>NC_135308.1:88250847-88561680 GCF_048772815.1 Callospermophilus lateralis | reverse complement strand
TATTTCTTTGTCAAAAAGGATCTCTATTCCCATATACTGAATTGTCAATTGCTTTCTCTAAATTAGGTATCTTATTACAACACCTTGAGTGATTTGGTTATAGCCAGATGTGGCCTTATGCTGATCTTGTATAATTTTTAGGAAGATCAATGCCTATCCTTATACCAAATTGCTTCTAGTTTTTACATACTTCCTATATTAATGGATATGATGTTAGTTTATGTCGTCATTTAAATCCTCTTAACCTGGCATTTCCATTACTGGATCAGGAGCTCCTTCCTACAGAACAAATACCATCATTGCTCATCTTGTGTCTCCTAGTTAGAGTGTGAAAAGGTTTTGGCAGCTTTGTCCTCCCATGGGAGCTTCTTAAAAATGCAAAACTCAGGCCCCATCTCAGACCCACTGAATAAGAATGTGCATCTTTCCTTAGTATATACACTAAGATTGAGAAAAACTGTCCTGTAATATATTACATTGATTCAATAAATGTTTGTTGAGGACCAACTCTGTGGCAGGGATTATTATAAGTAACAAAGATATGATAGTTAATCAAGCAAATTTCTGCTCTTGTAGCTTAGAGTCTGTGGAAGAAATAGAGTAAGCAAGTGAACAGGTAGATATGCAACTAAAATGTAAGTGCTATGAAAAGAAATAATATAGTGGTGTGAGAAAGAAAATGGTGAATTTAAGTTGAATTCTCAAAGCAAAAGAGCAATCAAAGAAAGAATAATGGAAATTGTTCAGAACCAGCAAAGAACATGTGTAAATTCATCTGAATAAAGGCATAAATGTTAAAGATGCTGAAGATGTAAATAGGAGCCTGAAGGGGCAGGTCACTGAAGAAGGCTGACTTAAGGACTTCGGGATCTCTAGGTGGCAATCTGAAGCTACTGAAGGGTCTAAGCAGGATTGTAAAATGTTCTGCTTTGCATCTTTAAAACATCACTCTGACTACTGTGTGGAATGGACCAGAGGATGGAAAGAGTAAAACCAGGAAATTTATTAGGAGACTACATCAAGGTTCCAAATAAGAAATGATAAAGGAAGTCTCAGAGTCCGGTGATGCCAGTAAAGTTAGAGAAGTAGTAAATGCATTCAAAATATATTCAGAATCATAACATGATTTGACAGTGGAATAAAGGGGAAACATGAGAGAAGGGCAGATTAAACTGAGTGTCAGGATATAATCCACAATATAGAATAGTTGCCTTTATCATATCAAATTTTAAATAGCAAAACATTTTTGTATATCTTTTTAAAAATACTTTTACTTTCTCATCATATTTGTATATGCTCACAGTTTTAAAAAGATTGCAGAGTATTACAAGACTAATAATAAATTGCAATCTTTTTCCTCACTTTTGTCTACTGTCTACTTTTCCACATGTACTCAACTTTATCTTGTCTGTTTTTCCATATTTCAAAAATATTTTCTTCTCTGGATGTTCTTGATTTTTCAATTTAGAATGTCATAAGCTGATAACTTGTCTTAGAGGATAAAGATTCATCACTTGACACCATTTTCACTTTTCTTATCCCCTTCTAAAATACTTTAAACATCTTGGATTATATCCATATTAGGTGCATAATTTTTTTGATTTATATTTTAAACTTTTTGTAATACTTTTGAATGTGTGTAAAATTTCAACAACTTTAACACATGGTCTATCTTGCTTCCTCTTTATTCTATCCACTTTCTTCCCACCCTAGACTGGATTACATAGAACAAATCCTAGAGATCATATAATTTTCACACTGACTTTATTTAAAACAAACTCTAGCAAACATGTAATGTTACTTGTTTATGTTATAAAAGATAAGAATACCTTATATAACATAGCTATAGAACCATTACCACATCTAAAAATAAAATTTACAGTAGTTCCTTAATATCATTAAGTAATCCATTCTGCATTTACATTTTCTATGTCTAAACATTTTTAATTGGTTTGTTGGATTCAGGATCCTAATGAGACTACCTTTGGTTGCTCTGTCTCTTCTGACCCCTTTAATATAACTCTCTGTTCTTTTTTAGTATTTACCTTTTTTATGTAAATAACTAGGTCATTTATTATGTAGAATTCACATATCATGATTTTGCTGGTGGCATACATGTGATATCATTTAATGTGTTTCTTTCTCACTTTTATTTCTTCTCTACTGGTAGAGGCTTGTTCTAGAGGCTTGGTCCGATTCAGATTTCATTATTTTGGTAGGGATACGTCTTATGTGATGCTGTTTATTTCCTGTTGTGTCATATCAAGGGGTACATAATAGCTGTTTGATCCAGCAGTTCAAATGGCAGCCAAGTTATTCATTCTGAGTTCTCCATCAGCTTTTCACCTATTGGTTTTTACAGCCATTGGTGGTGATAACCTGGAATCATTGTTGTTGGGGGTTGCAAGATAATGATAGTCTAATTATATCAGTTGTTTGACATTTATTAGCTGAAATTATTCTATAAAAGAGAACATTCTACATTAACTATTCTATGACCTTTAGGTAGGTTTAAAGACAAGGTCATTATTTTTATCTTTCCCTTTATTTACCAGCTTTCAGAATGTAATCACTAATTGGTTCCTTCACATCCTCCAAAAATAATAAGGGGATTTTTGTCTAGTCTCATAAACCTATCTATGTATTTTAGTAACATGATTTTTGAGCTCCTTTATCTTTTTGATATTCAGATTATCCTATGTTGGACGAGTGTGAGTGCCGTCTAGTTTCCCTTTGTATCTTTCTGACAGACCTCAGTACTCTGGCAGCCGCATTGTTTTCTGGTGGGTGTACATGCTTTTATGTTGGCATAAGTACTGTTCACTATGGAACCAAATAGGATACTATTGATTATGTTTGCTTTCTTATTCAACCTTTTGTTTTTCTTCTAATTAATATTTGCCTCCTTTTATTGTTTAGTTTTAGATCTTCAGATTGTCTCAGAGAGTGGTAAAATCACCTTTATGTAGTATTCTCTTTATTCCCAACTTTCTCCTTGTCTACTCCTTTGCAGTCTTTCGCCCACAGCCTCTGTCCTCCTTTAATCTCTGAACTGGTTGTTCTCTAGATTGCAACACAGTTTTTCCTCCCCTTTTTGTCACATTGAGAAATACTCCCACCATTCTTCTGCTTTGAATATTCTATCTTCCTCTAGCTTTCTTGGTTTGGTCCCTTATTTTGATGGCACTTGTCCTGCAGTAGCTTCCTGAGAGTGGGTATGTGAAAGATTGAGACTTTCTGTTTCTGAATATGTCCTTACTCTCTCTTTAGTCTTGCTTGAAAATGGATCTAGACACATGATTCTGAACATAAGATTTAAACTCAGAATTATGAAACCATTCACTGTAGTCTAACTGATTATGTAGCTAGAGAGAAAAGAAAATTTTGATTCTTTGAGTGTGACTTAAAAATGTCTCCTTGGAAGCCCTTAGGATCCTCTCTTTATTCTTGGAACATGAAATTTCATGCTAATATACTTTTATGTGGGTCTCTTTCATTGACCAAGCTGAAAACTCAGTGTTTCTTTTAGCATATAAACTCTGTGTCCTTTACTTCTGGGAAACATTTGAATATTTCTTAATAATTTTCTCTGCTTTCCTTACAAAATGGCTTTTCAGAATTAGATGTATTAAATTAATCTTGCATTAATTATACTTTTCTATTTTTCATCTGTAATTTTTTATTTTCTTGGAAATTTGCTAAATAATCCAAATTTTAAAATTAATTTTGATGATCCTATTTTAAAATGTCAAGAGCTCTTGCTTTCTGAATGTCTTTTTATATTATTCTGTTTTTTGTTTAATTGATACAATATCCATCCTTATTTCTAAATATATTATTTATAACCTTTATTTTGCTGTTTTCTTTAAAAACTATCTTCCCTTTGCAGGTTTTATTTTCTTTAGGTTCTCCTCCACTTTCCTTTAAAAAAAAATTTTGTTTGTTCTTTGTGTGTGTGTGTGTGTGTGTGTGTGTGTGTGTGTGTGGTGGTGGGGATCAAACCCAGAGCCTCAGTACATGCTAGGCAAGTGCTCCACCACTGAGCTACATCCCCAGCCCATTTGTTTTGTGCTTGATATTTTCTAATTGAAGTTTTCTTTAAATGACTGTTTATCCTTAGTTTCCCATTTATTTATCATTCTACTACTGTTGTATTACAACTTCATGTAGGGATTATCAAAATATTATACTGTACATATTTAAGATATACAGTTTAATCAGTTTTAACATATATATGCACCCATGAAACAATCACCATAATCAATATAATGGTCATGTCTATACTCCTAATTTCTTGTGACCTTTTGTAATGTATTATTGCTCTACTCCCCCATCCTCTCCACTTGCCAACTCCCTCATTTGACAACCACGCATGTGCTTTCTTGTTCTTATAGATTTGTTTACATTTTCTAGAATTTTGTGCAAAGTGAAATAATGTAGCATTATTTTTGTCTGGTTTTTAAAATTCAGCATAATAATTTTTGAAATTTATTTGCATTCTACATCAATAGGCTTTTGGAATTTTGTTTGTGTTTGTTTATTTCTAAGTAATATTCCATTGTAAATATGCCATAAAATGTTTAACTGTTGACCTATTAAAGGATTTTTGGGTTTTCCAATTTGAGGTTATTACAAATTAAGTTACTATATTATACATTCCTGTATAAGTCTTTGTGTTGGCATATTTAAACATGCCAACATGTTTTTTCTCTTATTTAAACATGTCTTTTCTCTTATTTAAACATGTCTGGAAGCAATAGAAAGCCAGTTAATTTTTGTCAGTTGCTACAAAGCTGATCAGGTGCTATATGTGTGGACATGGCTTGCCAACTGATGGTTCACTATAAGATTATTGGGTGGGAATTTGACAATTTATCTGGCAGATTCCACATTTCACTATTTGTGGTTCTTTTCTCCAGGGACTTTCAGTTTTAAAACATTCTTATATTTCCTCAAGAAATGAATATTCTTGGTTGACAATTTAGGGAAGAGGACTGAGAATTTAGTTGATTTTTCTCACTCTTTAATTTGGTCTTTCCCATCTTCCCTTTGTGGTAGTTGGTTTCCACAGATCCAGGGTCTATTTAGATTAATTTGTTCAAATATTAAATTGTTGGAGCAAGGAGAGATAGTTACTTGGATGCTTGGAGGGAAGTATAGGGGAGCCTCTCTCAAAATGCATGGTCTTAAAGCATATAAAATTATTCTGACTCCTGTACTATTCCTTTGTTTCTGAAATATTTTGGAACATTTAAAAAATACTATTTTGGTTGCTAACATTTTAGTTATATTGCTATTTGATCTCATGCTAAGTAACTTCCAACCTAATAGATAAGATAAAATTACCCGGCTTCAAATACTCATTTCTTTATAAATGCTGGTTATGAATGCTGTGGTTGGATAGATAGAAGTTTAAAGTGCTAAGGTGAACAGTCAAAAGAACTCTTATTATGATTTGATTGTTTAAACTGATACTATAATAATTTAAAAAGAATACTCTGTGATTATGTTTTAGCATTTTTCAGACAAGTAGTGTATAATTAAAGTTGAAATCGTTTTTAACTATTGTTAAGAAGTGCACACCAAAAATTCCTTTGAAGATTAGTGGTTTCACTTTGAGTATAAATTGTTCAATGAAACTGCCATGTTTTTGTATGTTTCCTTCTTCAGGAGACAATGCCTTCAGGAACAAGGAACCAACTCATGAACCGAACCAAAAAGGAACATTTTTATTTTAATATAGTTCAGCATAAGTTGGTTAAAAATCTTTGTTGTATTATGCTTTGGGCTATGGGTGATAGAGCTAACACATAAATATTCTGAACAAATATTCTGAGTTTCAGAGACTCACAACAACAAAGTTTTATCTACAAACAATATATAACAAGCAAAAATATATATTTATATATAGGCAATCTTGATTGATAATGGATATTTTCCCACACACATACATCTACACAGCTATAGTAACTCTCTCAAGTGTTAAATTTAGAAATTTCCTCAATCAAATGACCTTAAGAAATCAGTTATAAGAAGGGAAATATCATAATCCAATTAGTGCAAAAATAAAATGTCATTGGTATTTTACTGACACTGGAATTGAACTTAGCAAACTAAAGTCCCATAGGGCTTTTAATGGCTCAGATATCTTAGAATTTTGTCTAATTGCTACCATATATCCTTCCTAGTCTTTCCTCTCTTTGTATTTCCAGAAATTGGATCGATTTAGGGAATGTAGGTCTTGACTGAAGTACTTGGTGAGATTTAATTCTCATCTGTCAATTATGAAATAAATGCCATGATTTTATTCTCTTTTATTGCTGAGTAAAGTTCCATTGTGTATATATGCCACATTTTTTTATCCATTCATCTACTGAAGGGCATCTAAGTTTGTTCCACAGTTTAGCTATTGTGAATTGTGCTGCTATAAACGTTGATGTGGCTGTGTCCCTATGGTATGGTGATTTTAAGTCCTTTGGGTATAGACCCAGGAGAGGGATAGCTGGGTCAAATGGTGGTTCCATTCCCAGTTTTCCAAGGAATCTCCATACTGCTTTCCATATTGGCTGCACCAATTTGCAGTCCCACCAGTAAGCATGAGTGTACTTTTTTCCCCACATCCTCGCCAACACTTATTGTTGTTTATCTTCATAATAGCTGCCATTCTTACTGGAGTTAAATGAAATCTTAGAGTTGTTTTGATTTACATTTCTCTAATTGCTAGAAATGATGAATATTTTTGCATATATTTGTTGACTGATTATAGATCCTCTTCTGAGAAGTGTCTGTTCAGGTTCTTGGCCCCTTTATTGATTGGGTTATTTGTTTTTTTTTTGGTGGTTAGCTTTTTGACTTCTTTATATCCCTAAAGATTAGTGCTATATCTGATGTGTGAGGGGTAAAAATTTGTTTCCAGGATGTAGGCTCTCTATTCACCTCACAGATTGTTTCTTTTGCTGAGAAGAAACTTTTCAGTTTGATTCCATCCCATTTATTGATTCTTGGTTTTAATTCTTGTGCTATAGGAATCTTACTAAGGAAGTTGGGGTGTAATCCCACACGATGAAGATTAGGGAATACTTTTTCTTCTATTAGATGCAGAGTCTCTGGTTTAATTCCTAGGTCCTTGATCCACTTTGAATTGAGTTTTGTGCATGGTGAGAGATAGGGGTTTATTTTATATACAACCAGAGATATGAAAAATTGTGCTATATATGTGTAATAAGAATTATAATGCATTCTGCTGTCATTTATTTTTAAAAAATAAATTAAAAAATTGAAGAAAAAATTAAAAAATAACAGTCATTTTTTTTAAAAAAATTATGAAATAAACAGCACATTTTCTGGGATAGTTCTGATTATATTTAGAGGCCTGATACTTTCAACATGAACATGGTATCTGAAGGCATTTTGAATCCCTCTCAATGGTTTCTTCAGATTTGTTTCTCAAGATTTTCTTTAGATCACAAATTGGCTAGCCTACTTTGAAACCCAGGAGTAAACTTCCTAACGGCAACTTCAGATCTGTTGCATACTGGGATCCAAAGGCTCAGATAATAGTGAGCTTGTGTGGGATTTATTTGACTGGCCTGAACACTTCATTTATTCCCCTCATCAGTGACTTATTCCCAAGTTTGAAAAAAAAATTGCTAGTAAGGTTCAGAAGTTTTCTAAGGCATTAAAAAAAAAAGCAAGACAACAAGTGTATGATGCTCTTGGAGATCATTTGAATGCTCCTGAGCTGGGTAGCATTTTTTTTTAGCAGGTCTGTGATTATGGCCAGAAATACATTGCAGGTGGACTATATAGACCATGTGTTAAGAAACTGTTTTAATAAGTTGACAGCTTGCTTTCTATTCCCAGAGCATGCTGAACTTTGTGAACCACATACTTGTACGTCTCATGTAATGGAACACATTTTGCCATATCAAGCAGCCTATGTTTCTTATCTATTGGCTTTTAAGCTACTTGACAGTAATACTATTAGCAGCTAACTAACCTCTTATTTACCTGATGCCTCCTTACAGTATCTTATAAATGTTTAGGCACTTCATTATTCCAGTGTGTGGTTAAGAGGTAGGGCTTTGGAGAACGACAAATTGAGTTAGAAAACAAGCTCTGTGTTTGTGAGCAAATTAATATATCTACATTTCCAAATATTTATTTGTTTATAATACTGATTTTAAAATTCATTCTTGATTTAGCAAATTCTAACAGGCATCTCTTTTGTTCCAGGCACTGAATTAAATAATAGTGGAAAGGGTAAGGTGATTCAGAAGTAAGTAAGGCAGATACTTTCTACTTGGATAGAACTTCAGGTCTAACAAGTTGATTTAGTTGAGATCTTTAAAATCCATGTTATCATACTACCTAGCATTAAGAATGCAGTCCACATTTGGCACTCATCATTATATTATGAATCATGGTTGTAAAAATTAGGTAAAGAAATAGTCCTGGGCCACAGGGAACTTAAATATTGCTATACTGTTGATAAGGAAAAACACACACAGGAAACCATAACTTACCTGACCAGCAAGAAAACATGCAGTAGCAAAATCAAGCAATTATTACAAAAATATTAAGAAAAATAATGAAATAATGTGAGCTTACCACTTCACTTCAAAGCCTAATGCATTGTTTCCCACCATGTAGGAATCCAAATAAGTTGCACTTGAGTAAGTGGATTGACTTGTGCTAGTACAAACCACTGACAATGATGTTTTAAGCAAGTTTTCTTTTAAGTTGTTCCACTTTTGATAATTTCCTTCTCATTTGGGTTACCAAATGAATGACATCTTCACTTTATCTTACAACATGCTTCATTTAAAAAAAAATAATGGTATTGACAAATAGGCTATAAATAATGGCTTTTCCCCTCTAGTTTACAATTATGTTGGAACTTGGAATCAGTCATATTATTAAGAGCTTCCCTCAAGGAGGGAAGGACATGCTGTTCTTTATGTGGGTAGATTTACTTTGGCAATTATCAAAATACACAAATGAACCTATTATTAATGGCACTATGGCTTATGAAAACTTGCTAGCTCATCTTGTTTCCAAATAAAGTGCATGGAAAATGTGTTTCTTTCATAATGGTATAAAACAGTCAGCCTAAGTTATAGGTTTGTAAATTCAGGATATTAGTATCTGTTGTTCTCAGAGGTTGGGTCACACAATAGGTGAAACTCCAATTAAAGGGAAATTGCTTTGGTTTCTGTAACTAAGTAGTTATTGCAGTGAAGATGACTATGCCAGTGGCTTTTAATGAAGCAAGAACAAGAGATAATCATTGTTCTGCATGTTTTATTTCTCAGATCTTATCTTCTCAATACAAAGTTACACAGCTGGCAATTGATCTGACCTATGTCTACTCTCATTGTAAATTCTTCTGCACTCAATTGTCCACCCTTTATCTGTATTCTATGCTTAGCAACAATTCATATGTTTGACCCACAATTGTTTCACTACAATTCTGTAAAAACAGATAAATTCTTCAAATATCGAAGCATTAAAAGCCAATCATGGAATAGCCTATTCACTAAATTTACCAGTTTACCAGAAATGTTGCTTAAATGACTCATCTATCTGCATGAACATATTAAATGATTCTGTGTATGGTTTCCTATAAACATACTTGATTCAACTATATTAAATGAATAAAAATATTTTGTCTTTGAAAATAATCAAGAGCCTATTGAAGAGTATATTCTATATGAATATTTTCTCTTTGAATGCATTCTTCCTAATTGTATTCCTCATGAATATACTTTTTACAAATGAAAATATATTTGATTTATTTGTTCCTCTTTTTGAGTCTATAATACTATCCTATTAGAACTTCTTTGCTAATATATTTATGCTCTAGAATATGTTAAAATACATGCTTTTATATATGTTAGAAAATAATCATAGAAAGACCAATAAGCCCAGAATCTAGGTTTGACAAACTGAACATTATTTAAAATGTATTTAATGAGAATATGTATTGTAAGATAATATAACATTTAAATATTAAATCAATATAATCATGTAATATGTAAATATGAAATCAATATAATACAATAAATATATGAAATGTTTTAGTAAATTTGATAAATTTAGCAAGTTTGTCATTTGGAAAATTGATTTCATTGATTTCAGTTATAACTCTTTCATTGATTTATTTATTTAATAAAGTATAATTTGTGATGGTTTTTCAAGATTTGAGATGGAAAAATGCATTTTAATTTCATAATTTTCATTCAGCCTTGTATATTTGTCTTCTATAGTGATATGATAAACACTAACTAAAAGTCAATTATAATTTAACATTGTCCTGTGAATGCACTCCCACAAATTGATAATGACCCTGGATTTTTCATGATTACCTCTTTACCTAAAATACATGGGCAGCATTATTACTTTCTGTGCCCAAAGCAAATGAAGATATTGAGGCCCTGTATACTGATGAACACTCTTTCTCTGGATCTAGCATTTTAGACTGGTCTGGACCAACCTTAGTGTCTAGGCTATTTTGATCACATCATGAATGCTGATTTATAGATTTATCACTTTCTTATTGCAAGGAGGAAGTTAACTCCATGTGAATGTGCTACTTTCATTTATATTTGGTCTTCATTATCTGAGATTCTGGTGAAGAATGAATTAAACTTGTATAGTATAAAATCAATGTTAGAAAATTCAGCAATTTTACTTAGCAAAACCAAATATAAAACACATCAAAATCAAAACAAATTTTCCAACACATGAAGATTGAAATTAACCTTCTTTTTATGCATGGTCATTGCTTTCAAGTTTTGTTTGTTTGTTTTAATGAAAAGTTCCATTTAGCTACTTTCTCCTATGGAGTTTATGTTAATAAATATTTTCCCTATGGTTATATGGATATGGAATAGGAAAATTGTTCTGTACATATGAGCTAGGGATTTTGAAAAGTGGTTATTTTCAACATTGACTTTACCAAGAAATACTACAAGCAGTATTTCAGATAGTTATTTAAATAATAGGAGATAGGATCTACTAACATGTGAATTCAGTGTAAAAAAACTTATTATAAAGCTCTAAAATCTCAAGCTTCTACTTTTTTATAAAAAATCTTATATGAATTTAACTTAATGAATTAAATGCATTGTTAGTTTTGCATGGGTCAGCCTTTAATTACTTTACTCACTTTCTGTTTTCTCTTATGCTTATAATTTTCTGCTATGTTTATTCAGATGAAAAATTACACAATATTTTATGAAAGGTCTTTAAAGCTCTTCCAAATCAAATATATTTGCATCTTCAACTTTGGGTGTGCTAAAATTCCTAATGGATTAGTCAGTTCTTTTATTTAAAAAAAAAGTAAAAGGTTCCTATTAAATATGTATATGTCTGGGAAAGATTCAAAATTAAAAGGTATTAATATATTGATATTAACTTATTAAATATATTATATTTTGGGCAACAAAAAGAGTAGAAACAGAGCACGAAAAGCTGTGGAATGTGTGTCAGGCAGAGCTCTGAATCATCGACCTCTGTGAAAACATGAAACCAAGTATTGGATACACCATGGATTTATAGTCTGTCTGGTGAATGAGGGACTACACCTTCTCTCAGACTTCTTATGATGCTAAAGTTTTATGGTTCTCTCATTATAAAACTTCCTAAAAGGCAGCACATACTATTTTTAACAGCAATGCTGTATGCAAATGATCATTTAGTAAATGAGATTTATCTAATTTTTGAAAATACATGACTTCATTTATGAAAGTGCCAATATTAACTACACAGCAGTAATATTGTCACATTTAAAGGACATTATTCACCAGGAACAAATTTGATCCATATGGTTCCTTTTCTTTTCTTCAGCCATTACTAGAATTCCTCAGACTTTCTATGTAGGAACCAGTCATGAGAGTAGATAGAGTAAGTTCTACCTAGTGGATATTACAAAATTTTGTTAAAGATATTACAAAATTTTGTTCTGTTTTGCTATATGTGCTTTGCAATGGAAATGTCTATTATTAACATTTTCCCCTCGCATAAGATAACCATGTTTTATAAGCATATGCATTTTTTTTTCTGAGAAGGAGGCAGAGGATTAGTTATCTTTTAGTCAGAATGGTGTCTTAAGTTAGCTGGTGTCACATTGGAAAGAAACAAAGAGAGACACTGAAGGGATATGTCTGAGAAGACAGGGAAAGTAGAGGAAAAGAGAAAATGTGGTTGAAAAAGGTGTTTTCATAGTAATCAGCCTTAGATTTAGCCTGTCATATATCATAAAGATTAAGGAGAGAAAAACAAATTACTAGGACAATTTGACTCTTTGAAGGTGGCAGGCGTATATCATGTGGACTGTGCATGCATATGTGCATGTGGGTTTCTCATGGTGTTTGTATTTTGGTGTTTTAGCCTGATCAGAGATATAGGATGGTAATTTTACCAAGGGTCTTGCTATGCATAAGGTAATCTGACTTTCGCCTGTATGATGTTAGCCAATCTGCACATGTTTACTGAGCCTCTTTTACATCATATGAAAGTGAATTTTTAACAGGAACTCTTCAGTGCCTTTAAACAAAGGAGTGCAGGAAACATTAACTCTGAGGGTGGTATTTTGGAGTTAGTTTAGTTAAAATTCCATTAGGTAGACAATTACTTAACTGTGGCCCAGTTGTAACCAAAGCATTAACAGACCACCAACAGATGTTTAATTAATTCTCCATATTATCAGGGCCAATGGTATTTCCAAAAAAAAAAAAAAAAAAAAAGTATATGAGTAAATTATATCTGTTTGCTAGTCTTCTAATCCAGAACCTGTTTGCCATTGTATGATGAATATGAAGGTAGACACCCTTCCACAAACTCAGAATTATGGCCTGGTGAGAAATAAAGTAAAATGTTAATCCAGTGGTTAAGCCAGTGGTGAAAAGCTCAAGGCAAATCAACTTTTCAAGCTGTAACCAACCTACCTCACATTTCTTTTTTTAAGTTGTGTTAATCAAAACCTTTTCTCTAAGATAGCTGATTTGCAAGCAACACAAATGATTAGGTGAACTCAGAAGTGTTTCATGTTTTAACATACGATAATATCACAAAAAGGGGCTCCTTTAAAAATTTCTTGATGAACTTGTCATAATACTTAGACTACTTTTGATACTGATGTCAATTGTATACACTTCAGAGTTAAAGGCAAAATTGGCAACTATCTGCTAACTTAAGGCATAGATAACTGGTTTGAATATTTCAGAGGTAAATTTTTTAAATTGAAATGTTTACTCAGCTTTCTCTGTAGTCAAGCACTGTTAATTCAGAAAGGATATTGTTCATTCATGTTAACTGGTTTATTTACCTCATTTTGGGCTGCTGGCTGATTTTTCATCAACTCTGATTTATTCTTCATGCATGATAGTATTGTCCACAACTGGGTTGCATGAAAGAATTCTTTGTGGTTCTACCTACTCTGAAACAGTGGCTCTCATGGGAGGCAACAGGACCACTTTCTTCTATATATTAGTGTCACAGAGTATCACAGAGACAAAACAAGGCAGCATCTCTCTAGGACCAAACATATGAGATGCAGTTCAATCTCTACATTTTCATCATATTTTCTGATTTCCATCTTTGTCAAAGGAAGAATCAGATCATTGAAGATTCAGGTACAGATGAAATGGACACATGGAAATTAGTTTGTATCATAACTTGTCATGTTTTCATCACTACCAAGAAAATATGACTTTCTACTGACCTGAAGAAATGGGTTAGACAGTTTTTTTTAGGCAAACATATATTTGTTACCATCTGACATATTTATGTTGGTTGAATGTTATTATATCCAAAATAGGAAGCAGTTAGCTAATATTGCCTTTTTGCATGTTGTTCAATCATGTTGTTTTTATATAACTTTCACAACATATATTTTTGTATATATTAAAATCATAATCAAGAAATTCAGCAACAGCTGATTTTATTTCTATATCCTGAAAAAGGTGTGATTTACACTGATCTGTAGTATATTTTAAATTTAGGATTGGCTTATCAGTGTATAATTTTAAAGTGATAATTTAATTCAGAAAGGATATTAATCATTCATGTATTCAATGAGCATGTAGTAATTATTTACCAACAGAGAAACACTTTTCTAGGTACTTTCGAGCTTTTTTTGTGATACACATAGAAAAGAACTACTTGTCTAATCCATAATGGTGGAGGCATGGGATGAGTGGAGGAACTTTGGATTGGCCAAAGGGGTGAGGGAGGCGGTAAGGGGATAGGAAAGATAGTGGAATGAGACAATATCATTACCCTAGGTAAATGATTGCATGAATGGTGTGACCCTACTTTGTGTACAACCAGAGAAGTGAAAAATTATGCTAATTTGTATATAATGAATCAAAGATCATTCTGCTGTCATGTGTAACTGATTTGAATGAATGAATGAATGAGTGTTCTATTATGTTTATATGCCACATTTTCTTAATATATCTGCTGAAGGGCATCTAGGTTGATTCTGTATTTTAGCTATTATGAATAATGTTGCAATATACATGGGTATGCAAGTGTCTTTTTGGTATACTGATTTAATTTCCTTTGGATATATACCCCATAGCAAAATTGCTGTATCAAATGGTGGGTCTATTTTTATTTTTCTGAGGAATCTCCATACTACTTTCCGTGATGACTATACTAATTTACATTCCCACCAACAGTGTTAAGAATTCCCTTTTCACAGCATTCTCACCAGCATTTGTTTTTTTGTTTTTGTTGTTTGTCTTTTTGAAGATAACCATTCTAATTGGGGTGAGATGATGTCATATGGTGATTTTGAATTTTATTTCCCTGATGATTAGTGATACGGAGCATTTTTCATCTACTTATTGGCCATTTGCATGTCTTCTGTTGAGAAGTGTTTTTCAGTTCTTTAGCTCGTTTTTTTTTTTAAATTGGATTTTTTGTTTTTATTTTTGAATTCCTATGTATTCTGGATATTAATTCCTTGTTGGATTAAGATTTTGCAAATATTCTCTCCTATTCTGTAGGTTGTGTCTTAATTCTATTGGTTGTTTGCTGTGCATAAGCTTCTTAGTTATATATAATTCCCATTGCCTGTTTTTATTTTGTTGCTTGTGTCTTTGGGGGTCCCATCTTAAAAAAAAAAAATCACTGACTACACTAATGTCTTGAAGTGTTTCCTGCCGCAGTCCCGCTGCAGCAAAATAACCGGGGGATGACGAGCAACTTGTGTACATTGATACAGCAGGAGTGGGAGCTGTTTATTGTAGGACAGGAGGGGTACATATACATTCCACACAGCTTTTCTTAATTAACATAAACTAGATACAGCAGTCAACCAATAAGGAATATCCACACTTAATGGCTCGCTGGCGTTACTTCACAAACCACTCCCTCTGGCAAAATGGCAGGTGCCATCTTGACTTGTTTATAGACCCTAACAGTTTCCCCTATTTTTTCTTGTAGAAATTTCATAGTTTCAGATTTAACACTTGGTATTTCATCTATTTTGAGTTGCTTTTGTGTCCAGTGAGAGGAAGCAAATCTAGTTTTATTTATCTACATATGCACATCCAATTTTACCAGCACCATTTATGCAAGACACTGATTTTTCTCCACTTTTGTCAAAAATCAATTGGCTGTATGCACATTGATTAGTTCCTGGGCTCTCTATTCTAGGAGCATATTCTATGTTTTAGTTACTTTAGCTTTGTAGTGTTTTGAAGTCAAGTATTGTGATGCCTCCAACATTGATCCCCCACACCTGCCTCAGGATCACTTTGGTTATGATTCTATGTGAATTTTAGGATTTTTAAAATGTTTCTGTGAAGAAAGTCACTGGTATTTTGATGGGAATTGCACTGCATCTATACACTTTGGGTGGTATAATCATTTTAACAACAATTTTTCTTCTGACCCACAAGTGGGATATCTTTCCAATTTTTCATGTCCTCTAAAATTTCTTTCATCAGTATTGTATAATTTTTATTGTAGACCCCTTTCATTTCCTTGGTTAAATTTAGTCTTAAATATTTTATTTTTTGAAGCTTTGTGAGTGTGATTGCTTTCTTCATTTCTTTTTCAGCAAGTCCATTATTGATATATAAAAATGCTACTGTTTTTTGTATGTTGGTTTTATAGCCTTCTGCTTTACTGAATTTATTTGTAAATTCTAACAGCTTTTTGATGGTGTATTTATTTTTTTCTATGTATAAAATAATGTCATCTGCAATCATGGATAACTTAATTTCTTCCTTAATTTGGATGCCCTTTCTTTCTTTCTTTTTCTTCCTCATTGCTTTTGCTAAGACTTGCAGTTATAGTAAATAAGTGTGGCAAAATGTACATGCTGGTCTTGTTTCAGTCTTAAGGAAACATTTTCTGCTTTTTCCTATGCAGTATGATACTGGCTATCATTTTGTCATATAAAGTGTTTAGTATTTTCAGGTATGGATCCTTCTGTAATTTGTTGTGAGTTTTTATCATGAAGTCATGATTAATCTTATCAAATACTTTTTCTCTATTGAAATGATCACATGGTTTTTGTCCTTCATTATGTTGATATGTTATATTATATTTATTGTTTTGAATACGTTGATCCATCCTTGCATCCCTGGGATGAATCCCACTTGATCATGGTGCATGATCTTTTGATGTGCTGTTGAATTTGATTTGCAAGTATTTTATTTTTACATGTGTGTTCATGAAGGATATGAATCTGCACTTTTTTTGTTATATTTGTCTGGTTTTGATATAAGGGTAATGTAGGCCTCATGAAAAGTTGTCAGTTTCTTCCATTTCAGTTTTTAGAATAATTTAAGAAGAATTGGAATTAGCTCTTTTTAAAATATTTTATAGAATTTAACAGTAAGTCCATTAAGTCTTGAACATTTTTAGATGGAAGATTCTCAATTTAGATTTCCTATTCTGAGTTCAATTTTGCATATTTTCAGGAACTTATCAATTTCTTCTAGTTTTTTTAAGCATATGTTTATAATATAATAGTTTCCTGCAATCCTTTGTATTTTTGTTGTATCATTTTTATGTTTCCTTTTTCATCTCTGATTCTCTTTTTTTCTTGGTTAGTATTGTTAAAGGTTTGTCAGTTTTGGTTAGTCTTTTTAAAAAACTCTGTTTCATTTTCATTGATCTTCTGTATTTTTTTTAGTTTCAATTTTATTTCTGCTCTGACCTTTATTATTTCTTTTCTTCTACTAATTTTGAGTTTGGTTTGTTCTTTTCTAAGTCTCTCAGTTGCATTGTTAAGTTGTTTATTTGAGATCTCTCTATTTTTTTTAAATGTGTCTATTTATTGCTATAAACTTCCTTCTCAGTACTACTTTCAAAATATCCCACAGATTTTGGTATGTTTTGTTGTTATTTTCATTTATTTGTAAAATTTTTTGTATTTTCCTTTTATTTCTCATTGCTCATTTAGGAGCACTTTACTCATCCCATGTATTTTTTTTAATAGTCTTACATTTGATTTTCAGTTTTATTCTGTTGTGGCCTGGGAAGATATATGATATGATTTCAATTTTAGAAGAGTTGCTGATACTTGATTTGGGGCCTAACATATGATCTCTCTTGGAGAATTTTCCATGTGCTGATGAGAGGAAATGTATTCTGCTATTAGATGAAGTACTCTGTTAATGTTGGTAGGTCCATTTGCTCCACAGTATGGTTCAAATTAGCTATTTCTTTGTTGATTTTCTGTCTAAATGATTCATCCATTGAGAAAAGTGGGTATTAGACTCACCCACTATTATTGTATTTGAGTCTATCTATCCTTTAAAACTAATACTATTTGCTTTATATATTTGGGTTATCCTGTGTTGGATACATATATATTTATAATTGCTATATCTGCATATATTGTGCTTTGCTGAATCTATCATTTTACCAATATTTAAAGAATATTTTTAGTCCCTTTTCCATTTTTTTAAATTTAAAGTCTGCTTTATCTGATATGAGTATAGCTACTCCTTTTTGCTTTTGATTTCCATTTGTGGAATATCTTTTTCCAACCCTTTACTTTTAGTCTATGTGTATGTTTACCAGAAAAGTGAGCTTTTTATAGGCAGCATATAGTTGGGTCTTGTTGTTTATCCACTCAGCCAGTCTGTGTCTTTTGATTAGTGAATTAATCCATTTATATTTGTAGTTATTGTGGATAGGTATGAATTTCCTTCTATCATTTTGTTAATTGTGTTCTGCTTGTGTTGTATATTATTTGTTCCTTTCTACCTCCCTTATTATTTAGTTTTGGGACTTGGTAGTTTCCTGCCATACTAAGTTTTGGTTTTCTTCTCTTTTTCTTTCACTTATTTGTTTTTCTATTGAGTTTTGTATATTTGTGTTTTCATGATGGTTGTTACCTTTTTTGTTTGTTTGTTTGTTTCTAATGTAGGCTTCCCTTAAGTATTTCTTTTAGGCTGTTCCCATGGTGATGAATTCTATGTTTCTGTTTATCTGGGAAAGACTATTTTTCTTTCAGTTTTCAAGGATAATTTGGGTATAATATTCTTGGTTTCTTCATCTTTAATTGATTTCAGCAGTATCTGAGTGCCTCTATAGTCTAGATTGCAGTAGTTCATGAAGATAGTTGTATGATTATGCAGTAATACATCCACTGCATAATCATACAACAATATTCATTAAAGATGAAGAAATCACACAGAGACTATACATTTTTTTTCTTTTATTTTTGGTATTGGTGACTGAGACCAGGTGTGCTTTACCACTGAGCTACATCCCAGCCCCTTTTTATCTTTTTTCATTGTGAGACAAGATCTTGCTAAGTTGCTGAGGCTGGCCTCCAACTTGCTATCCTCTTGCCTCAGTCTTTCTAGCAGCTGGGATTAGAGGCATGTGCCACTACACCCAACAAGAAAATACATTTGAAAAAGAAAAAAAGAAGAAAATATGTTTGAGTTACCCTATAACTAAACCCAAAGCATCTATCCAACTGATATCTAAATGAAAAAAAATCTTTTTCCTTCAAAAGTTAGGTTTTAGGCTCCACAGAATTGAGCCCTGATGGCACTGGAACTTTTGGTGGCAGCTGCCACAGTCTTTGTAGTGTGGATGTGGAAAATATTCTACCCAGTTTCCTAAGAGAAAGCATAGGTGATGCCAAGGGTTGTGGTACCAGCAGCCATAGTCCCTAAGCCATGAGGTGAGCCACAAAATTGGAAGAGGCCTTTTCCCCAGGTTCCATAGGATGAGTCCAGGTGGTGCTAGGGTGTATGGCACTGGTAATCATGGACTTAAGGTTTTAACCATCCCTGAGTTTTATGAGGTGATTATATATGGTGCTAGGGCTTGTTGCACTGTTAGATGCTTTTGTGGAGCTGTAGGACCAGATGATACCTCCTCCAGGTCTTGGGGGACAAAGTGGTACCAGGGCTGTGATCCAAAGTCTGTTGGCTATGGAGGAGATGTTTTCTAGGACTCCTGGGGCATGTGTGGTTAACTTTGGGGCTTGTGGCACTGGTATTCACACTCATAGAAGTGTATGATATCAGGGTAATCATCCCTAGATCCCACAGGTAGTGCTGGGGCTTATAACTTTGGTATCTGCAGTCCAGGAATTAAAAAGCACTTTATACATGATTAGATAATGGCCCAAGCCCTATGAGGAGGCAAGGCATTTTCACATGTAGTACATATCAGTCACAGTACAAATGAATCAATACCCTTTTCAGGGTGGAAAGGATGCTATTTACCATCAAATTACTGAATAGTTTTCTCCAGCGTACTGTGCTGGGGCTCAGAGTTGGTCTCTCTTCCTGAATAACTGGGTAAATATCATGACACTAGCTGGATTAGCTTTGTTTCTAGGAATCTTTTCTATTTCTCCTGGTCACCTCCATGACTCCTCATAATTAGTCTGTTTTATGTGCTCAATATATCAGCTCTAGGGCAATCCCACTGAGTAATACCAACTGGTTGGATCATTTTGTTTATTTTTGTTAGTGCTTCTTACATGGTAGATGCTCCCTTGTAGCCATTACCATGCCATTCAAAGATCTTCATGTTAATGTATGAATTCCTATAAAACCATCCACTTGTTTCAGACCTCCTCTTAAAAGTCTCTAAACAGTGCCACTTCCCGTTGACTTGCATATATTTGGACTATTTCCCTTTTCATGTAAAGTAAGATGACCATGTGTACCTTCTGAAGCTCTGGTAACTGGGAAGGTTGCCTGCCATCATTCTTTTCAGGCCACCACAGAGTGGGGCTGTAGAGCAACAGCAGTTTACTTTTGTCTTGTACCTTTGTATTAAACTTGCCCATCTATGAACCAAGCTCAGTCTTTTTCTGCCTCCTCTATTAGCGGATGTTAATGAACTTTCCTGATGCTATAGATGTGATCTCAGGGAGAGATGCAGATAACAACCTTGTTGGGTGACTTGGAGTCTGGCCTACCGATGCTGCTTATGTGTGCTCTCAACCCATTTGTGCCTAGTCCTGAATATATTACTTCTCCTTATGATATGTAAGGCCTACACACTCTATGACGTGGAGAGTCTGAAAGAACCTAGAACATTGTGGGCATCTCTGGCCACATGGTCACTTTATGCACCCTGATCTGTGCTCCATCTATTCCATGGCCTAGTAGCTGCATACTGTATTGCCCTTACATGCCTAAGGATCTCTATTGTGATTCTTATACTATGCCATAACCTTCATATACTGTCTTTTCCTTTCATAGATATCTCTGTGAATGTATTCTCTTTTTCCTCTCACATAAATATGAATAACTTCTGATTCTTTTTTTCACTGATAAGGGTAGAAATTAATAAAATTTACAGGTCAACGTGGTATAACATGTATGTGAAGGCATGCTACTCTCTCCTAGAAAACATATCACATCTAGTACAACAACTGCAAAGGGGGATAGATTGAGTTTGTAGTAATATACTATCATCTTTCAGGGTTTGTCTATTTATTTCAGGGATCAGAGTGGTGCATTAAATGGAGGGTAGTAAAGTAATACTTCATCTTTTGGTTTATAACAGTAGCATTAACCTCTGATGCTCTGTATATATATCACTATGATAGTTCTAACCGTGCAAGCTAAGGAACAAATGTGGAGTTCTACCATCTACCAAGAATGGCCATTCTAATTATTGGGAAGCAAAGAATGATCATGTGTATGTATGAACCTAGTGGACCCACTTTGAGCCACACCTAGAAAAGGACGTTTACTATATGCCCACATGTAGCTGCAGACTAACAGGGTGCTCTAATTACTAATATGGTTTCCAGGTATCAGTTCCACTCAGAGCCTGTGTACCAGTCTTTGAGATATTTGGGTATAAGATTTTCCCTACTACATATACCCTAGAATATGGCCATACAGCTAGCTTTGTGCAATGAGTGGAGGAAATCACATATACTTGTTAAGACGTCATCTTCCCTTCCTTTAGGGGACATGGTCCTTCCTTCAGTCAGTAATTTCCAATATGAAAAATGTTCCATACTGGGAAATTAAACAAGGTATTGCAACATTTTATTAGGGGTAAGGTTCTCAGCCTACTGGCAATGTATCCTTGATGTTTATTGATTGTGTGGATTGAGTAATAACTTTGTTAGGTACCAATTCAAGATAGATAGTACCAATCTATCTTGCACCTAAAGGTGTCATGAACTGTTAACTATATTCATGACTTTCCGCACTTCAGATCCTATTGGTTGCTACCCTAACTGATATGGTTTGAATATGTTTTGTCCCTTCCAAAACCCATGTGGAAATTTAATCATCGTTATGAGATTTAAGAGGTGAGTCCAGGTGACCCTTTAGAGGTGATTCTGAGGACTCTGCCCTCATGAATAGATTGATTCATTCATTTGATTAATGGGTAAATGGGTTATGTCAAGAGTGGTTCTGCTATAAAAACCAGTTTGGCTAGGTTTCTTTTGCCATCCCTATCTCTTGCCATGTGGTGCCCTGTGTTGACTTAGGACTCTGGCAGGAAGAAGAAGATTACTAGGTTTGAGCCTTTGCCCTTGGACCAAAACCATGAGCCTATTTTCTTTATAACTTACCCAGTCTGTGCTATTTTATTATTAGGAACAACAACAACAACAAAAAAATGGACTAAGACACTAACCTTGATGTTTATTATAATAACTGTACCCATTTTACTTGTATTCAAGTATTATCAAACTGGCCTCTACTGTTTTGCAGTCTTATTGCCCCCTTTGCTCTCAGAGAGCCCTGTTCTGAAGTAGCATCTCTTAATGGTATCCATGGCCGACCAGGAGCTTGGGTCATTGAGATTCTCAACAGTGGTCACCAGTAAATTCCATATTTCTTTCAGAAAAGGACTATCCTCTGGACTGAGTCTCTTATGACACAGATGGTGGGGTTCTGGCTTATGTAATATATCAGGGAAACATATATAAATATTTTTACAGTATTGGTCGGGGGAATTTCTTTTTAATGACAGAAGATTCCACAGTCTTGTCTAATTATATGATGTGTTAGAAATTTTTAGGAATGATGCACTAGAAGAACTTTTTTGCTTACTCTGAATAAGTTTCACACCCTTATGGGTTAATTATTCAAACCCTGGTATTGCCTTTCTGAGCACTTTTGCACTCTTGTATTTCATTGACTTTCACTGGCACTCTAAATAAATAGACTGTAAATGTGGCTGTTCAGTGGCCTTGGAACCTCAAGAAGCTATTTCCCATCTGGTATCTTCCAACAGGAAACCGTTGAGTATTTTCTCTTTGACAGTACTGATATAATTATCTAATTCTTTAATTTTTTTAATGAACCAACTTTTCTCCTGCATTATACAACTCATCACTTTACCCTCCCTGTGATTTTAATATCACTTCCTTAATTCTTCCTTCTTTTCTGTATTCAAACTTGACTTCATAGTCCATAATTTCAGTTTTATACCTACTGGCCTCATATAGAGGTACCTTTACTTCATTACCCCATTGCTGAATATATATAGCTAACCCCAAATTCTATGTAAACACAAAAATCTACTTATTTCCTTCTTTTTTACTGTCTATTGAATATTTCTATCATAAATTATGCAATGATATTGATAAACATCTTTACAAATGTATGTTCTCCAATATTGTCCAGTCTAGCAGTCAATGCTATTCACCAGTTCCTTTACTCTCTTCCATTCAACTTCTTATTTTAATCTTCATGATGACTATTTTAAATTTTTTCATTCTAATTAAGTCTGTTAGCTAATCTACTGCAATAAAACAAAACAAAGAAACCCAAAGCAAAGAAAAAAAACCAGTAGCAACAAAAAAGTACAAAAGGAGTTTTCATTGCTATAGTTTAGAGAACACAGGAACTGGCCAGAGGACAGAGTGCTCAGAACAGATACACATGGTCAAATCCCAAGGCAATTTCAAGTACAGGTTATTGCCATCCCTGACTAATAATTTAAAAAGTAGCAAAAGATCTTTTACAAGATTAGTTTTATTTTAATGAATTCAAGAAGGGCATGAATTTATTGATAGGTACATGGAAAGATAAAAATATTCTAGGTTTAAAAGTCAAATATACCAGAGAAAACAAAATCTCTTTGATATAAGAACTCAGTATCAAAAATTATCTGAAGTTGATAATAAAGAGAAACAAGATTTTTTAAGAGGGAAAGAAAGATTATTTGCAGATAAATATGGGTCACCAAAAAAGATGATTAAAATAATTATAAGAAACATAATCCATACGTGACCTTAATTTATAGACTGAGGTAACAAAGCCTAAGGTTTCATTTCTTCCTTATTATTTTATTTTCCTTTGAAAAGTCAACATCGTAACTCATTAAAAAACAATTTGTGTATATTTCACGGTGTGGTCAATCATTCTTAATTAATTTTTTAAAGTTCTTAGTTAAAGTACTCCTAGATATTACTAAAAAATCTACTCTGAGAAAATCCCAAATGACTTCAGCATTCAAAACTGTGGTATCCACGAAGAACCTTTCTGGCATGATTGAAATATTCTGTATCTTGGTAGGATATGAGCTCTATAGGCATATTCAATTGTCAGTACTTATTGAACTGTATATTTACAACTTTTGTGCTTCTCTGAATGTTAATTTTATCTGCAATTGTAAACAAGTGTTGTAATTCTTGATCATTGGGTAGGAATTGGAATTCAGTATAAACTCATGTAAATATCTGTTTATTTACCTATGTTTATCTATATTTATTGATACACATATATATTTCCTGGGTATACACATATATATTATTATATCTCTTAGTTTTAAAATATTATATCATAATAAAAGGAACCAGGATTCCCTGTAGAAAGTGTTAATTTGAGAACTCTTCCTGGAAAATTAAAAAAAAAAAAAAATGAGCCCAGAACATCTTCTAGTCACAGAAAGCAAAGAAATGCTTAAGCAATAATTGGGTCATGTCAAAAAGGTATAAGAATCAGTCTGAAGAGGACTCTACTAGGATGGGAATATATTGGGATATAAGAATCAAATTGAAGGAGCTGCTACTGGAAAATTTTAACATGAATATAATAACCCAGAAGTAGTTTAATGCCGCAGTCTGGCTGGGCACAAATCACGAGCCACTGAAGCAGGAACAAACTTTATATCTGAACTCCACCAGCACACTCCACACATGCTCCCTGGGAACTATCCCAAACCCCATGTGGCTAGTCAAGGAACCAGCCACCAGAAATATCTCCTCTGGAAATCCCTCCTCCTGCACTTCCCCAACCAATGGGAACTCTCCGGGAATCCCCACGAGAACTCCAAAGTAGCCGCTGAGGCAGATAGTAATGCCTCCCCTGTCAACCAGTACTATTGGCAAAATGCCAGGGGCCATTCTGACTCAGCTGTGGCTCCCAGCAGTTTATATCCCATTGAATTAAAAAAAAAAAAAAAAACACCCCGTGAATCCATACTGAAATAAATGTATAAGTATTTTAAAGCTCAATCAAAATAAAAGTTACCAAAATAATACGTGTCTAAAGAAGCAGATAAAATAAATAGAACTCTTTCTAAAAGCTCTTATTTTAACAAAGTTCATTTCTGGCTAGGAGTGTTATATAATATGAAAAGGCCTAAAGACAGATAAGCAAGTAGGCAGAAAATGAAGATATATTCTGGCTAAAAATCATGAACTTCAGTAAAAATCATGAGATTCAGTAATTTTGTTTTTTAGTCAAAACTTTGTGTGCATGTAATTGTTTTACTAAATATTCTTCATGCATGTGTACTACAAAATGGTTGTTTTCCTATTTGCTAAATGAGAACATTACCAAGTCAATATTTAGCAAACCCTTTAGACCTATGAACTCTTCAATGACTTGTCAACCCAAAAGGATTGGATGTATTCACCAAATTGATTGATTTTTACCCATGAACTTTGTGCCATTGAGGTAATTCAAGGTAGAAAACTGTGAGTTCATGTTTTGGAGTAATTTCCAAAGGAACACAGAATTGAGTTCCCAGAGTCCAGATGAAAAATATGAGATAATATCGTTGCTAAGTCTTCTTGAATATTTTATAATCAGTGATGGAAAAGATCCTGGAATCACAATATAATCAATAGTACCTGGATATCCATCATGTCTTCAGTAAACCCAGATGTATTCAAAGTTCTTAAACAAACAACAAAAAACAAAAACATAAACAAAAACAAAAAAATGTTTGTATACTAACAGAAAGGGAAATAATAACAAGTATGACCTGAATGGAAATTTTCCTGATGCTTTTGAGTTTAATAATGTATCAAAACATCCCCAAACTGTGGCAATCATGAAATAGCTAAACATGGAAACATTTGTCCTCTTTGTAAACCACAGTGGTGCCCTGGTAGCCCTTTCTATTTGATAATGGTGCTTTAGCAATTGAGACATTACTGTCTTGGAGTTTAACCCATGATGATAGTGTTTTTCAGTGTTTCATATACACCTACCTATGTGTCAAGAAACCCCAACATGAAGAAAGGACAGCAGTATGAAAAGCAAAATGAATTTTCCTAATAGAGTTATAGATATATACTCTGGGTATCTTATTTCAAAGTAGAATGTAGCATGGCAATTATATTTGAGCCCAGTGTTTGTTTCAAAATTACACTGGAGTGCTCACTGTATAAATATCCTCAAGAGGATAGGTATCCATTCTTCTGGAATAATAACAGAGATTCATTAATTGAATATATGCAGAAGGTGTGCTAAGTGTGAAGGTTTAAGTTTTTATCACAATGGCAATCCATTACCTTACTAATCTAATTGTGGAAACCTAAGACAGAAAGCACATTTACCATTATTCTATATTTGTTGATTATATCAACAAATTCAGAGAATAGTATCTCTCCTTTTCTTTCCTGGGTCCTATATAATAATTGTTACAATCTCATGTTATAATCCATGCTTTACAAAGGTGACTATTCCAGAGAAGTTCTAGAACTTCCATGATCTTAACAATGATATTCTACTTCCATTACAAGAACAATTGGATTTTATTCCAGCATCAAATTCTTCATGCTTGATGATTCTTCTATACCAAACAAACAAACAAAAAAAATCTAAACCATTCAACAGGAACAGAGCTTAGTTTGTTCTCATTTTTAGTGACTCTTTTTGCACATATTTTTCAAATAAGCAAAATGTGAAATTCAATCTCCATCACTAACTGGAATCAGGGATTAGTCATGTCAGATACTATAATCCTAACCCTCTCTGAAACCTCAGCTGGATAAACTCCATGATTTAAGATGAGAAATGGATGTTTTCAAATCCTTCAGTAACTAAAATGTAGCGATAATGAAAGAAATAATTCAGTCTATATGATGAATGGGAGATACCTACTTATTAAGTACTGCTGACTTATATTTTAAAATCAGTCTTTGAAATTTTTTTAAAAGTTAAACTTGAAAAGCAAAACCAGAAATTCTTGCAAGAAGCATAAGTTAATTTTTTTACAGAGATTTAGATGACTTTAAGTAATAGAGATGCACATTTATTAATCACCTGCTATGTACATGTTCTTGCCTTGTCTGCTATTATGTGAAGAGATAGTAAGTGCCATATATAATCAGTTCTCAGTGCAAGAAGAAATTACCATAAACTGGGATTATTTAGTTTTGCAAATGTTCTAAGGTACTCTGAAAGAAATATCTCAGTAGCCCAAGAAAATAGGGGCTTGATGAGATGAAAAGGTTATGTCTATAAAGCCCTGAAAATGAATTACAGTAGATGGGGTAGAGAGAGAAGATGGGAGGGAAGGGGAGGGGGGATAGTAGAGGATAGGAAAGGTAGCAGAATACAACAGTCACTAGAATGGCAATATGTAAAAACGTGGATGTGTAACCGATGTGATTCTGCAATCTGTAAATGGGGTAAAAATGGGAGTTCATAACCCACTTGAATCAAATGTATGAAATACGATATGTCAAGAGCTTTGTAATGTTTTGAACAACCAAAATAATCACAAAGTAATAGAGGAAATATCATGAACCAAATAATAATGTAAATAAAAGATATCAAAAGTTAAAAAAAATAAAATAAAAAAATATAAAGCCCTGAAGATAAAGGTCAATGAAGTCTCTTCCCATCCAGATTCAGTGCCTCTATGTTTCTGCAACTGGATGCCAGAGTCCTTTGTCATGCTGATGACCTGCAAATGCATTACTCTAATCTCTGCCCACTGAACACATCTACCTGAATGTGACCTATAGGTACTTCACACTCATCACCTCAGAGATTGAATTTGCTTTTTTTCCCATAGTGCTATTCTTCCTTCTGTATTCTCTATCTCAATTACTTTTACCAACAAGATAGAAAGCTAAGAATCATTATTATTTCCTTTTTCTTCTTCATTCTGTATATTACTGTTTCCAAAGATTGTTGTTAATTATAAATATTGATAAAATTTTAAAAAGTTTGTTTAAAAATAGATATTCTAACTAAAATGTTTTATTTTAGATCAATATGTAAGGAATTATGAAGTTTATTTTAGTATGATATTAGGTATTATGAAGACTTTTTTTTTGTTTTTGTGTCATATTATTTAATATGTGCTATACACTCATTTTAAAAGTATGACCTGAGAGGAAATAAATTAAAAAATGACTTTATATTGAATTAAACCTTGGAAAGTCATATATTAAAGTGTAAATTAGAGTTTATTATGTTAAATTGTTAAAATCTAAGAAAACTGATTTGATGATTTTGGAATTTTTACACTTAAACACTTTTATAATTTTATTTTTATTTTTTGAGAGAAAGAGAGAGAGAGAGAGAGAGAGAGAGAGAGAGAGAGAGAGAGAGAGAGGGAGAGAATCTTTTTTTTTTTTTTTGTAGGTGGACACAACACAATGTCTTTATTTTTATGTGATGTTGAGAATTGAACCTGGGTCCCGCCCATGCTAGGTCCCGAGTGCTAGTGCTCTACAGCTGAGCCACAATCCCAGCCCCTTTTATAATTTTAAAAATAAACTTTTGTAATATTAATTTTCTTTAAAATTGAGAAAATAAGAAATTGGTTTTATATCATTATTTGCAGACATTTCTTTGAATATAAAAAACTCCATTTGGGAAAATCTTCCAGCTATTATTTATTTTCAAAAGTTGTTTTTGGAACCATAAAATGAGGTACTAGATAGAAATTACAAATAAAAGTATGAAATTACTGATCACATAAAAGTAATCTCAAAGGAAGCTCATAACACTATGATTCCTATTCTCCTCATTAGGTTATACTTTAACATTGGTGTTCTCTATGCTTCCTGTCTTTACCTAATGATCCACTAGAAGTAAAAATAAAACAGCATATGACCACAAATAAAAATTTATAGTTGTCTAATGACCCAAACCACTATGCTGACAAATGGTATTCAGCTGAGTGGTAGACAGAGAGGTGAGTTATACATACACTCTGATTAAATCTAGTCCCTGAACATCTCACTTGATATTTATTTATAACTCCAAATGGTTCCCTTTGAAAAACTTAAACAATTAACTTATTTACCAGTCCCAAAGTAGAAATCTGAATTGATATTATTCTGACATTTAAACATATGCAGCCAGTTGGGAAGATCCAAATAGTAGGTGCCTCCCAGCTCTTAACATCCAGTGGCTTCCATCAGGAAGGTTACAGCTGCCTTAAGCAAGGCATTTACTGAATTAAGTCCTTAGAGAAGGAAGAGGAGAACTGACAAGTTCCTCGTGAAAGTGAAATAATTAGAGAAACATGAAAAAAAAAAAAACCCTCAAAAGTAGTTAAGAATAGCATTAGCATAGATCAGAAGTGTGCTGTATTGTTGTTATATGTTTAAGGATTCAGTTCAAATGATGCTAGTTCTTTATCCATTTGTATTTTTTTACTAGAAGAAATGATCCTTATAGAAAACAACACAGGAATTATTAAAGGAAAAACAAAACAAGATCAATCATAATCCCATTCAGAGAGAACCATTTTTAAGATTCTGGATCTGGTACTCCTGTGTTTGGCTTAGGTTCTCAATACACACACATACCTGTAGAGAGGAGATTAGGAATAAATAATAACAACAACAACAATAATAATATGATCATTATACTTTACTCTTTTTCTCCTTCCACCATAGAAACATTTTTATGTAACTTTTTTGTACCATTTTTTATGTACCATAAAACATTTTAATGGTATTTTTATGTACCATTTTAAAGTCTGTTAAAACATTCCTATAAAGCACTTAGAGGTAACCAAGAACATGTATGTACCATCAACTTGGTTTTCTTTGAATACTTTCCTTACATATGTAACTTATAAAATAACAAAACCGTAAATACCTTGCTGGATAAAGATTTGGTGACTATGGCTGTGTTTATATGATGCAAAAGTGATTAGTTCATCTTTTCAGGTCATCTGAAAATCAGTTGATTTGATGACAAAAATCTCATTTTATTTGGTATTACACAGAGATCACTTGTGAAGTGGCAAGCTAGCCAAATAAATAATAATTAAGTTTTCTGAATATTTTATTACTGAGAATAAAAAGAGTATTGACAACTTATATTATCTAATGATATGAATAGCTACTGTTTATTGAATGCTGATTGTGTGCTAATTTTATATTATTCATTTAATATACCTTATTGAATTCTACTGCAAGGATTAAGGTTGTGTTGGTAATTATTATTCTTGTCTCACATGTATTCTCCCCCATTTTCTGGTCTTCTCTGTATCCCAAGAGACTGACTTCTAAAAAGTGAGTTTCCCAGGCTCCCTTGACATCTGACTTCCTGTTAGGTTGTGTTATTGGGAAACGTTTGTGTGACATTGGGATTGTAGACAAGAGAAAGGCACTTGTGGCCTGTGATAGTCTTGAGTTCTCAAGGACTCAAGTTTCTGTAGCTGAGCCCTTTCTTTTTCTGATACAACCTTTGGGTAAGGAGTGACTTTCCAGTGTTATAAATCTCTGAGTTGTCCACCATTCCCAGTTTGGCTTTTTGATAGTTTTGATACCTTTGTAACTAGTTTCTGATATTAAATTCCTTTATTACCCATTGTGAGGTCTATTCCTATCTGGACATTGAAAAGAAAGATGCTGTCTTCATTTTTATAGGTTTAAGTTACTTGTACAAAATTAAAAACTAATTTTAAAAGAGGCTTTCACACTTATGCCTAATTTCAAAGCCCATCTTTAAATGATTCTGCTGCCTACAAATGACAGCCCAAATGAATAGTTTTCATTAGTCTCCTCTTTCTACTACTTAGCTCAAATTGTCTGTATTATGGCAGTAACTAGCTATTATCGTCATTTAATTATCTCTCCCAATAGCTTATGAGAATTCTTAAGAGCAAGCACATGGAATTCATCTTTGTATCCCTAGCGCCTACTGCTGTGTTTGGAATGTAGTAGGGCTTAATAAATATTTGTGGAATGAATGAATAATAATCACTATCATTGATGGAGGGACTGGTTTTATTTTAGCACCACAGTAGGGAGCTGATGTGAATTTTATAACTAGATCTTCATGACAGTATTGTAAGGTAGACGTAAACATTCTAAAATCACAAATAAAAGAAATAGGCTGAAGGAGTTTATAAACAACTCACTGCTAATCAGGGATTAAACTCAGGTCAACTGAATTCCAATGTCTGACATTCCGACTCTAGCTAGCTACCTCATTATATTCACTAATGTTAATGAAAAAAATACATAAATAAATGGATTAGGAAAAAGTCTAAGCATTTTATTTATTTTTGGATCTTTAGAAACATAGAAATCTTTATAAGAAAAAGTGCAGTATTTACTTGCAGAAAATTAAATGGAAATATATATTTTTGTATCTAAAATTTTGTGCAGATAACAAGAAGAGAAGATTTGATATCATAATCTGAAGAAATTAAACAGTTCCTATCTCTCTCAGAGAAAAACCAGAGATGACAGTAGTTAAAGTGGTAAAGACAGATTTTGTTTGGGAACTATTGTAATAACAGAAGAGCAACTTTCATATAGAACTTGTTCCAATTCTGAATACAGCACAGAGCAGTGAGACTTTATACGCAAGGAGAAGAGTGAGGATCAGTGACGGAAAATTACAAAAAGGAAATATAAAGGTATGGGGGGTGCAGATTCTGGTTAAATCAAACCACAGAATTCTTGCTGAAGTAAGGTCAAAGTGATCAGATGTCACCTGGGATGAAGAATTTGATCAGATTTTCAGATAATCAGGTATCAAGTGTGAGGGATTCTCTAAACTGGCTTTAAGATTCTTGCTCTAACTAGAAAATGCAAGATTGAACAGCATGTAGAGGATTTAAAGGAGTCTGAGTACACTTAGGCTGAAGAGGGTGTTTTGTTAACACAGGGTGGGAAACTGGTTATTTCCATAATTATCTAATCATTGCTAGGTATGGGATATGACTTTAATGTTATTCACAACCATTTCTGTTACAGACAGAATTTGGGTTTTAGCTTGATTTCTCTGTTTCATGTTCTATGAATAGGTGTTTTTACTGCTTAATTGATTGCTGATGAAGAATTCTGCTTGTGTTCCAGACTTTGTTTTGCATGGTGAGATCATCTGTATGGATAATATTCTAATGCTAAGTTCAGTTTCTTACTTAGTTTTTCCTAGAGCTGTGCATTATTGGTTCCTCCTCTGAATATAGAAAATAAAATATTGCCTACATTTCTGAGGCTGATAGGCAGAATCCATCATTTTCGTCTTTAATTTCTGATGAAAATGAACAAATAGAAGTAAAATAATTTGCTAGGCCTCATACAAAAAGTCATTGTTGATTCTACACGTACTTCCTTGGCATGCGCTTGCTTGGTTTGGTATTGGTTGAAATTGTTTCAACTGGATACCACCCAAGAGGCTGTTCTCAGAGAGCTAGAAGCTATTTGAAGATCCTGGAAATATGAGCTTTTCATAAGGTTTTTTGCTGGTGTGATTCTCTTTTATTCCCAGAGAAAGGATCATCTCCTAAGCCTTCTTCATGTATGTACTTTGCCATGATAAAGTCTTTATTTCTTTAATTCAGTAGTAAAGAATAAGATGAAATTAAATGCATGTATTTCCCCAGCTGGTTTCTAATATTATAAACTATGTCAATATAGAGCATAAATGAGCTGTATTCCTTTTTTAAAAATGTATTCTCTTATTATTGAGAAATTTCATTAGGGGTTGGCAATCAAAGGGTGTCAAAAATCCCAGAGTATTGGTGTTCATTGGGATTAGAGTCAGTCATACAAGATAGAAAAAGTTCCACAGAGTGGCTGTTTAACAATTCGTATACACATAATCAACAATTCTGTACTGTGTCCTTAAAATTTTGTAAGAGAGCACATTTTCTGTTTTGTGTGTGTCTGTGTATGTGTGCATGTGTGTTTGTGTAACTACAATACAACAAACAAAACAAAACAACTTAAAGTTGTAACTGGCTACCAGAAGAAATTCAAGCACATTTGCTTGAGGGGGTATTACCTGTTCCATTACTTGGTTCTATTACTTGTTTCCATTTGTATGCTGAAGAGTTAGAGAAATAAAATGATTATCCACTTAATTAAACTTCAGCAAGTTGTTTTTGTTAACAGTGATGATTGATGAGGATTTGTCAGTGATACTCTGTGATCTTGGGAGCAGAAGTCACCATGTAAACAACACTGTGCTAACAAAAGGGGCCTATTCACATGGCTGGATCTTGCTCTACATGCCTTCCTGATTTAGGGTCAAAGTGCTCAAGGGTGCCTGTGACATTAAGTATTGGATTTCATGAATTCTGGGTTGAATAAATGAAATAGATTTTGTTCATTTATTTTCCTCCAGGAAAACATTTAAAATGTATTCGAAAGGATGGAATGTTTTCATGATACAAGCTGGAAAATTAGAGAAAGTTTAGGGTTAATTTATTTACATTGAATTATTTCCATGTGTTTAACTTTATTACCTCTTATACCAGTCCAATTATTCACAAAACTTTTCTCAATACCATAAAAGCATTTTTAAAACAAGTCTTCAAGGTATGGTGACAAAATCGGTTCTAGATGGTAAGGTAGTAACATAATTTATGGAAGGAATTACAAAATTCCCTATGTGAGGATTTTCTGGGCACCCAATCCAGCTTCTGTGCCCCCTAGCTACAATATGAAAAATAGACATTTAGAATAGTCATGGCTTTAGCCATTTAAAAAAGAGAAGACAATTTTGACATGGAAAAGGAATAAATTCTCTCATTGTTTGATAGAGTGACTAAATTGGGTTCAAATATTGTCAAGAAGGGATAGAAGGCAAAAAATCAGGGAAGAGAGATTAGATTCTAAATGCAAAAGAAGAGATGGGGAAAGTTGACAGGCTTCTGATTAAACCATATTTGGTATATGATTAAATCACGTCAGTTTCTACTCTGATGAAAATTATCCCTTTCTATCAGTTTTTTTTTCAATACCAGTGTTGCATTACATTAAGGTAATGCAAAATTTGAAGTTTTTTTGTGATTTTGAAATTTCAGCATGGTTTCATTTTTATGACCTAGAGAATTTCTATAATTTTCATCTATAACCTATGTTTGTTTTATTTTACCATTTCCAAACCAAACAAGCTGTAATACATCATACACTGATTTTATTTCACTGTTTTATTTAAATTTTATTTTCCTAATAAAAGTATAAGTTCCTAGGGATCTGGGTCCAAGTGCCTTCCCCAAAGACTTAGACTTCTCCAACTAGTTTATGTTCTCCATAGGACATCTTTCCTGTCTTGTTCACTGCTGAGTTCCAGTGCTTTAATCTGGAGGGTATGAGAAGAGAGAGCTAAGCTTGTACATAATTGCTTAGTGATGATTGTTTTAATGTGTATATTTGGGATTCAGCAAATTTAGAAAGGGACAGCACTTGTTAAAGTTAGTACCATTCAGAATCACTGATTAGATGAATATCATTTAAAGGATATTTAATATATTAATGCTGGGGATACTGTTAAGATATTGTACTTGTAACTTGAAAACAATTGCTAGAATAAATATTATCAAAGTAAAATATTTTCCTTTTGGTGCAAAATATTGTCCTTCTTTCTAGACACCAAATAAATAAAATCTTTGAGAAGAAGTTATTACAAACTAATAGAATTTAAGTCCTCTTCCTTTATTACATATAAAAATATATGCCTAGCTGGTGGTGATGGTGCATGCCTGTAAACCCAGCTACTCTGCAGGCTCAGGCAGCAAAATCATAAAGTCAAGGCCAACCCAGGCAGGTTAGGGAGATCTTGTCTCAAAATAAGAAATAAAAAGGGCTGAGGTTGTAGCTATGTGGTAGAGTACTCCTGGATTCAATCCCTAGTCCTGAAAAAAAATCTGTGCCTATATATTATGTATACATGTAGATATCTATTACATATATATCATATGTATAATGTTATTCATATGTATATCTCTCACACACACACCCTTCCATTTATATTTCATCTCTATTACACTTTACATCTTCAATTGGAATTGTAGATTTCTTTCTCAGATTGTAGAATTATTTGTTATTTTTACTGAGGCTATTTCCATGATTAAAATTCCTTGTCTCCCCAGGTTTCTGTGAATCAACAGTGCCCCAAAAAGCATTTCTCTTCCTGAGAAGCCAGGGAGGTCTTGAAATGCAAAGAACTTGAGGAGGAAGCCTGGCCAAGTAAAGATTTGTGAGCCTTTGTGTGCTTGCTGAAGCAGAATTTTGGCACTAAACAAACCAAAGTGTTTGTATTATTAAAAGCAGCACTTTTCAAGTGAGTCCAGGGAGATCACTTTGGTCTGTTAGTTTTGGCTAAAGAAGAGAAAAGCTATAATTTAACCACATAGTCATTATTTGCAAGGGGATGATAATGAATTATGCAAATAAAGAGTGATTATAGTTAAAGTAATTTTTTCAATAGAAATTTAAAACTGTATCTTCTCTAATCCCATTATTTACTAGATCTGAATCAAAAACTTCCTAGATATTTGTTTAATACAGTAGATTCCATATATGTTGTTCAAATTCAATGCTTTTTCAAAAGAATGATGATATGATTTTGTCAGTAATTTAATAGGTTTCTGTTTTCTTATAAAGATAGAACTAAGACATATCAAGATTTAAAACATAAATATCTTGGAATAATCAGAAGAGCAACATGGGAGAAACTGAGAAAAGGATCGAAACCCACAGAATAAAATGTCTTTCCAAAGTGAAGGTATGGATTTTTTTTTGGCATATATATATGTATATATACATATACGTATATGTATATATATGTATATATATATACACACATACACATATATATGTAAAGTGTTTTTCTTAAACTTAGTCCTTGTAAAACCGCTTATATCTACATGAGATGATCTAACATTAATGTCATATTGCCTTATCTATTGATAATTTCTTGCTTTAAAGAAGTTAGTTTTGTAACCAAGAGTATATCTAAATAAAATTACTGATATTGGCAATTTAATCAGGAATGATTTTGAGGGACTTAAATAATAAGGACAGGATTTTAAAAACTTTGAGGCACACATTATATTTTTCCAGGAATTATTTTCTGGAATAAGACACGAATACTAATATAATGCTCACCTTTCAGGGGTTACTCTCTCAGAGAAGTATGTGGGGTTAGTATTAGAAAATAGTTCATTGGACAGAAATGCTTTGTTAGTATGCTAAGATTACTTCACAATGACCCAGTAAAACAAATGTTTTCTTCAAGCTTTGGCATTATAACAATCATTGTCTACAAGAAAAATACTGGTTTTGTTAGCTGTTCTGATGGTTTTGACTATTTTAGAGCAAATTCTTTCTTTTAAGCTCCAAAAGTATCTTATATTCATTATATTTATTTTCAACCTGGGGATTTGAGCATTTGTCTTAATTCCACAGCTAGTGCCTGTTGAGAGTGTTTTCCTAAGAAACTGGCACTCATTTTCCTATCAAAAGCTCATTTTCCCATTACACATGTGTGGGTCAAATCTGTGTATGTACACAACAGTGGTAAGTTATAATATAGATCTAGAAAACTACTTTTGCCTGAAATGCCATGCTAACTATAAAAAATCCTCTTAAATTATTCTTCAATTCTCATGATCTTCTCTAATTGTCTAGTTAAAAATAAGAATCTAAGTCTGAATTCTCTAGGTTCCTATCTGTGTCCAGATACTATTTTCTGTATAACATTGTGTGACTTATTTAACCTCTTTGTGCTTAATTTTTCTCCTCTGAAAAGTATAATAACAATCATCCTATTTTGTAGGAGTTTTTTTTAGATGCTAGGAAAAATTATGAATATTTCAAATATTTATCATTACTAGCATTTGTGCAGAAAAGTTGTCAGGCATATTTATAAACAATAGGTCTTAAATTTTATTTTTTATTACTTTGGAGTTTAGCAAGATTATATACTGATGTGAATGTTATGGCAAAATATTGCAACCACAAGTTTAGCAAGTAAAAATGAGAGGCAACTTCTTAATAATCCATTGGACTTCTCTACTTTTTTGAATTTTGAAATATTCTCATTCAGCAAAATTCTTTTGGAAGCATCAGAGGACTGTCTTTAACAAATTTGCTTCAAACTTTAGAACATAATTGTTAAAAGTTAGTAGGAATATATATATGAACTAGCTGTGTATACAGGTTAACATTAGACTTAGAATGCCACTACCACTGGCTTATTTCACTCTCTGAATAGAATCTATTTAGTGAATTCATTTAATAGTTTTAAGGAAAGAACACTGGGATCATGATCCTTCTAGGTTTCTTTCTTAAAATGGTAAGTAGAAAAAAATATTTTCCCAAGTAAGATTTGTACTTGATTTGGTAAAACCTTGATTTTATATGTGAGACCTGAATTATAAAGTCATGTGAAAGTTGTATAGTCTCAGTAATATGATCTGCAAAGGCTTATAGTGAGAAGAGAGAAGTTCCATGAATGATATTTAATATTAAAACTTAAATAGCTGGAGACATAGCTACAGTATTTTGCAGCTATATAATAGTTGCAGTTTATGCTATGCTTGATATTAAAATTTCCCAGGTCTTTTTCATAAAAATTTCTATTCAGATTTCAGTAGACTAATGGGTACAGATAACCTTTGGCTTAGGTGTATGCTGTGATCTGAATGTCTGTGATCCTTAAATTCATGTGCTGAGATCCCACCCCCAAGGTGATAATGCTAAGAAGTAAGGCCTTCAGGAGATAATTAAGTCACAGGGGTGGAACCCTAATGAGTGAAATCAGGCCACTTTTAAAAGAGGACTTCAAGGGACCTCTTGTTCCTTCTACCATGTAAAGACATAATGAAAAGACAGCTGTCCTTCAACCAGTAAGTGGGTGTTTACCAGACATCAGACTTTCAAGTGCCTTGATCTTGGAATTCCTAGCCTCTGTATTTCTGTGAGAAATAAAGTTTTAGAGTTCATAAGTTTATGGTATTTTGTTATTACACCTGAAATGGATTACGACAATGTGTTTGACTCCATTAGATTTCGTTTTATTTTTAGTTCATACTGACTGTTTATTCAGGTTGTTTTTGATCTGTCATTAATTCAATAAACATGTCTTAGGTGCTTACACTAGCCACTTACTAGGCATAAATTACACAAAAGCAAGTAAAATGTGGCTCTTAATTCTGAATTATTCACAGTACAATGAGGGAAGAATCCTAACACATAGATAAAATGGACTGTGATAGGGGCTGTAATAGAGGTAGGCATACAATTGGAGCACTGGGAATAATATTTCTTGGGAGAACATGCATGGCAGAAAGAGTAGAAAATACAAACTAAAGTTTGAATGTGTTAGCCAAAGAGAAAACCAAGTAGATAGAGTCTATCAGGTAAGCAGAAATTTAGGTATGTGTGGGAGGAGGGAATTTGGGGAAGAAAAGAGAGATTAATGGTAACAAATAATTTGGAGACATTAAATAAGCCAATGATTGACTATCCAATTGTCTATTGGATTTGGAACTTAGGAAGTTGTTTCTGATTTTTTAATGTAATACCTTCAGAATACGCCGGACTATATAGCAGACTGAAAGCTGAATGAAGGATAAATAATGTATGCAATGAATATATATTATTCTTCTAAACATCTACCATCAGGCATGAGGGAATATATTGTTTTCAAAAGACACAGAAGTATCTTGAATGCATTATTAAGTTACAGGGGGGAGAGAGGCAGTAAGAAGTGAGAGGAGAGGGAGCGATAATTGATGACTCATTTCAGAAATGGGAAAAATACACTTAAGAGCATGGATGAAGGGATGTTATTTTATAGGAGAAAGAATACTTATTCTAGAACTAGATGAAAATTAGAAGGGATAGGGATAGAGCTAACTTTTCCAATGAAGTTGCTGATAATCATTTTCTGCTCATGGAAGAGTACGTGACTGGGTTGGAGACTGAAAAAAAGAATAAAGTTGTAAGTAATTTTGAAGGGAATGCATGAGACAGCCCACAAACTATGGGTCGGCTCAAGATTGGGTGTGTGGAGTAAGGATTTTAGGTATTTGAAAATGATGGCTAAAGTAGGTTAAAATGAAGTCTGAGATGGAAATATCATCAGGAAGTAACTTTAAATATGGGCAAGGAAAAAGTCTTATGGCATGTGACTGGAAACCACCATTCAGACTGACATAAATATTCCATATTCTGTTGATTCTGATGCAGGAATTAATCTTCCTAACTATACTAGTACCCAATATGCTTCTGTTTTCAAATCCTTGCTAAAAGATGTCTTTTTTTTATTTAATAAACCTATCAGAAATTTAGTTTTTTACATTTTAAATAAAATTGTACTAGCTCTGTTGATCACAGTGGTTCTAATTTTGAAGTTTTCCTTGATGTTATATGAAAGGCATCAACCCTCCTCCCTACCTCTCTAGGCACAGGGACACATGCCCGTAATCCCAGTAATTAGTGAGGCTGAGGCAGGAAGATGGCAGGTTTGAGGCCAGCCTCGGCAACTTGATGAGACACTGTCTGAAAATAAGGTAGAAAAGGGCTGGAGATATAGCTCAGTGGTAGAGCATTTCCCTAGTGTGTGTGAGGCCTTGGGTTTGATCCCCAATACTGAAAAGCAAAAAGGCATCAACATCACTGCTTTTTGGAACTAATTATGTAGCAGATATGATTGATTCAGATGTAGAAATTTGTAGTATGCATATTTATTTATCATAATAAGAACCTGTTCAATTTAAAGACATATTTACATATAGTTTGTAATGAAAATATTACTTTAAGTAAATTTAGTACCAGTAAGTAGAAATCTGACATCATATAATCTGCATGTTACTTTGAATAAGAGACTACAAAAGTTCCTAAATCTGACAGGAGGTTTTGCATAAACCCAGCTGTTGGAGTTATGAGTTGCTGAGAAGAAAACTCATACAACACATCAGGAAAAATTAATTTATTTCTCACAGGCAGGTAGTAAAGATAAACAGAAGCCTGGGATCTGTAGTGAGTTGGTCCCTCAACACCCAGAAAACCACCCAGAGAAGATGGAGTCTCATCTCTGCATAGGCCTACCTTTTTTCCACAGCTGAGGGACCCCAAAAGTGCTTGACCTTGGGTTTATATATCATGGGCAACATTTTGTTTGCTGAGTTCAAATATTATAGAACATCCTGTGCTGGGGAAAATGAAGGCATACTTTAGATTGTCCTGGACATTTCCTATTTACTGAGATTGCAATAATTCTGCCCAGAAATTTCAAGCAAGAGAGGAGGAAGAGCTGGATTGGTTAAGGTCATCTGGGACTTGTCCTCCTTCAGAGAGAACTTGAACAGATTTGCTACATCAACAGTGTCTTTGTTTGATTCTGTATTCCTTATTTTCATAAAATATATGTATTCATTTGTACCATAGATAGCATTGTAGTGCTTAAGATGTTTGAATCAACAGCTGTGTGTTAGAATAACTAGTTGTTTCTCTGTATGTATAAGGTATGCCTATAAAATAATGAGACTATAACTACCTACAAAATTCAGTGCCGTTAGTCATTTAGTCCCACTTTGAATTTTTAGAGAGAAAACATGTCATGACAGACCAGAAGAACAGACCAGATTTTAAAGTTTCTTGCAAGCTCACGGGTTACTTAAGTTGCAGATAATCTAATGGCAGAGGACTTTTTCCCAATAGATGATGAAAATATAATTTAATAATAAAGTTTTCTTATTTGTTTCTTTCTAGATGTTTTTGTTGGCATTAACTTGTGCATATGTATCCAAAACACTATCCGGATCTTATATGAATTCCATGCTCACACAAATAGAGAGACAATTCAATATCCCGACATCTCTAGTTGGATTTATTAATGGGAGCTTTGAAATTGGTAATGAATTATTTTTGCATTACTTGTGTTTATATTTTGTTTTATCTATTAGCTGTTCTGAATTTTATTCTCTTTATTTACTGTTTTAAGCCATTTAATCTAACTGAATTACATGTTTTCTAAAACTGATTGAATAGCCTGGCTAAACTTACGATATGCTTACAAACAATCCATTTAAATATTACCTCAAATTAATACCTAAATATTGCCACATATCGCACCACTATCTTTTTTATCCTAATAGTCTCTTGGCTATCTGGCATGAGTAACAGAGTATTTATATTTAAATCTATCATTTGACAGCCCTGAGTGAAACAAGGTTGTCATCTTTGAATTTAGCATGTATTGTGGGAGACCAAAGGAATTTGTTTTTCAAAGGAAAACACAAATATTTTTCTTTTCCTTTTATGCCAGGGAGGTTGACAATTCTCCTTTCCAAGTTCAGAAAGAAGAAGAAACTAGTTTCCTGTCTCTCTCTGAATTTATTTTAGAAACATCCCATGGGGAAGAATGAAGTTTACTTTTAGGTTCTAATTTTTGGAGTAACTGGGAATTTGTGAGAACAAAGATGAGGGAGGAAAAGATTTCTGTAAACAATGCTACATAGAAATAGTGATGCTACTCCTTTGCAGTTTTATAATAGCTTCTACTTCTTTCAAGATAAAAATTGCCTTTTATAGATTTAACCAAAATGTGAAGAAAAACCAGGGTTGAGGAGAAGCAAAACTGAAACCTGGGATGACTGATCAGATCTTACTCTGATTCTCCTGTGTCCTGGCAATAAAGTTAGAACTATCTCAGATCTTACTCTGACTCTCCTAACTCCTGGAAATAGAGTTAGAACTAACTCCTGCATAGATTTCTGGCATAGACTCCTTGCATAGACTCAGCTCACAGGCTGGTGGAGGGCATAGGTGCAAAATAATAATTTTGAATGCAATAAATATCGTTCATAAATGCATGCACGATCCTATTGAAATAGGAAAGGGGACACAACCTCATTTGGGAAAGACAGGCTTTTGAAAGATGAGTAAAAGTTTTCCAGGTGAAGAAATGGTATTAGGTAAATGTGAAGGGAGTTCCAATAGAAGCAGCAGCACGAGGGTGAAACAGCACAGTAGCTTGTGTGGGGAGAAATCTTCAGCCCTGTGTTGTTGGGTAGTCAAGCTTGAGGTGGAAATTGTTAGGATGTGAACCTGGAGAAGTGGGTAGGGTGTTTAAGGGTAAGAAATGGGCAGAGACTTGTGGAATTGTTATGGAGTATATTTTTTAGTCTTGGTGTGAGGGAGAGAGTCAATAAGGATTGGAAAGGGTGTTGTTGGTCTTCTTCTGTGCTAAGCACCTCTTTGGTAACCTGTTGCCGTATGATCTCAGAATCATGTAATTTCATAAAACAAAAAACTATAGCGGTAGAAAGGAAGCCAAATATATTGAAATAGCATTATATCAAAATATAAAAATAGCTTTTTAAATAATAGTCCTGGATTTTAACACATTAAACAAGATCTAGCATTAATTTTCAACTAATTATTGGTGTTAATAATATTTGAGTATCTGCAACAACTGTAATTACATGCAAATGTCTATATTTCTGTTGGTGACAAAATCATAAGAATTGTTAATGCTATTTTATTTTATTGCCTACTTTTTACCATCAATGGAAAAGCTAATAGAGATTAGTGAAAATAAAGATGCAACTTTTTTTTCTCCCTCAAGTTCATGTCATCTGTGATTTCTAGCCATGACTAAGAATCCCTGTTTAAAGCCATGTCGGATTCACATTTTAGAAGGGCAATGCTTATGACTGTGTTGAGATAGATTTGAAGGTAGAAAACCAGATAGAGAATAGAGAGGGCCCAGGGGGCTGATGCTGAAGCCAACGGAGAAGTATCTGGGTCTGAGCCAGGATCATACTTATAGGAATGAAGAAAAGAGAGTGACTTAAAATAATCTGGGAGTTAAATTCCAGAGAACCTGATGACATATAAGAGGCAGGTAAGGGAAAGGGCTTCCCAACTTGGACAGTGGCAAGGATAGTAGTGTCAAGGCTGAGAATACAGAAAGAGGAGCAAGATAATGGTAGTGGCTGTGGAGATGATGATGAGCTTTATTTAGGTGATTTTTTCATGATGGTATCTGTGAGACCTTTGGGTAGTGATCTTTACATTGCAGTCAAAAGTCTAAAGCACGGGGAAACTACCTGGGCTGGAGCTATTGAATAGTGAGTAAGTAGGAGTTTGTTAAGAGTAGAGAATAGATGAGTCTATTCAGGGAGAGGATGTAAGATAAGTACAATGGACAGGGGTTAGAAATATGGTTCAGTGATAGAATGCTTGCCTGGCATGCAGGAATCCCTGGTTCTATCTCCAGCACTGCAAAGTGAAACAAACAAATGAGTAAGTACAATGGATAAAGAGTGGATCCTGGAATTGTACCAGTGTTTAAGCCAGAGATGGGAGAAAAAGAACCCATTAAAGTGTTAAAAGAAAGAATGGTAGGAGAAATAGACAAGACAGAATGGTACTATACATGCCAAGTGAGTAAAAATTTCCAGAAGAAACAATGTATTTCAATTTCATGTGAAAGGATGTGTCAACAGTGTTAAAAACATTAGAAATATTCAATTAGATAAGGATGGAGAACTGTTTCCATCGTTTCATAGTGTTGAAGTAATCAATGACATGTGCCAAGTACTTTTAATTGAATAGTAGATTTAGAAGCAAAAAGTAGGGCTGGAGATGTGGCTCAATGGTTAAAAAGTGCTTGCCTAGTACATGTGAGACCCTGAGTTCAATCTCTTAACATGTAAAAAAAAAAAAAAGAAAAGATAAAAAAAGAAGAATAGAAGCTTAAAAGTAGTGGAGACAGCAGTGACTTCAGGAAAGAATGGGAGGTGGGGGGACATGGAATCTGCAAGTATAGATGAATGTTCTTGGACGTTTAGAGAGAAACTAGTTAAGACATCTGTAGACTAAAGTTTAGTGAGAGTGAGAGGTTTAAAATATGTGAGGGAGATTTTAATTGTTGGTATGAATTGCTGGAGAAAATGGATGTTGTTCTTGGACTTGAATGGTCAGATGGGCACCAATACCTCTGAAACTGAAGGAAGGCAGTAAGGCCCCAGGGTGGGAAAACCATATACCATAATATTTCATTGCCCTAAATTTCTTAACAAAGTATAAAATATTAACTACTCCTACCACTACTCCTACTGGATGTAATAGGTGACTTGAGAATGTTGAAGACCCAAAATAAATTGCTGAGGGAGAAAAACAGAAGTAAGTTACGTGACTTCACTTGAATTCCTCAATGGTTATTTTTATAAGCACCTTCTCCATAGCCTTGTCCACACTTCTCTTGTCCTATGTCCTTATGGCAATGATTTTACTGACAGAGCAAGGCCATGTGAAAGATGAATTCAAACTAATGTATGGAAGGAAAGCTCTTCCTTTCTTCATTTACAAAAACATACAGATTTCAGTGAGCTTCCATAGACATTACCTTCAACAAGGATAGCATTAGTACTGGGAATTTTACAGATGTGGAGAGGCCAATGTGGTTATAGATGTGGGGCACTTTCCATGTAAAATAATGTAAACACTACTTCTGTTCTATATGTAATGCAGACTAGAGAGAAACAGAGATTGAAAGAAAAGTCTTCAAAGTATTCAACACTACTTAGAAAATTAACTCCTTGAGGAAAAGATTTTTTGAAATTTTTATAATGCTTAAGCTTATCATAGAGGTTTTCTTTACACATACTGGAATCAGGGTAAATATTGTTTATTGAATTAAAAATGCCTGGTTGTCAAGAACCTACTTACATTTTGGTTCTTTCAGCTTTTAACTCCATACCTGTTTTGTAGAACAGGTATGGAAGGAGAGGCCAGAGGTCACACACAAGCTGTTATCTACTTTTGTGCCCTATTTCCCAAGGTTGGATAATCACAGAGGTTTAAAATTCCCCAAAATTATTGTTCAGTATCTTTCATTAGCTTCCTTTCCTCTGCCCTCTTTAACGGTGATGTTCCACAGAGATCTGTTTATGTATCTGTCTTAATTGTGAAACAGAATCCTCCTTTAGGACAGAAGTTTTGTCTTACTTATTTAAAGGTTTTATGCATCCTGAGTATCAATCCCAGTACTTGTGATGGCTGTTATATAGTAAATACTATTGTATAAATGACTGGGTGAAACTGTTTAGATTTTGTTAATACCTACTGATATAAGCATTCTCAATTTTTTTCCCTAGGAAATCTTTTGTTGATTATATTTGTGAGTTATTTTGGAACTAAACTACATAGACCTATAATGATTGGTGTTGGATGTGTGGTTATGGGATTAGGGTGTTTCTTAATATCGCTACCTCATTTCCTCATGAACCGGTAAGTAGTCCAGTCTTTGATGATATTTTAGGTTTGTTTTTTATTTGCAAGAACTGAGGCTTGTAATTCCCCTTCTGGGAGTGATGCTTCCTAAAGAACACAATAGTGAAGTAGGAGCTGGAAGAAATGAATTCTGTCTTGTGCCCTTGGATGCCTCACTTCCACTCACACAGTTACACCTTGTCAATCCGTGAAACAGAGATTTGGGACACTTCTTTCATGAGGTTGAATCCAGTGAAAAAATACTTAGGACCTGCCAGAATTGGGGAATTACTCCTTTCTCAGGACTATTTAGATACTTTTGATTGCAATAAGATTCTGTTTAATTGTAGGTCACAAAGAGAGCAGTCTGAATGTTGATTTTTATTTTAATTTTTACCAAAATAATTTATGTATAAGATTGTAAAAATAAAATTATATTGAAAGAGTTGTCCCCTACCCCTGATTTTTGCTTTCCAAGGGCAACCGCTTGTAACCTTGTAACTGCCTTAGCTCTTTTAGGGGTTTGCCTCTGTATTTTGTTAGTTTTTAATACCTCATTGTACTGGATGTATATTGAATTCCTACTATAAAATCATATGCAGTATTTATATTTGTATTATTTGAAAACACTTTTCACCACTGAATCATGTTGTTTTTTTTCTGTTATGTAACTTTTATTTTTCCTGAATTATAATAATTGACTTTTTCTTTTGATTAGCTTTCTTTGTATCTCTCATTAATTCCTCACCATTTGGTAGAGCAGTTGCCCTCTCAGTGCAGTCAGAGAGGTTTTAGGGGGTAATTTAGTAACTTTCTGAGAAAGTATTTAAAAATAATATTTAAAACCTTGTTCATCTGAATATATTCTTATTTTACTTCCACATTTGATCTATAGTTTAGAAACCATTCCAAAGTGCTGTTTTTATTTTTTCTTTTCAGTGTTATTATTATTGAGAATACTATGCAATTCTAATCTATGTGACCAGTTTCTTTTCTCTGGGAAATATTGAGATTTTTCTTTTAAACTCTAGAGTCAGAAATTCATAATTATTTTGGCATAAGTTCTTTTCTTCTCTGTGCTAGGTGCTTTCAGTGGACATTTGGGGAAATTACTTGTATTTTTTCCCTTAGATAATATCTCTCTCCCCATATCCCTCTTTTTTCTCTTTCTACAACTTCTATTATTTGAATATTGGATATTCTGGATTAAACTTATGTTTTTCTCATCTTCTTTCTCTAATTTTATGGTATATCTCCTTCTACTTTCTGGGAGATGAGTCTTCCAAACCTTTGGATGGGTTTCTAATTTATACTATCATTTTTTTTTATTTTCAAGGACTCCTTTATTTTTTTAATATCTCTTTTTGAGGAACATTTTATTCTTTCAAGAAGGCAATATCTTTTCCCATCTAAATTTTCTTCATCTGTCTTTGTTGTCTCTGGCTCCTCCAAGTGTAGTTTTTGTTTGTCTCTGTCTTTACCACTGTAGTGTCCCTCATGTATCTTGTTCTTGGTTATTCATATTTAAGAGAGGAATAACAGCAACAATAAGCTAATTAGAAATTCCATGTTTGTCCTGATTAATGGAGGACTTTTTCATAGGGTAAGGACTGGTTGTTTTCAGATGGCTCAGAACTGGGCATCACCTGTTAATTAATTATTCTAGGCAAGGATTCTACTTTCTGTTGCTTGGGAGGTAGAAGCTTGGCTACCAGATGGTAGGAATGGTAACCTCATTTTTTAGTATGCAGTTTTTCTATTTTATTGAATACTCAGTTTTTAGCATGGCCTTCCTGTCCTCAGTATGCCTGTTTAGACTTTAGACTCAATGTACATTTTTAGTGTGAGAGGCAGGGGATGTCTTTGTAGGTCTAACTCATTTTTATGTACACTTTAAAACAAAGTGTGTAAATCATTTGAAATTTGGGTCATGCACACTTACATTTTTAGGTATCTTGCCTGAAACTTTCTAGAGATGTACAGCATGTGTTTAAGTGCTCCCCTGTAGACGCTTATGACAATATTTTTCATTCTCCCACTCAGTCATGGTTGACATACCTGCTTTCCCACTTTCCACATTTCTTCAAACTCCGCCTTATTGTCAGATTTCCCAGTCTTTTTATCCTTGTTGAATTGTGCATTTTTGTTTTTCATTTTAAAATCCTTTTATTGCTATTTGGTTGGTGTTTATGAATAAATGGACTTTGAATAAGAGACTAAATTTTAAGTATATAAATTAAATCAACAAATTATTTTATTTTATCTTCTCGGGTATTTTTGAAGGGATCAAATGTTTTCAGGCAAAGAGTTTTTACTGCTCTTTTATTTTCTATCTTATCTAAGGTAATATCAAGTAATATTGGCTGTTATTTACATTTGTTCCACCATCTGCCAAAGGTCTTATTTCTTTGAAGTTCTTATGTCTCATGAGCTCATCAGTAAGGAAATAGAAACTTTTGTTCACAGTTCACAGCCATGTTCTATGGGCATGACTAGGCAATTGTTCTAAGGACAAGGTATTTAAACCCTTTGTATTATATCCGGCAGCATAGAAATTAAAGACTATTGAGGGTATCCAAGCATAACACTCTAGCTCATATACAACTAAGAAGGGAAAGTTTTCTTTTGGCTTTCTCTTATCTAATATACACATTAAAAAGAACAGAATAATTTCTAACAAAGAGAGACTCAGTTGGACATAATTTCCTATAATCTTGTAGTATGTAATTTATTTTCTGAGAAAGGATATTTGGATCCTGTGGTAATTTGCCTAAATTAAATGGCCACAATCTATTAACCCTTTTGTTCTTGTGAGAAGAGGAAAAAAATTACATTAAGCTGTGCTGATAGTTGAGATTCTCCCAAGGCCCCTCATTATGATGGGCAATTTTTTTCCTTTTTTTAGGAGTTAATGAACACATTGAGTAATTATTTTTGGATTCTCAGAATTCATGGTTATGCGTCTTATGAGCAAACTTCAGAGAATCCAAAGGTAGAGATTGTCTCCCTCCCCACCAAAGCCTTTATTTTCTTAATTATATGTTGAGTTTTCTATTTAAGTTTAGTTTTTGTTCCTTGTTCCATATTAATCATTTCCAGGAAATGGTCACCTAAAAACCACAGATGGTTGATGTCAGATAATCTAAAAGGTATAACATTGACATGTAGAGAACTGAAAGCTAACTGTAAGGGGAGTCTACATTTTCAATGAGCAGCCTATTTGATTCTTTTGATGATATTAATTTATGATCATTAGAGTAACAAAGATGAAAAGACATCTTTACAGGATTTGAATGTTGTGGCTGAAGTGAAGCAGGAGTTAGTAATCTGCAAAATGCCCACATTGTCCTCATTAATTCTTTAACATAAATATGTTTTCCCCATATTCATACAGATATGAATATGAATCTACAGTTTCAGTTTCAAGCAACTTGTCCTCAAACAGTTTCCTGTGTATGGAAAATGGCAACCAGACTTCAAGACCAACACAAGATCCATCAGGTTGTCTACTTCATTGTATGGCATTCTGTCCAGTGAATTCATAACTGGTCTTTTGGACAAAATATTGGGTTTAGTTAAATGATTTTGGTGAATGAACAGAAGATATTTCTTCTCTTCTGGGATTCTGAGGGGATCACAAGAAGGAAAATAGGAATGTCTAATAATATAGATTATTATCCCTTATTCAATGTATCTATTAAGATTTCCCTGTCTGTTTCTTAAAATGGTTATTTAAAAATGAGTCAAAGAGGGGTGGAAATGTAGATGAGTGGTAGAGAGCTTGCCTAGCATGTGTAAGACACTGGGTTCAATCTCCAATATGTACAGCAAAAAACAAAAAACAAAAAAATGAGTCAATGATAACCATCCTAGGACCACTATAGAGTTAATCTCACAAAGAAAAATTACTTTGAAGGATGAATTTATATTCATTATTTGGTCTCTACAATTATGCAAATAGCAAATAGAAAAAAAAGTTCTAAAGCTTTGTATTATATCACTGATATTCTATAGCTAGGAAAGCAGCAAGTATATTAAAATTTGGAATTACTTTATTCCCTTTCTACTAATGGGAATTTGTTTTTCCATTTCCTTGACCTTCTTTAACAGAGACTTGACTTTACACTTTAGCACAAAACTGTAACAGCATACTGCCCTCTGCTCCTTCATATGCTAAGGGATCTAAATAATCTTCTAGTGACACTTAGTCTGGATATGACTGCTGACTTACCTCAAACCAGAACTTCTCCTCCTCTGATGGGGACATTTTAATACTGGATTTGTGACAGTGGAAGTTGCAGTAGTCCTGATAGCTGGGAACTTACTGCCATTATGGAATCAGAGTTAAAGACTAACTGTCTCAGAAGAGCTAAGCCAAAGAAGCTACTGAGAAAAAAAGGGAAAACATCACCAGTAGCCTGAACTCACTCTGGCTTTGCAGAAGGCTTGTGTAGGCACTAGTCTGCATTACAGTGGGGGCAGCAAAGCCTCCCCTCTTTGGTGCATCTCCAGGAAAGTGCATTCATTCTTTCGTCACTTAACATCTTCAGTTTTGCCCTAGAGTAAGCCTAGGATTTGTCTGTGATCTCTAGATGCAAATCATTGTGCTTATCATTGGGGAAAACAAACAAATCTCCAGAAATGGAGACTATGATGTTTTGGGACTGGGAATGACTTCGAGCTAGACTTCTCAAAAAACTGCGGGATACAGCTATGCTCAGGTCCCTGATGTTTGTGAACAACACCTGGCCAGTTTACAGGAGGTGAAAGTACCTTGTCTTTCACTCTCCCGAAAACATGACCCTACAGTGTTTCCTTAAGGCTTAACAGCTTTTTTGTCTTAGAACAAAAATGGCAAAAAGGTAGATCTAAGTCTTCAGAGAGCTCTCTTTTTTTTTTCTTTTGAATTCCCTTGGACCTGGTCTTTATTATTATAATAAGAAGGTGTTGCTCCAAGGATTGGGGTGGTGTTGTTAAAAGATTTTGGTAGTTTCAGTATACAGTAGTCTTCATAGAAAATAAAGTGATTATTTCCCAGTTAAATATTTTTAGTTTTTATAAAGTTATCAGCTGTAGAAAATTCAATCTTGAATGGAACTTGGTTTTAAATAAATGTGATATTGATAAATGTGATATGAATTATGGGGAGATATATTTGTGTATGTGTGTTTTTTTATCTACCCAAAGTTGTGTAGGAATGAGATAACACTCATAGCTGTTAACTGGGACCAGTAGTTACTGGTAAACTAAATTTGGGGGGGTTGGGGTAAGCCTGATATTTGGTGTTTGCCAAATTCTATATGATGTAAATACTCCCATCAAACTGCCCAAAAGAATTGACACTAAATATTGAATTGGGAAAGGGTATATGTAGTCTTTTCTCCCAGCCCAAAAGAACAGGTTCCAGCACACCACTTATACTTGTCCAAACCTAAGCAATCTTGCAAAAAAAATGCAATAAGGGTGACCCAATGATTAATTGCTGGCCAAGTAGATAAATTATTGATAAGATGTCATGGGCATATAAGAACTATGAAATGCTTAAAGAAAACTTTGAATTAAGTGTCACTAACACTTACTATCCAAGCACTAATGCAATTTTTTTTGTTTGTTCATTTTAATGCAGAGTGTGTGAAGGAAGTTAAGTCATTAATGTGGGTATATGTACTGGTAGGAAATATTATACGTGGAATAGGTGAAACCCCCATCATGCCTTTGGGTATTTCCTATATAGAAGATTTTGCCAAATCTGAAAACTCTCCTTTGTATATTGGTAAGTTTAAAAATCTGCCTTAATTCCTATTCAAGACAGAAGTTCCCTTAGGTTAAAAATTTATTGTCTACCTAGAATCTTAGTGTTTTCCAGAATGATGAGTAGAGTCCCTTGGCATAGTTAGCCATAAGGTTTTTGAATGTGGCAATCAATTATAAACCACTTTGTAAAATCTGCCTTTTCTTTTTTTTTAAGGTACTAGCAATTGATCTCAGGGACACTATAGCACTGAGTTACATCCCCTGTCCTTTTTAATTTTTTTTAATTTGAGAAAGAGTTTTTCTAGGTTGCCCAGGATAGCCTTGAACTTGCAATCCTCCTGCCTCACCCTCCTGAGTCATTGGGATTACACGTGTGTATAAGTTTGCCTAGCTGCAAAATCTGCTTTCTACTATTAAAAAGACTACTAATCTAGTGTTCCTCAAATCCTCTGAATGCTCTATTTCCCTAACACTGCATTCTTTCTAAGAAGATTCTAAGCTCTAAGAAGATTCAAGATCTTTCTCACTACTTTTGCTATTTCAGTTTTTGTTCAGATTCTCATTGCTTCATAATTTATTATAACTTCTTTGTTGGTCACTTATTTCTATTTGCTCTTTTATTGATTTCTTATAAATGTTTTTGCAGTGTAGTCTTTCTGAAACATTGTTTTAATCAAGTCTTCTTTACCACCTTCATGACACCTGCTGGCTTCTTGTTTATTAACTCTGATCTCTTACTTATCAATCACAACCCTGATACCCTATATATAGTTTCCTTGATAATGTCTCTTCATCACAGTCTCCATGTCTTAGGGGATTCTTCATATTTTTTCACAAAAGCAATCTTCATAATTACCTTTTTATATTAATGTATTATCTGGTATAATGGTCAACCCAAGGGCCACTTTCTTATATTTCTCCCAATCTTGTAATATTAATTTGTTATAAATGACTTGCTTATATCCCTTAGCTATTCTATCTAGTTGAAAAAATCAAAACTTTGTCTATAGGGTTATTTTCTTATTAATGTAGATTTATCTTTTTATAAACTTAATAACTTTAAGCGAGTGAGAGAAAATAAGAACAGACTTATACATAATCAAGATGGATTAAAATTTTAAAAAACTATGAATCATTACCCCAAATAACTTTTGGAACTTTTTGGAGATTCACTAACTTTACAATAATCTCATTATTTTTCTTTTCAATCTTTTTAAATCCCTTCACATACTTCTATTGAAAGATTGCACACACGTTTCTAAAATAAATTAGCAAACAGCTTGTTTTAATATGTATTTTAATATTCATAAAATACTATGGTACTGGTTTAGTTGCTTTTGCATCACTGTGACCAAAAGACCTGACAGGAACAACTTAGAGGAGGAAAAGTTCATTTTGGCTCACAGTTCTACAGATTCAGTCTATGTTCATCCAACCCTATACATGGCTCTGGGCTGAAAAGGTGAGGCTGAAAATCATGACAGAAAGGCACTGCAGAGGAGAGCACCTCAGGACCTGGCAAGGAGGAAAGAGAAAGTGATGGAGAGAGGGAGATAAAGATAAAGAGATGAGGAGGTGGAACACGAGCATGTGCTATGCTTACCAGGGACAAAATATAAGCCCCAAAGTTGAACTTACAGTAACCTACTCCCTCCAGCTACACCCTGTCTATGCACATTTACTTCCCAGTTAATTCATATCAGTGGATTTTCTTTCTTTTTTTTTTTAAAGAGAGAGAGAAGAGAGAGACAGAGAATTTTTTAATATTTATTTTTCAGTTTTTGGTGGACACAACATCTTTATTTTTTTATTTTTATGTGGTGCTGAGGATCGAACCCAGCTCCCCGCACATGCCGGGTGAGCACGTTACCACTTGAGCCACATCCCCAGCCCATCAGTGGATTCTCTGACCATTCTTGCACTATTTCACATGTGAGCTTTGGGAGCACACTTCACATCTAAACCATAACATTCCTCCTCTGCACCCCCCCCCCCAAAGCTTATGTCCATATCACAGTAAAAAATACATTTAGTTCATTTACATAATTATGTATACAAAAATACATAAGTTCATTTCCATAGTCTTAACAGTTACAGCATTACCCAAAGTCCAAGTCCAAAATCTCATTCAAGACTCTAGCAAACTCTTGATTTTGAGCCAAGATCAAAAGCAAATTGTACCAATATTCAATGGCACAGAGTAAACATTTTCATTTCACAATAGAGAAATGGAGGCATAGAAAGAAAATATGGGACTAAAACAAATCAAAATCCAGATGAGCAAACGAGTCCTAGCATCTTGGGAACATGAGATCATGTAGTTACTTTCAAAGGGCATGTATATTTCTTCCCTTGTGGCCTTACTGGTTGCAGTCCACATGGCCTCTCTCTTAGGTTATCTCTATAGGTTCTTGCAGCTTCCTTGACAGATATTCCATGTTACTGGCATCTCTTGATCTCAGAGGGGTCTCCTTTGTAGCTTTGGCTTCCTTCTTACATCTTTCTGCATCACCCTTTCAGGGACAGCCCACAGGTACTCTGAATTGGCTACACTTTTCCTGGCCTTCCTAGGAAATCTCAATGGAAACCTCCCTGTCACCATAACTCCAGCATCTCATTCCTGCAGAACTAGGACCATGTGGTTGGTGCCAAGGTCTGCCACCATCTTGAGCAGTAGCCAAACCTCTTGGGATGATGGCTTCAGCAGCCTCTGAGTGCCTGGATGACTGAGCACAGTGAAACAACTTCCTAGGCCCCACTGTGCAAGCAAGATGCCTCCAGGATCTCTTTTCAAAGGAGATCTTTGAGCCTGTGATAGGCATTGTCTTGTCCATTCCTGAGATGCATTCAAGCTATTGTTTATGGATAAGGTACTTGGTGTCTCTTTAGTGGATGTAATGTCTTAACAATCACAACTTCCTTGGCCTCAGTTTTAGTCACACTTTTCTGGCCAAACTGCAAGTTTTTCAAATCTTTCTACTCTGCTTTCTGCTTCTGATTATCACAGTAAACTTAGCTAAAAGCTGCAAGCAATGGCCATACTGCCCCCTGAATTCTTTGCTGCCTTGAAATTTCCTCCACCAAATTAATTAGGGTGTCCCAGGACATAGACAAAATGTAGATGACAACTTTGCCACATAAGTAGCCTCTAGTCCAATTTCCAATTCAGTCTTCTTTCTCCTCTGAATGATCCCAGTCTTTACTATCCACAGTCCTATTAGCATTTTGGTCTTTCGTGCTCCAATTAGAATCTCCAATTAAGCTCTGCTTACAACATTTTAAATGTCTTATACTTTGCATCTCTAAATTTCTCAAAATTCCTCTCATAAACTCCATAAGGCTTTTGAACCAGAAGGTTAGGTTAGTAACAACAGTGACTTTCCTCCTTGGTATGAATTTCTGTTTTAGTTAGCTTTTCATTGCTATGATCAAAATACCTGACAAGAACAATTTAAAGAAAGAAAAGTTTATTTTGGCTCATGGTTTCAGAGGTTCAGTCCACTGTTGGCTGGCTGTACAGCTCTGGGCTTAAGGTGAAGCAGAACATCATGGCAGAAGGATATTATAGAGGGAAGCAGCTCAGGACATGGCAACCAAGAATAAGAAGAAGGAGGAAGAGGGGGAGGAGGAAGAGGGAGGAGGAGGAGGAGAAAAAAAGAAAAAAGAGAGAGAGCGGGCAAGCGCTGTTTACTGGGGACAAAATATAAACCTCAAAGTCATACCCCTAGTGACTTACTTCCTCCAGTCATATATTTCTGCATACATTTACCACCCAGTTAATCCACTGAAGTGAAATAACCCATCGATTAGGTCAAAGATCACATAATCTGATCATTTGACCTCTGAACATTTTGTACTCTCTCACATATGAGCTTTTGGGGAACACCTCATATCTAAACCATAATAGGTACATAATATGTAAAACTATGATAATTTATCTACATATTAAGATGAATAAGATACATGTCCACAATAAGTTTAGTAAATAAATAACTACATAATTATATCAATGTTATATATCTGCATGTGTGTATGTACAACGAAATAATTATAAATCTAATACCTAGACATCAATAAAATAGTTCCATGTATAGCTCTGGAGTTTAGGAGAGAATATGAAAGTTAGGTATACAGCATGAGAATCATCTACATAGAGATAATAAATAAAATTAGAATGGAAAAATGAGGTTGTCATTGGAAGCTCATTTGTATAATGAGAGACCCTAGGGTAAAATATTGGAATAAGAGGTAGAATAAGAGTAGAATAAGAGGAAGAAAAATCAAAGAAAAAGTAGTCATAGTGGGAAAAGTAAAGTAATGAGTGTACAGTTTTGTGAAGGTTCTAGGAGAAAAATGACAAGAGTTAGTCAGCAATGTCAAATGACAGAGTTAGCAGGATGAAGACCAAGATAGGACACTGGATTAGTGACAAAGAGTTATTACTTATACTGTTTAGTATAATGTGAAGAGATTCGAGCAAGTGAGGAGGAGGTGAGGAAATGGAGATAGAGTATAGGGAAAGGAAATAGAGCAGAGTGCTTTAGAGATAGTGTAACAATCATTGGGTGGGAGGATACGAAATAAGCATAGAATAGGGAATGTTAGGCAGATAAAGACCACAGATAATATAAAAGGGGTTGGTACCGGACAAGTCAGGACTACATGGGGTAGTTGAGCTTCAGCCCTGAGACTGTGGAGAAGGCAGACAAAATGCAGAGACAAAATTTGAAGTAGGCAGAAGAAGTTGAAGAAGCTCCTGCCTGGATTTTCAGTGATCAGGAACGGATCAGCATACATTCTGAATTGCACATAAATCAAGAGGTGGCTGCTGATGAATTTTCAATTATTAAGAAGCCAAGTGAGGATATAAGAGACTGAGGAAAGTAGAAAATAAGAATGTGAAGGATAAGAAAGGAGACTGTGATAAAATCAATGAGATGTACCATAATAATGAGGGCATATTCTTTTCAAGGAATTTTTAATTGAAGATTTGGAGTGATGTTTTTCTGAGGAATATGTATAAAAAATTCTTTTTACATGTTATTGCTTTAGAATTTCTTTAAAAATATGGCTATGTAAAGCATCAAAAATATTTTATTTTTATTTATCATGGATTTTTCAATAGGATGCCTGTGTGTCTGTGCTGTTAGAGCAAAGCTTTTACTCAGCATAAAAGAGAATTTGGAAGTATTGAGAAATTGGCTTTAAATTATGAGGCTTCTATGTTAGTCAACTTTCTGTTATTTTAGCAAGTACCTGAAATAATCAGTGTTTTGGTCAGTTTTTTTTTTTTTTGTCACTGTGACCAAAAGACCTGACAAAAAAGAATTTAAGAAGCAGAAGTTTATTTTAATTCACAGTTTCAGTCCATAGATGGACCACACCATTGCTCTGGGCTCAATGTCAGACAGAACATTATGGCTGAAAGGTATGGAAGAAGAAGGCAGCTCAGGACATGGAAATGAGGAAGCACAGAGAGCTCTGCTCACCCTCAGTAATCTACTTCTCCAACCACACCCTACCTTCCTACATTTCCATCCAGTTAATCCATCATTAGATTAATCTACTGATTAGGTGACAACTCTTATAATCAAGTCATTTGCCTCTGAAAATTCTTGCATTATCTCACACATGAGCTTTTGGGGAGCACCTCATATCTAAACCATACTATCAATTTATAAAGAGAAAAATGATTATTTTGGCTCTCAGTTTCAGAGGTTTCAGTTCATGATCAATTGGCCTTGTTGTTTTGGGGCCTGTAGTGAGGTAACACATGATGCAGAAGCATGTGTGTGAAACTACTTACTTCATGGCCAGGAAGTAAGAGAGAAAGAGGAAGGGACTAGAGTCTCATCACCCCTTTTAGGGCATGACTCAAACGACTTGAAGATTTTCCAATAGTCCTCACATCTTAAGGTTGCACCAACTCCTAATCATGCCAAACTTGGGACTAAGCCTCTAACCTATGAAGCTTTAGAGGACATCGCAGATTCAAACAATAGCAGCTTGTTTTTCAACATTTACAAAATCAATGTTATTTTATATGCACACCAAGTTTATTTTTCTTATAAGCTGAATATCTCAGTCAAAAATATCTCCGATAATTGGGATATACCTAAGCAAAAAAGCACTTGCCTATCATGAGTAAGTCCCTACATTCAACAACTAGCACAACCCCTCTCAAAAAAAAAAAATGAAAAATTCATTCTTTTCATAGAACCAGACTCTATGTGAGTAACTATACTATAACTTTGTATTTTTGGTTTTTTTAGGGTTTATAGAAACAGGAGCTATCATCGGTCCTTTGATTGGACTTTTGTTAGCGTCATTCTGTGCAAACATTTATGTAGACACTGGATCTGTAAACACAGGTAATTCAATAAAATCTATTTAAACAGTGTCAGAGTATGCAAAGTATCTTATGAATGTAATTTCATGTAATTGTTGTCCTATTTGACCCTCACAAAGGTAGATTATTTCAAGTTTACATCAGCCAATCAAAGTGGAGTAAATAGTAGAGGAAGATAAAATGCTGATCTTCTGATTCAAAGTCCATTACTCTTTCTGTCATATCACAGCCATTATTTTGGTTTCAAAAGATTTAAGAATATAAGTTTTACTTTCTTGTAATCAAGGGATCACTTGTAGATAATGGAATAGACCTTTCAGTTATTTATTAAGTACCTAGTTATAAATTCTTTAGTGATATGATAGATAATCAAGGCTAATTTATTGCTTTATTATTTATGTCATAGCAGTACACATTGGCAGACAAATCTTTTTAAATTAAATTTATTTTACCTGATACATAAAACAAAAATTATACATACTAATAGGATTCCATGTGATGTTTTGATATATGTAAACAATGTATAATATCTATTTCTCTTTTCTTTAAGAGGAAAACTTTCAAAATCCTTTCTTGCAATGTATAGTACACAACTGTTACTTATAATCACCCTACTGTGCAACAGCTCACCAAGACTTCTTGCTTCTAACTTTAACTTCATATCATTGATCAACCTTAGATAAATTTATAAATGTCTGAATTGTATGAAAATTTTCTATCTGAATGATCCTGAGAATTATAATTTTAATAATTTTCTGTATTTTATACAAGAGATATGACATAAACTAATATAAATATATAAATTTTTTTACAGATGCTCTGACCATAACTCCCACTGATACTCGTTGGGTTGGTGCATGGTGGTTTGGCTTTTTGATCTGTGCAGGAGTGAATGTCCTCACTGCCATTCCTTTTTTCTTTTTGCCCAAAACGCTTCCAAAGGAGGGACTAGAGGGTAATGCTGACATCATTAAAAATGACAAAGAAGAAAAACAGAGAGGAGAGGTCAAGAAGGAAAAGGATGGAATCACTAAAGGCAAATATAAAAATTTTAAACACCATAATTTACCTTTTATTTTACATAGGTGTTTCTGTGTTTTAGCTTAGCACTATAATATATTATGCTGCTGATGTACGCTATTAAGATATTTTGTTATTACTGATCACAAGTCAATAATATCTAACTAGTCTGATTCTTCCTGTGCTAATCTTTGAAAACAAATGATATAATTTGAAAGCTGTTTTATCTGAGTCTTTATATAAAAATTGAAATCATTCTTGGAATTCCAAATAAGCAAATATATTTGGTCCTATCTGCTTTAAAACAATCTGTTCTATAGAGAACATAAGTCTAATTTAAAAATGAACAAGTAGAAATTAAAGAACAATAGTAGGAAAAAACATGCACTAATCATAATAGGTAGTATAGTTCTATAACCAAAATTTTAGCTTAGCTGTGAGCTTCCTGGAGTTTAAGGCAGAAAAAGGAAACATTATAGATAATATGATTCTTTATATTTGATAAAGGGGTGAATGATAATTTTTAAAGATAAATTGTTCCCTCAATAACAAAGTATAAAAGTGTAGAAAAAATATCATCATATGATGTATGATACAAGTAGCATTGAGCAACATAGTGAATTTCAGTGAATGCAAGAGCATAATTAATGTAGCATTTTTTATATAGATCTTTAATCAAAGTTCAAGGCAAAGTTTTCAAGAAGATGTTTCGGTGGGAAACTTAGCGTAGATAATTTTAGTATGTAGTATTTTTATCCCAAACGTGGCATACATTGGAATCACTTAGGAATTTTAGAATTTACTGATGCTTGAAAGTAGTATAGTAGTCTCAGGAAGTTTGAGTTAATTCTTAGGGAATGTAGCCTGGGCATTAGAATTCTTAAAAAGTATTTATTTGGAAGATGGGTGGTGATGGCGGGGGTGGGGGGGCTGTTTCATTATCTGTAAAATGGCAATAATAGCATTACTTTTATTATAGAGTTATTGTGTACAGGTGAAAGGAATTCTGGTACATGTTCCTATTATTATTCCTATTAGTACTAATATTTTCATTGTTGATGTTGTTATTTTACCATAATTCACAAGCTCTTTTACAATTTACACATTAATTTTTATTAACAATCACAAATTCACTTGAAGCACAACTAAACACTATTTAATACTTATTGGAAGATTAGGATTAGTTTACAATCTTGAAAATTTTAAGCATCATGATTATGATAACAATTCTTCTAAAAGGGCTAATACAGACTGATAGAGAATATTAACACAGAATAGTTTTTGTGGTTTGTAAGATCAACTTTCAAAACTAGGGAAGAGCTTAGAGTAAGATAAAATATGTTAAATAGGTTTGAACTATCAAGACTCTTCTATTAGGACAGGGATGTCAACAAAAATGGGTGATTTAAAAAGCCCAAAGAGCCGAGTGGCGCACGCCTCTAATACCAGAGGCTCAGAGGGTGAGACAGGAGAATCACAAGTTCAAAGCCAGCCTCAGCAACAGTAAGGTGCTAAGTAACTCAGTGAAACCCTGTCTCCAAATAAAATATAAAAATAGGGCTGAGAATGTGGCTCAGTGGTCATGTACCCTGAGTTCAATCCCCACATTGACCACATCTCCCTCCTCTGCATGGACCTTCATGGACCTTATTCTTAAGCAGGAATTCTACAAGTGGGATTTATTTCTTTGCATTAAGCTGTGCTTCCTCCACCAATGGTTATTTCTTCTACCAAATGGTTTATTTCTTCATACTTCATTCTCGACTCGAGTAAGTTGTAGGCAGTTAATATTAAGTAAACTAGGACAGTACAAAACAAGGAAATTGAGACAGAGAACGTGAAGATAGAAAAAGTGAAAAGAAATTAGAATTTGAGCCAAAATATCTGCAATGTGACTCAACCCATTTACCATAGACAGGCCACAAATTAAGCAGAAAAAAATTTTGGTTAAATCATTTATATTGTCCTTATTATGTACCAAATGAATCAAAATCTATGTGAACAGAGCCTGCATATGGTTTAACAAATATCTCCAGGTAGTTCTAATATACATCCCATTGTGAACTGATGAAACAACAATTGAAACTGTTGTTCTGAAGAAGCAGAAAAATTCCTGGTACTTAAACAAATTTTTATTCCATTAATTCCCATGTCTTTATTTTAAATATTCAGGGAGTGATAGTTTCTATATTTTAGTACATACTTCTTTATCAAAGTGATTTCCTTCCAGATTATGGAGAAAAAGCATTTTCCATTCTAGATGATCTCTAGAGAAGAGAGGATATTAATAGAAAAAAAGGATAAAAAAATGGTGTGGACCCAGATGCTGTATTTGTCTCTTTTTTAAATTTTTTGTTTCAGTATTTATGGACCTTTATTTTATTCATTTATTTATATGTGGTGCTGAGAGTTGAACCCAGTTCCTCATACATGTGAGGCAAGTGCTCCACCACTGAGCCATAAACCCAGCCCCTACATTTGTCTCTTTAAAATTTTGCTTAAATAATGACTTAGGGAAGGTAAACTATTGTGTTATAATTCTACCCAGTTAGGTATATCACTGATTTCCAGAAGCCACTCGGCTTATATATTTTCAGCTTACAGGTAGTAAAAAGAATGAACAGATATATGTACATTACGAAGTATAATCGAGGAGGGAGGTTGATGTTTCAGGAAAACACCTGCCACAAAATGCAAAGCCAAGTTGATCTGACACTATCATTCTTTCATTTCAGATTTTTTACCATTCATGAAAAGTCTCTCCTGCAATCCAATTTACATGCTTTTCATACTTATAAGTGTGTTACAGTTCAATGCATTTGCTAACATGTTCTCCTTTATGCCTAAATATCTGGAACAACAATATGGAAAATCAACTTCTGATGCAATCTTTCTCATTGGTATGTTTGTTTCTCTCTGAGTTATTGGCATACTACCCCCCAACCCCCATGAAATGGTGAACAATGTGACAAAGAGATTAGGAAACTCCTAAATTGAAATCTTTTAGGATATTCCTGTCTCTGCTAAATTTCCTCTTTCCACTCTCTAGGAAAATTAAGGAAGTGTATGAAGGGGAAGAGGTCAGAAATTGTCTTTTTTTTCTCTTTTCTGCCCTCTTTCCAGTCAGAATAGAAACTCATAATGTTTATGGAAATCTCGGGAAATGCAAACATTAGTGAATTTTCAGATAGGCAGTTCATTAATTTATAAAGGATTAAAGTTAACTCATTAGGATTCTGTGTTTTACTCTTTTGGCTTAAATTCTTGGATTCCATATTCCTCCTAATGTAGTTCCTTGGTCCCCTGATGGTTTTAAATATTTCTGCATCTACATACTTTCTGCCTTTCCTGTAACTACCCTAACCCCAGTGATTCTACTTTGCCTGAGTTTTTTCCTGAGATCTTTTTATTCTTCTAAAAAATGACTATCCCAGGCTATGTGTACCTATATGCCTTGAGTTTTAACACGTTCATCCAAGAATATGATTCAGTGATGCAGATATTATACAAAGCAGCCTAGGGCTGTCTTTCCCTTTTGCTTTTTCCCTTTTTTGTATTGAAGAAGGGGACAAAGAGCTGGGAAAGAAGAATGCTGGTTAGCACAGCAAAATATGAAATATAGCCACACTCAACAGCCAAAGTTTCAGCAGAATGACTTTCTAAAGTACCTTGAACTGAGTCAAATTCTTAATAATCAAAGTGGGAGTAAGTAACTGAACTGCCATATATATATAAATATATATATATATATATATATACATATGTTATATATATACATATAAAATACTTATATATGTATATATTCCTATCCCACACACTAGAGAGTAATATAATAAATTACTGGTCAACTCGGACTTGCTACTCCTATGTATATCCTAATAAAAGAGACTTTGATCATGATACCTGACTATAAGAAATTGAAAACCTATTGTGAATAATTAAATGAATGATAATAATATTTTTTAAAAAATATACTTGACATTATGAGTCATTTTGAAATCTCCTTGTACATGATGTGTAACTGAGTAGGGTTAAAATCACCACTACTTCAATCTAAATACTTTCTTATGTAAAACATATTAGGCAAAAGTGATAATATATTTGTTCTTTGTTGTTGTCAATTTGTAAATAACATTTTACTTGCATTTATAGGTATTTATAACTTACCTCCAGTATGCATTGGATATATTGCTGGTGGTTTAATTATGAAGAAGTTCAAGATTACCGTTAAACAAGCTGCCCACATAGGATGTTGGTTATCTGTAATTGAGTACCTTCTCTATTTTTTATGTTTTCTTGTGACTTGTGATAATTCTCCAGTTGCTGGCATAACTACCTCTTATGCAGGGTATGTTTTTTTTTCTGGTAAATACCATATTCTTTCAACAGACTGTTAGTAGCATATTTTCTCTAGTGATTGTACAAAACCAAATCATTTTTTTAGGAGTTAATGGCAGTGATCCATGGTCATCCTGCATCTTTCCTTTACCTATCAATTATATACCAATCCATTCAAACTCTAGTTTTATTAAAAAAGCAGTGAACATCACAGGGTGAATGAGTTTATGATTGTGTGTGTATGTGTATAATTGGTAGTCTTTGTGATATCCTAGTGGACATTAAAATGTACATAAAGGAAGCTACCTATAGGTTATATTAGGATTTGTTATCCATATATTTTATACCCCTGTAAATATTAAAATGAAAAGTTGACTATGCAGTCTAAATAGCCTTTAGATTTTTCCATGGTGGGCTTAATTAGCATTATTGAATCCTAATTCATGGTAAATTAATATATAAATTATGTACATCACTGATATAGTTATGTCTAAAGTATAAATAGTTTTAGATATTGTATTTTGAGGTTTATCTGGGTTTACAGAAAGATTTTTCCATAGTAATGAGAAATTTAAAAAATTCACTTCAAGTCAAAATGAAATGAAAAGCTTCCTAAAGTGTTCCTTTTAAAGTCATCAAGTATTATAGTATTAAAATAATTTCAAATATAAAATCATAATTTTTGCATATATTATCTGATTTGAATCTTGCAAGCTCCGCTTAACATAAGCATTATTATTTCCATTTTATAGATAAAGAAATGGAAGATTAGAGAAGTTCAAAAAACCTCTTCAACCATATCAGTGTAGAAATGTAGGTTTTAAAATTGGAAAGAATCTTAAAGATTGTCTGCATCTCCAATTATGCTGATTCCCAGAGAGAACATGTGGAAGGCCACACTTTGGTCTAGTCACAGGATTTGAATTCATTCTCTAGACTCTTATATTAGTTAGTGCATGATCACAATTATAAGTACTGGGTACTAAACCAGAAGAATGATTTTTTTTTTTACTCACGTGACTTTGTTTCTGAAGTAAATGCATTATAAATGGAAATAGGAGGTTTTGATCTTCAAGTTAGCTCTCTCATTATTTTCTCCCACATGGATCAACCTTAGAGATTAGGTCATCTTCATGTTTTAGTTCTAATAATATCCGGAAAATTCCGTCCCATGGGCCTGGGGTTTTGGCTCAGTGCTAGGGCACTTTCTTAGGTGAGGTACTGGGTTTGATCATCAGCACCACATAAAAATAAATAAAATCATTTTGTCCATTTATAACTAAAAAAAAATTAAATGCATCCCACATGGTAGGCACTTAGTGCTTGTTTATGGATTGTATTTTTCTAAAATAAATCATTGAAAAAGTGGTTTTGTGACACTGCACCTGGTTATCTTTTACACCAAAACTATAGTAGGCAAGTCACACATTGATAGAAGATTTCTTTTTCTATTTTGGTGGAGGGGAGGAAACATAATTGGAGATTAAGATAGAAAGAAGAAAAACAAGTCTTGAATAGTGTTTCAGTATCCATGGTATTATTTTAAATCATTTCAGAATACAACAAGATTTATATGTGGGAAATAAAGTCCTTGATGACTGCAATAGAGCTTGCAACTGTCCAACTAAAACATGGGATCCTGTATGTGGCGACAATGATTTATCATATATGTCAGCTTGTCTAGCTGGTTGTGAGACATCCTCTGGAACTGGATTGAACATGGTAACATATCTTACTGGCCTTTTTGACAGAACTTCTATGTATTGACAATGATTTATCATATATGTCAGCTTGTCTTGCTGGTTGTGAGACATCCTTTGGAACTGGATCGAACATGGTAATACATCCTACTGGCCTTTTTGACAGACCTTCTGTGTATTGTATTAGCATTTTCTAACTTTGAACTGGACCTATATCTGCTGAAAACAAATTTAGTCTTTTCTTAAAACCAGACTTTTTTTTATTTGTATAACTTAAATTACCTTCTATATACACACTTTGTTACCTTTTCACTTCTCAGATCTATGTAACGCCTTCACAGTGTCTGAGTACTCATCTGTAATTTTAAGCCAGTTTAGATTATTATTAAAATAATTTGGGTTAAAAATATACTGGACAGAAAACAATTTATCATTGAAAAAGAAGTTGGCAATTTTGTTCTCAATTTTGTTCTCAAACTGCTGTGTTTTTTTCTTCTGTTTTCTATGTATATTTATGTATGTGCTTTTTGTGTTTTTCACATAAAAACAGTTTTTTTTAAACAAGATAGATAGAGTTAGGCATGTCTTCTTTTTTTAAATTTTTTTTTATATTTTAAAATTTTTATTGTTGGTTGTTCAAAACATTACATAGTTCTTGACATATCATATTTCACACTTTGATTCAAGTGGGTTATGAACTCCCATTTTTACTCCATATACAGATTGCAGAATCACATTGGTTACACATCCACTGATTTACATATTGCCATACTAGTGTCTGTTGTATTCTGCTGCCTTTCCTATCCTCTATTATCCCCCCTTCCCTCCCCTCCCCTCCCCTCTTCTCTCTCTACCCCATCTACTGTAATTCATTTCTCCCCCTTGTTTTTTTTCCCCTTTCCCCTCACTTCCTCTTGTATGTAATTTTGTCTAACCCTGAGGGTCTCCTTCCATTTCCATGCAATTTCCCTTCTCTCTCCCTTTCCTTTCCACCTCTCATCCCTGTTTAATGTTAATCTTCTTCTCATGCTCTCCCTCCCTACTCTGTTCTTAGTTACTCTCCTTATATCAAAGAAGACATTTGGCATTTGTTTTTGAGGGATTGGCTAGCTTCACTTAGCATAATCTGCTCTAATGCCATCCATTTCCCTGCAAATTCTATGATTTTGTCATTTTTTAATGCAGAGTAATACTCCATTGTGTATAAATGCCACATTTTTTTTTATCCATTCGTCTATTGAAGGACATCTAGGTTGGTTCCACAGTCTTGCTATTGTGAATTGTGCTGCTATGAACATCTATGTAGCAGTGCCCCTGTAGTATGCTCTTTTTAGGTCTTTAGGGAATAGACCCCAAGAAGGGGAATAGCTGGGTCAAATGGTGGTTCCCTTCCCAGCTTTCCAAGAAATCTCCATACTGCTTTCCAAATTGGCTGCACCAATTTGCAGTCCCACCAGCAATGTACAAGTGTACCCTTTTCCCCACATCTTCGCCAGCACTTGTTGTTGTTAGACTTCATAGTGGCTGCCAATCTTACTGGAGTGAGATGGTATCTTAGGGTGGTTTTGATTTGCATTTCTCTGACTGCTAGATATGGTGAGCATTTTCTCATGTACTTGGTGATTGATTGTATGTCCTCTTCTGAAAAGTGTCTGTTTAGGTCCTTGGCCCATTTGTTGATTGGGTTATTTGTTATCTTATTGTTTAATTTTTTTGAGTTCTTTGTATACTCTGGATATTAGGGCTCTATCTGAAGTGTGAGGAGTAAAGATTTGTTCCCAGGATGTAGGCTCCCTATTTACCTCTCTTATTGTTTCTTTTGCTGAGAAAAAAACTTTTTAGTTTGAGTAAGTCCCATTTGTTGATTCTAGTTATTAACTCTTGTGCTATGGGTGTCCTATTGAGGAATTTGGAGCCTGACCCCACAGTATGTAGATTGTAGCCAACTTTTTCTTCTATCAGACGCCATGTCTCTGATTTGATATCAAGCTCCTTGATTCATTTTGAGTTAACTTTTGTGCATGGCAAGAGAAAGGGATTCAGTTTCATTTTGTTGCATATGGATTTCCAGTTTTCCCAGCACCATTTGTTGAAGATGTTATCCTTCCTCCATTGCATGCTTTTAGCCCCTTTATCAAATATAAGATAGATGTAATTTTTTGGATTGGTTTCTGTGTCCCCTATTCTGTACCATTGGTCCACCCGCCTGTTTTGGTACCAGTACCATGCTGTTTTTGTTACTATTGCTGTGTAGTATAGTTTGAAGTCTGGTATCGCTATACTGCCTGATTCACACTTCCTGCTTAGAGTTGTTTTTGCTATTCTGGGTCTTTTATTTTTCCATATGAATTTCATGATTGCTTTGTCTATTTCTACAAGAAATGCCATTGGGATTTTGATTGGCATTGCATTAAACCCATAGAGAACTTTTGGTAATATCGCCATTTTGATGATGTTGGTTCTGCCTATCCATGAACAGGGTATATTTTTCCATCTTCTAAGATCTTCTTCTATTTCTCTCTTTAGGGTTCTGTAGTTTTCATTGTATAAGTCTTTCACCTCTTTTGTTAGGTTGATTCCCAAGTATTTTATTTTTTTGAGGATATCGTGAATGGAGTGGTTGTCCTCATTTCCATTTCAGAGGATTTGTCGCTGATATACAAGAATGCCTTTGATTTATGCGTGTTGATTTTATATCCTGCCACTTTGCTGAATTCATTTATTAGCTCTAATAGTTTCTTTGTAGACCCTTTTGGGTCTGCTAGGTATAGAATCATGTCATCTGCAAATAGTGATAATTTAAGTTCTTCTTTTCCTATTTTTATGCCTTTAATTTCTTTCGTCTGTCTAATTGCTCTGGCCAGTGTTTCGAGAACTATGTTGAACAGAAGTGGTGAGAGAGGGCATCCCTGTCTTGTTCCAGATTTTAGAGGGAATGCCTTCAATTTTTCTCCATTCAGAATGATGCTAGCCTGAGGCTTAGCATAGATAGCTTTTACAATATTGAGGTATGTTCTTGTTATCCCCAGTTTTTCTAGAGTTTTGAACATGAAGGGATGCTGTACTTTGTCGAATGCTTTTTCTGCATCTATCGAGATGATCATATGGTTCTTATCTTTAAGTCTATTGATGTGGTGAATAACATTTATTGATTTCCGTATATTGAACCAGCCTTGCATCCCAGGGATGAATCCTACTTGATCATGATGCACAGTTTTTTTGATATGTTTTTGAATCCGATTCACCAGAATTTTATTGAGGATTTTTGCATCTAGGTTCATTAGAGATATTGGTCTGTAGTTTTCTTTCTTTGAAGTGTCTTTGTCTGGTTTAGGAATCAGGGTGATGTTGGCCTTGTAGAATGAATTTGGAAGTTCTCCCTCTTTCTCTATTTCCTGGAATAGCTTGAAAAGTATTGGTATTAGTTCTTTTTTAAAGGTTTTGTAAAACTCTGCTGTATACCCATTCGGTCCTGAGCTTTTCTTAGTTGGTAGTCTTTTGATGGCTTCTTCTATTTCCTCGATTGATATTGGTCTGTTTAGGTTGTCTATATCCTCCTGACTCAATCTGGGTAGATCATATGACTTAAGAAATTTTTCATGGCCTTCACTATCTTCTATTTTATTGGAGTATAAGGATTCAAAATAATTTCTAATTATCTTCTGTATTTCTGAAGTGTCTGTTGTGATATTGCCTTTTTCATCCTGTATGCTAGTAATTTGAGTTCTCTCTCCTCTTCGTTAGCATGGCTAAGGGTCTGTCGATCTTATTTATTTTTTCAAAGAAACAACTTTTAGTTTTGTCAATTTTTTCAATTGTTTCTTTTGTTTCGATTTCATTAATTTCAGCTCTGATTTTAATTATTTCTTCCCTTCTACTTCTTTTGCTGTTGTTTTGCTTTTCTTTTTCTAGGATTTTGAGATGAAGTGTGAGATCATTTATTTGTTGGTTTTTTCTTTTTTTAAGGAATGAACTCCATGCGATGAATTTCCCTCTTAAAACTGCTTTCATTGTGTCCCATAGATTCCGATATGTTGTGTCTGTGTTTTCATTTATCTCTAAGAATTTTTTAATTTCCTCCTTGATGTCTTCTATAACCCATTGATCATTCAGTGACCTATTGTTCATTCTCCAAGTGATGCATGATTTTTTCCTTCCTTCTTTTATCATTGATTTCCAGTTTCATTTCATTATGATCAGATAAGATGCATGGTATTATCTCTACTCTTTTATATTGTCTAAGCATTGCCCTGTGACATAATATATGATCTCTTTTTGAGAAGGATCCATGTGCTGCTGAGAAAAAAGTATAACTGTTTGATGTTGGATGGTATATTCTATACATGTCAATTAAGTCTAGGTTATTAATTGTATTATTGAGTTCTATAGTTTCTTTATTCAACTTTTGTTTGGAAGATCTGTCCAGTGGTGAGAGAGGTGTGTTGAAGTCTCCCATAATTATTGTATGGTGGTCTATTAGACTCTTGAACTTGTGAAGAGTTTGTTTGATGAACATAGCTGCACCATTGTTTGGAGCATATGTATTTATGATTGTTATGTCTTGTTGGTGTATGGTTCCCTTGAGCAGTATGTAGTGTCCCTCTTTATCCCTTTTGATTAACTTTGGCTTGAAATCTATTTTATTTGATATGAGTATGGATACTCCTGCTTGTTTCCGAAGTCCATATGAGTGATATGATTTTTCCCAACCTTTCACCTTCAGTCTATGTATGTCTTTTTCTATCAAATGCGTCTCCTGTAGGCAGAATATTGTTGGATCTTTTTTTTTTATCCATTCTACTAGCCTGTGTCTCTTAATTGGTGAGTTTAAGCCATTAACATTTAGGGTTATTATTGAGATATGGATTGTTCTTCCAGCCATATTTGTTTATTTATGTTACTTAACATGCTTTTTTTTTCCTCTTTGATTATTTGTCCCCTTTACTGTACTACCTCCCACTGTTGGTTTTCATTGTTATTTTCCATTTCCTCTTCCTGTAATGCTTTGTCGAGGATGTTTTGAAGAGATGGTTTTCTAGCTGCAAATTCTTTTAACTTTTGTTTATCGTGAAAGGTTTTGATTTCATCTTCCATCCTAAAGCTTAATTTTGCTGGATACACAATTCTTGGTTGGAACCCATTTTCTTTCAGCATATGAAATATGTTGTTCCAGGATCTTCTAGCTTTCAGAGTCTGTGTTGAAAGATCAGCTGTTATCCTGATTAGTTTACCCCTAAATGTAATCTGCTTCCTTTCTCTTGAAGCTTTTAAAATTCTCTCCTTATTCTGTATGTTGGGCATCTTCATTATAATGTGTCTAGGTGTGGATCTCTTATGATTTTGCACATTCGGCATCCTGTAGGCTTCTAGGATTTGGGATTCTGTCTCATTCTTCAAGTCTGAGAAGTTTTCTCGTATTATTTAATTGAACAGATTTCTCATTCCTTTGGTTTGGACCTCTATACCTTCCTGTATCCCAATGACTCTTAAGTTTGGTCTCTTTATGTTATCCCAAATTTCTTGGATGTTCTTTTGCTCATGGTTTCTTAACAGTTTTGCTGAGCTGTCTATGTTCTTTTCAAGTTGAAATACTTTGTCTTCATTGTCTGATGTTCTGTCTTCTAAGTGCTCTACTCTGCTGGTAGTATTCTCATTTGAGTTTTTAAGTTGGTTAATTGCTTCCTGCATTTGTAGGATTTCTGTTTGTTTGTTTTTTATAACCTCTATCTCCCTATATAGTTGATCTTTTGCTTCTTGGATTTGTTTATGTAATTCATTGTTGAAGTGATCTTTCATTGTCTGATTTTGCTGTCTAATGTCTTCCTTAAGACTCCAGATCATCTGAAGCATGTAAATCCTGAATTCTTTATCTGACATTCCATCGGCTGCAGCTATTACCTCTTCTAAAGTTGAGTTGATCTGCATTGTTTGTGGTCCTTTCTTTCCTTGTCTTCTCATACTGCTCGTGTTTCTTTCTGCTTGGTGAAACTGTTGTGTTATTGAATTTCCCCCCTATATATTTATATTGCTCTTGTATAGTTTTAAAATCTCCCTTGCAGGGGCGGGTGGTGGCTGTGCTCCTCCTCCAATTGGGGCGATGTGTCTACCATGCCAGCAGGCCGCTGGGCCTGCTCCGCCGTTGGGTTGCAGGTCTGCCCACCTTGCAGGCAAGAGCGGCGTCTCTGCTCCACCCCTCCTCCAAATGGGGCGATGTGTCTACCACGCTGGCAAGCCGCTGGGCCTGCTCTAGGCATGTCTTCTTGCCTCAAGAATGTTCAACCTTATAAAGTTGGCTGGTGACCAAAGTAAAATACAAATTTTATTATTAATGAGATCGGGAAACATAATAATTCAAAAAGTGATGACTTTACTCTGTTTTTAAAATAAACTATATTTTGGGAGGACACAGCTTTGTTTATATGTAGACATTTGAACAATCAAACAGATTTTGTTGTTCTTACTTTGTATTGTGGCAGGTAAGTGTTTGTTTTTTTAAAAGTGTGCATTTAGAATAGCTGAGCTATTGCAGATTTACTTCATGTATTTACATAAAATACCATTTATTTTATTCTTCCCTCCCCCTTCCCCACTATAGATCAGCATTCACATATCAGAGAAAACATTTGGCCTTTGGTTTTTTGAAATTGGCAGTTTGGGCAGAGGGGAGTGGAGGGAGGGGAGGGGAAGAGGGTGGGAAGGATGGTGGAACAAGACAGACATTATTACCCTATGTACATGTATGATTGCATGAACGGTGTGACTGCATTATGTATTTCCAGAGAAATGAGAAGTTGTATTTCATTTGTGTACAATTAGTTGAAATTCATTCTGTTATGTATAACAAATTAGAACAAATTTTTAAAATGTCATATTTTGAAACTATACTTCTATGCTTTGTTTTATGCTATAATCCTGAGAGAGACCATAAAGGAGATGGGAACATAGAGATAAGCATTGTCCATACTTTTTTCCCTTGGTGTGTGTGAGTAGTACAGTCTCACACATGTTAGTCAAGTGCTCTACCATTGAGCTATACCCCCAGCCCCAGCAGTCTCCATCTTGATCCAACTGACTACATAAAAAAATTGAGATTTGTGTTCAAAATTCTTAAATAGTATATATTATTTTTGACAGGTGTTCCAAAATTGTAGCTGTATTCGAACATCAGGAAATTCATCTGCAGTTCTTGGGCTTTGTGACAAAGGCCATGACTGCTCCATGATGCTCCAGTACTTTCTAATCTTGTCGACAATTAGCAGTTTTATTTATTCTTTAGCTGCCATACCTGGATATATGGTTCTCCTGAGGTACAGTAATTATTTTCTTTATTTGGATTTCTTTCTGGTAATTTATTATAGTAACTTTTTCTAAGTATTTTGAGGCTTATGATATCTAAGAACTCTGTGCTCTATTATACATTTATTAAGGATCTTGCATTAAACATTGTTGAATCTTACAAAATTTTGAAGTTAATAATATGGATGTTCATCTTTTGTTTTTTTCCCTCCCTATCCTTTGCTATTTTCCTTTCTTATTTCTCAGAATAAGTGGATCTTTCATTGTGTAGTGCAAGATGAGATACATGCCCATTTTAGGGTTAGCCTTATGAAATGGTTGTTTAGATAGGTAAAGAATAGTTGCGTAGCAGCCACCTCATTTGGTTTAGCTTACAGGACAGCAGAATTTAAAACTACTAGAAGCCCCCCTTTTTTACCAGGGTCCCTTGATCTTTCTAAGCTCAATTTTTCTTTAATAAAAATGGGCATAAATGGTAAATGCCCAGCTCTTTTACAAGGCTACTGTGAGATACAAGTAATGTTTTCCTAAAACTAGGAAATTGCAGAGCCTTGTTCCAAACTTAGGTATATTAAACATGTGCTCTTTCAGTTATAGCATTCTTCATGCCTAATAAACAATCCTGAACACAGTTGCCCACCTGCTCCCCTTTCTCCTTGTCTCATTGAAATTCAGAAGCAGAATTAAGTTAATCGTAGTTCATTACGTTTTATCATTATGAGCTGGGGCAAGCTTTCTCTCTTGCTTTATTTTATTTATTTATTCATTTGTATTAAATTTCATCTCCTACTTTCACTCACCATAGGCACCCACTTAAGTATGATAGATATGTTTTTTTCAATATGCATTTTCAGTATGCACTTCACTCAGACGGTGGTGCTCTATGCCTTGGTTTGGTTCTTAAAGTACATGCATATATAAAGACACCAAGTATAGCTAGTGCTTAAGAGTTGTTCTCATACCATCACTGCTTCAGTGTCCTGCCCCCCACTTTATAGCCTCCCTAACACTTGGAATTATCTAACTTTCTAATGTTTACTGTTCCAGTTGGTGTAAAATAGTGGTTCATTGATGTTTAGTGTGATTTCCTGGTGAGTAAAGTTAAGCATATCTGAACTAATTTTTAGTTATTTAGTATTTAGATTTCTACTTCAAGATGCTGATTCTTTTTTTTTTTTACCCCATTTTCCTCTTTGCCTTGCTGATTTGGATGGTGACTATGTAAATTATAATTTATAATATTATATTGATATAATGTAATAAGCAGTATGATATAATTGAAACAATGATATAATTTATATAATGATATGCCTATAATTGATGCAATGACATAATTATCTTTTAGTCTTATGTTTCTTTTAACTTTTCTCTATTTATGAAGTAAAATCCTAAAAATTGCATGTAAGCATAACAACTTTTTTACCTTATGGTTTGGGTGTATGGTAGTGAGTGGTCACATTTAAAAAGCATTTTCAAATTCTCAGTTTATAAAAATGTTGCCTTATACATTTTATTCTAACAGGTTTAGGATAAAAGCTTTATAGTTTTATTTTTTGCTTTTATAGTCTTAAAATCATCTTAACTCTATTTTTATATATAGTGCAAGAGAGAAAGATGCCCAATTCAATTTATCTTCATATAATGAAGTAATTTTACCAATATCACAACCTAAATTACAGGTTCTTTGGTAGTGGTGCCACCTTTATCATATCTTAAATTTTCACAGCATGGGTATATTTTTCATATATTTTCTGTTTCATAGATTTTCTTATTATTAAATTAGTGTCATATTGATTTAATTGCTTTAGCATTGCAAATGTTAAAATATCATATGGTAACTTCCTTGCCCACCCATCTTGTCACCTTTATTGTGCCTAATCTCTGCCCAAATTGATTTAGCCATTTAGATTTTTATACTTACATATAAATTCTGATTGGGTTTATGAGGGTTCTGCAGATCAGGTGGAGAAAACTGGACATGAAATATTGGTGAAGCTGCAATATCAATATCTTTTATGTACTTGAGTAGAATTTTAAAAGATTCTTCATAAAGGTGATATGTCATTAGGTTGCTTCCTAGATACATACACAAATATATAAACTATATACATACTTATGAATTCATATGTATATACTCTGAGAAAAAGTTTCTCTATTCACAGAGAAGCCTTCTGACACCAGACTCTGTTTTTTTCCCCCACAATCATCAATTTTCTGGCACCACCAAGGTGTCCTACAGTTCATTTCAGTTCTGACAATATCAACCTAGAGTTATCATCAGATCCCAAGAGTTAAAGGGCTCAGTTCCCCCAGACTTCTATTGTTTTTTATGAGCATGGAAAATCTGGGGCTCTCAGCCTTTTGACTGACTAGTGATAGGCTGGAGATTCTTCAGGTTAGAAGACTTACTATAATGGCTTATAGAACTCAGGGAAGCACTTTTATTACATTTACTGGTTTATTATGAAGGAAACTTTTCAACCCCAAGGCTACAAAAACCCCCACATACTGTTTACCAATCTCACAGAAAGAACTTGGAAGACTGAGAAGCGAAGATTTAGACAATTTATTACTTACTTCTTTGGCAGCAGCAGACTTGGAAACAATGCAGGTCTACCCCATGTTGACAAGAATGGGGAATATATAGAATGGTAACATGCCTGCTGGGTAGACGGAGTTTTTCAGATCTTTTATTAGCATAATCTTTTACTTTACAACCAAGGTCACTCTGCTTTGATCCCTACCTAAAGATTGGAAATAAGGAAAATGGTTGGTTTTCCTTCTCCTCTTCCTTCATCATCATATTCCTTAGAGTTTTTCTATCTCACAACCAGGAACAAGTCTTCCAGGCACCAATTAGTGTTTACCCCAACACTCCATCCCTTCAGTGCTTTGGAAGCTCCTTAATGAGGCCTACTGCCTCCCATCCTCTGCAAAGCCCTCAGGACAGGGATCTGGAAGCATGTTGTTTCTATATCCTACAGCAGCAGTACAAGAAGCAGGAGCCTGTCAGCAATTACACTAAGGTTATTAAGAGAACATAAAAGATACAGCGCCATGTCAAAGGAAAGGAAGTTAAACAGAGAATGGGTCAACTGAAAGACATCAAGGCATCATTTTTTTTTAGACACTAGGGTAAAGTATGGGCAATACTGTGTTCATTACCAGGTATATATATCCTCAGCATTCTGTCTCCAAGACTGCACATACTCCAGCTTGGGCAGCCATTAGCCTAACTAGTATCATCCTATTTTATAAAACTACCTTTTTTAAAAAATCTGAGTGTTGTCCTCAGTTATCAAGGATATGGCATGTTTAGTCTGACTGACAGTTTGGGCAGTGTGGGAGGGTAAAGCTGAGACTTGAGTGTTTCCACCATCATTGCAGCTTGTAGAGAAAGAATAGCTAATGGATAGAACCACCAGGAGGCACAGCATAGCACTGTCTTGTGTGAAGTACCTTGATGTTATCTCCGTCACTATTATACATATTAAAAGAGGCAGAACTAGGGCTGGGCTATAAGGCCATCCCCATGTACACCATCCCGTCCAATTGTAAGATAGACAAGGTCATCCACAGACCCATGTATCCATAGTGCACCCCATGGCAGGGGGAAAGCCTGTGAGTCACATAGGTTGAGGATATCTGCTGAATTCATTGTTTTTACCCAGAGTCAAGCTATCAGGAACCTATTGGGTGACAAAATGGAATACTGTCTTTTTTAACTATAACCTGAATTGCTATATCCCATGAAAGCCCATTCCATACATAAGTGCGCCCAGGTACTTGAGAAGTATTCAGTGTCTCTCTAATTAAAGCAAAACCCTTGGTTTAGCATAATTATGTAATGGCCATTTTGTGAGTATTTTCAATGCAGTTATTTCAACCAAGTCCATTATATCTCATTTGTAAGTCATACTACCCAGGGAAGTCCTTGTGTTGCTGGTCACAGGGAGTTCTGAGCATTCTAATAGTCTGTTTGGAGTATTATGCAATATATGTTGCCCAGTCCAGGAAAACTTGTTGTTAACCTATGGCAAATATGAGTAGTATTTAATAGGCACCAAAAATGGCAACATAGCTCCATGAGGCAGAATACAGGCCACTGTACCATAATGTGTTAGTTAAGTAACCAGCACAATAGGCTTGCTTGGGCAAGTACACCAGACCAATCTATTTGCACTTTGGGGGCATAGAAAGAAATATACCTCTGAAATACATAACTGCCATAACTGATACAAAGTGTTCCTCAAGTGATGAATCCTGAGGGTAAAACCCACTGTACTTGTGGGGGCCAGGTTCCCATCACAGTAGGCTTTACTTTAAATTTAGATATTCTCTCTCTCCACAAGGTGTCAGTAGAGTGAACCACTGGGTCCCTACTTGTATAGTCCATGACCAACTAATGCTTCCTATTTCATATGTGATGTGTTGAGGAGTTGGCAATTGTAAGTTGTTGCTCATGCCCCAGAAAAGTTTGAGAATATGTTCAGTAGATGTGTCCTTTATTTGCAATATTAATGCTGGCAGCCACAAGGTGTGTGAACATAAGAAATGACTGCAGGCCCCTGATGTCTGGGTTTTTCATTTAATGTTCTCAGTGACTCAGGCACATGAATATTCCACCTGGCGTAGAGTTATTTTTGATCTTTGTTTTAGTCAGATTTGTGGTCAAAAGACTTGACCAGAACAATTAGTGGAAGAAAAGTTTATTTCAGAGGTCTCAGTTCATAGTTGGCGGACTCCATTGCTCTAGGCCAAAGTGAGACGGAACATCATGGCAAAAGTGTGTGGAGGAGAAAAGCAACTCAGACATGGTAATCAGCAAGCAGACATCTCCACTCCTGGGGAAAAAATATAAACTCCAAAGGTATGCCCTCAGTGACCTGTCTCCTCTAGCCATACCCTATCTGTCTACAGTTACCACCCAGTTAATCCATTCAAGTGCATCAATGCACTAACTAGGTTAACCCAATTATTTCACCTCTAACTTTTTTGCATTATCTCTCACATGAATTTTGGAGGACAACTCATATCTAAGCCATAACAGTCTTTAACCCTTATTTCAGCAGACCATTCATTATTTCAATTAACCCAGCTCCTGTTGTATTGCACAGCAGGTGGAAAATCCATCATGTGTCCTGGATTTGAGCCCACTATTATATGTCATGGCCTCTGAAATTAGTTTCTTGGTCAATCTCAATTACCTGTGACAATGGTGGGGCTATGGAGAGATCCTTGAGGTAACATGGTAAAAGTCCATTGTCTGCCTTCCTACCTAAAGGCAAATGAGTCTTGACTCTCAAGGGTTATATCTATGCTAGAGAAGATATTAACAAGGTCTAGACACAATGATATATTCCCAACTGAGTACTAAACTCTTCCAGAGCTTAGTAATTTGTCAGGATTACTTTATGCAAAATCAATGTGCTTCTACCTCCCGTGTCCACCAATGCTTTTATTCTCTAAATATTTTTTGAAAATCAGTCTGTTGCCAGTTCTATACACAGCCTCCTGTCTGGAGACATGGCTCAGACCCCTGTTTCTCAACCTCCCCTCTAGTTATTCCACAACCAAGGGCTGAAAAACTCAGGGGAAACCATGAGCTTTGCTTTTATTATGTCTCCTAATAAGAGAAGTTTGTATTTACCTCCTTTTTGAGTAGGAGTCCATTCTACATTTCTCACTGTATCTCTTTCTTTTCCCTTCTTGGGGAGTAAGAGATTAAGTCTTTTGTCCTTAGGTGATTGCTTTCATGATTGTACCAGAGTAGCATTAGGTTGCTTATCTATTTTACTTTCATCTACTCCTGCTACAAATAAGTCCACCTATATCTGTTTATGGGAGTCTTGAAAATGCCTTTCCAGTTTGCGCTGGGTTTTAGACTACTGTTTTCTGCTGTATTATTTACATATCTGCTGTAATTTGCACTTCTCACTGGAGGTGCTGCCCTGCCAATGTGGATAATATTAACACCAGGGTACCCTAATTGGATGGATGGACTGAGTTGTAAACAGCACTATATCCCTCGTTTTGGCAGTAGAAGTCATGCATGTAAATAGCATATTTCATCCCCAGTTCCTGAAAATAGGCCTGTAATTCTTCTATAGAGCTTGCCTCTGGGCACGGGAATATCTCCTGAATTCGGTCACATATTGTAAGCGGTGAGAAGCAGTCAAAGCTACTTTCCCCTCACTGCACTGGAGTGAAGGCACTGTTATAAAGTAGGGTGAGCAGTTATTGAAGCCATCTTAGATGATTCTGTAACATTCAACATTATCGCAACTGCCGCAGTGTCCCACAGGTGGAGCAGCCATGCCAGTATACTTCGTTTAATTTTTTACCTAAACTTGGACCCCAGCTCCATCAGCTCTGCTGAGATAAATGATCTCATGGTGATTCTAAATATCTCTCTGGAGCAGTGAGCAGAATTGGATCAGTCCTCTCAGTCACTCCTCCTGAGTCTTTAATTTCGGACCATTACTGGTCTAGCTTCCATTGTAGTTTTGTTCTCGGCCTCCACCTATGATACACAGGAGCTAACTGACACTGAATGGGTCCCACATCTGAGAGTTTTGCTAGGATTTCTATGTAAATTTTCCATGTTTAAGTAGGAAGTTTTATCTTTTCACTTTCAGATTTTACTCATCTCAGACTTAAAATTTTCTTATAGTATCAACAAGCAATCCCCAAACTATACTGAACTATAGTTAAATGAGTATTCTTTAGTCAGTACTCTTATTTTCCAAACCTTATCAAATTTCTTTATTTAGTATAATGCTTGCTGTATACTTTTAATATGTAGTCTTTATCTAGTTTTGATAATAAACTAGGTGGTAAACTTTATCAAATAGATTTTTCTTAATCTCTGAAAATGAAATATGTGATTTTTCAATTCAGAACTTTTGCTTAGTGAGATTAAGTGAAAAATGTTGAGCTTTATTTGCTTATCTGATAAAAGTACCATTTAATCACAATATAGTTAAAAATATGATTTAATTTTTTTGAATATTTTTTGTTTGAATTTTTCTTAAAATTGTTATAGCTATTGCTTCTTGGCATTTTTACTAAAGTCAACTATACAATCTGTTCTTATCAGTTTAATTTCTGATACATTCTCTATTTGAGGAAAACATGTTAAATGGATTTTTGGAACAGGAAGAAGGAACAGGGACTTATTCCATCCATTCTATACACTGATCTACTTGAATGGATCAGTGCACCCTTTCAAACAATTGTCACATCTATGTTTATAAGCAAAATAGATTTATTATTTTTCATTCTTTTCCTTTCTCAGATCATTGGCCTACAAAAAGAACCGGTAAATTTTCTAGTTTTTCAATTCTAGGGTTACTTTTGTTAAATATCTGATTATTGCTTTCATCCCCTAGTTTGTCTGCATGTACAAATATGTAAAAAATTATACTATTATGTAAAAATATAATGCACTACTTTAAAAAATCTCTGAGAAGTCTTGTGATAAAGGATATTATTCTTTGTTTTAAAATTGTCTGATTGTTGAAAATTTTATAAACTCACCTGTTAAAATATTTGTACTTTGGACTAATTTTTCTGGTGGAATTTTCTTCTCTTTATTTACTTTTTATTTTCTGTCACATATTTTATTTCTGCTTACACATGTTGTATGTTTATTAGTATGTGTTTATAATATTCTTTTATTATTTTCATACTCTCTGATGTCTAAAAGACATTTCCTTTTTATTCTGTATTTTACTTATTTGCATCTAGTCTAGTTTCTTGAACAATATTGCCAGAGGCTCATCTAACTTTCTTTTTTAAATAATCAGTTTATGATTTAGTTGATGTTTCATGGATTTCTGCTCTTTATTATTCTCCAACCCCTTTGAGCTTCTTTGGTTGTTCTTTAGTCAATGATTTAATTTAATGCTTGAATCATTTGTTTACTTTGATCATTATACTTTTATTATTACCAGTAATAAAGTTTATTCTTTATCATTTAGTCTTTTCTTTTAGGGAATTCTATTTTGTTTCTTCTTAAAATTATAGTTCTGGCTTTCCTATTGTTAGGGTCAGGCAAACATCGGAGGAAGAGACCACCAAGAGACTATCTCATGCAAAAGCAAAGGGTTTATTAGACCAGCATGCTGGGGCTCAGAGTTCTCCTGAGAGAAGCCGGAGCAGTGAGCACAGCTTAAGCAGAGTTTTTATGCAGTGTTTAAACAGGGAAGTTCATATGGCAGTTAGGGTGCGAGGGTGGGATTGTTACAAAATAACCATTACAGAATAATCATGCGTTTTGTCAGGGGGTGTTGGGTCAGGGTACATTTTGACATAAGTAACTGTTTTTAACATAAGTTTCGAGTTCCAAGGAAACAGAACTTAAACTTACAGAAAAGCAAAACTTAAATTTAACCTTTACACTATGGTTCATGACATGCCCATTAGGTGTGTTTCCTTCTCTTTATTTTCAATCTTACATTTCACTTCTTAAACAACTTGCTATATTTGATTTTCTAACCTGATATTGGTGAATTTAACACATTTATATTTATTATAATTATTTATATTTATTTATATTTATTATAATTATTGTGGTAGAACTCTGTTAGCACTTTTTTTTTCTTCCCTTTGTACAGATTGGATTTATTTCTGCTGTTTTGAAAGTTATATTGTGTGTATTTGTGTGTGTGTGTGTGTGTGTGTGTTTGTGTGTGTGTGTATACAGGGAATTGAACCCAGGGTTTCATACATGCTAATCACATGCTCTACTACAGAGCCCTGCAAGTTATACTTTTCAAACAGTCGACTGGAATATTGAGATTCTTAACAACATTTATTCTTTGCGTATCAATTTTAAAACTTTTAGTTATTAAAATCTACTCTCTAGTAAAACAAGTGCTTTTATGTGTTCATGATTTATTTGTTTCTATTCTTCTGACATCTTTTGCCAAGATCATATTATGGAATTTAACACCTGGATTTTTTAATAGACATATTTATATCTGTTACCTATTATTATGGAATCCTCTAAAGTGATGGTGAAGGGATGCATCATCTACTTTAGTTTGTCATTTTAAAATAAAAATTTAAATTTCTATCAGCATTTTTTCCATAACTACATTCTAATTTTTTTGTTATTGCTAGACTCTAGAAATTGATATTCTTATCAAAGTCAAGAAATAATAAAATTTGGAGAACAGTTTAAACTGCTTATAATTTATGAATTCTCAGAATTCTATGTTTTTGTGAGACCACAGGGCATATGTTAAAAACAGAAAAGAAAGAAAACTTCCTCAATAAAACTTAAATGTTTTATTTAATTTTTGTATTTATTTATTTATTTATTTATTTATTTATTTTTTTTTTGACAATGAAATCTCCTTTTATTTTTTAGTGGAGTATTTACATAAGCAGGGATAAGACTCAAGTACTGTCAAACCAAGGAATAGTCTATACTATTTGTAAAAACAGAAATATCTTTGTATGCCTTTCCAAATCCTCCACAACATATTTAATTACTTTGTTATGTTACTGTAGGAATTTTTTTTTCTTTTTTTTTTTTTTTTAATTTTATTTTTTTATTGGTTATTCAAAACATTACAAATATTTCAGAATCACATCGGTTACACATCCACATTTTTACATAATACCATAATAGTAACTGTTGTATTCTGCTGCCTTTCCTATCCTCTACTATCCCCCCTCCCCTCCCCTCCCATCTTCTCTCTCTACCCCAACTACTGTAATTCATTTCTCTCCTTATTTTTTTCCCATTCCCCTCACAAACTCTTATATGTAATTTTGTATAACAATGAGGGTCTCCTTCCATTTCCAAGCAATTTCCCTTTTCTCTCCCTTTCCCTCCCACTTCATGACTCTGCTTAATGTTAATCTTTTCCTCCTGCTCTTCCTCCCTGCTCTGTTCTTGGTTGCTCTCATTATATCAAAGAAGACATTTGGCATTTGTTTTTTAGGGATTGGCTAGCTTCACTTAGCATAATCTGCTCTAGTGCCATCCATTTCCCTGCAAATTCCATGATTTTGTCATTTCTTAGTGCTGCGTAGTACTCCATTGTGTATAAATGCCACATTTTTTTTATCCATTCATCTATTGAGGGGCATCGGGGTTGGTTCCACAGTCTAGCTATTGTGAATTGTGCTGCTATGAACATCGATGTGGCAGTATCCCTGTAGTACGCTCTTTTGAGGTCTTCAGGGAATAGTCCGAGAAGGGCAATAGCTGGGTCAAATGGTGGTTCCATTCCCAGCTTTCCCAGGAATCTCCATACTGCTTTCCATATTGGCTTCACCATTTTGCAGTCCCACCAGCAATGTATAAGAGTACCCTTTTCCCCACATCCTCGCCAGCACTTGTTATTGTTCGACTTCATAATGGCTGCCAATCTTACTGGAGTGAGATGGTATCTTAGGGTGGTTTTGATTTGCATTTCTCTGACTGCTAGAGATGGTGAGCATTTTTTCATGTACTTGTTGATTGATTGTATGTCCTCCTCTGAGAAGTGTCTGTTCAGGTTTTGGCCCATTTGTTGATTGGGTTATTTGTTTTATTATTGTTTAATTTTTTGAGTTCTTTGTATACTCTGGATATTAGGGCTCTATCTGAAGTGTGAGGAGTAAAAATTTGTTCCCATGATGTAGGCTCCCTATTTACCTCTCTTATTGTTTCTCTTGCTGAGAAAAAACTTTTTAGTTTAAGTAAGTCCCATTTGTTGATTCTTGTTTTTAACTCTTGTGCTATGGGTGTCCTATTCAGGAATTTGGAGCCCGACCCCACAATATGTAGATCGGAGCCAACCTTTTCATCTATCAGACGCATAGTCTCTGATTTGATATCAAGGTCCTTGATCCATTTTGAGTTAACTTTTGTGCAAGGCGAGAGTAGGGGATTCAGTTTCATTTTATTGCATATGGATTTCCAGTTTTCCCAGCACCATTTGTTGAAGATGCTATCCTTCCTCCATTGCATGCTTTTAGCCCCTTTATCGAATATAAGATAGTTGTAATTTTGTGGATTGGTTTCTCTGTCCTCTATTCTATACCATTGGTCCACCCGCCTGTTTTGGTACCAGTACCATGCTGTTTTTGTTACTATTGCTTTGTAGTACAGTTTGAAATCTGGTATCGCTACACCTCCTGATTCACACTTCCTGCTTAGAATTGCTTTTGCTATTCTGGGTCTTTTATTTTTCCATATGAATTTCATGATTGCTTTATCTATTTCTTCAAGAAATGCCGTTGGGATTTTGATTGGCATTGCATTGAACCTATAGAGAACTTTTGGTAATATTGCCATTTTGATGATGTTAGTTCTGCCTATCCATGAACAGGGTATATTTTTCCATCTTCTGAGATCTTCTTCTATTTCTCTCTTTAGGGTTCTGTAGTTTTCATTGTATAAATCTTTCACCTCTTTTGTTAGGTTGATTCCCAAGTATTTTATTTTTTTTAAGGATATTGTGAATGGGGTAGATGTCCTCATTTCCAGTTCAGAAGATTTGTCGCTGATATACAGGAATGCCTTTGATTTATGCGTGTTGATTTTATATCCAGCCACTTTGCTGAATTCATTTATTAGCTCTAGTAGTTTCTTTGTAGACCCTTTTGTGTCTTCTAGGTATAGGATCATATCATCCGCAAATAGTGATAATTTAAGTTCTTCTTTTCCTATTTTTATGCCTTTAATTTCTTTCGTCTGTCTAATTGCTCTGGCCAGTGTTTCGAGAACTATATTGAATAGAAGTGGTGAGAGAGGGCATCCCTGTCTTGTTCCAGATTTTAGGGGGAATGCCTTCAGTTTTTTTCCATTTAGAATGATGCTAGCCTGAGGCTTAGCATATATAGCTTTTATAATTTTGAGGTAAGTTCCTGTTATCCCTAGTTTTTCTAATGTTTTGAACATAAAGGGATGCTGTACTTTGTCGAATGCTTTTTCTGCGTCCACCAAGATGATCATATGGTTCTTATCTTTAAGTCTATTGATGTGGTGAATAACGTTTATTGATTTCCGTATATTGAACCAGCCTTGCATCCCAGGGATGAATCCTACTTGATCATGGTGCACAATCTTTTTGATATGTTTTTGTATACGATTTGCCAGAATTTTATTGAGGATTTTTGCATCTAAATTCATTAGGGATATTGGTCTGTAGTTTTCTTTCTTTGAGGTGTCCTTCTCTGGTTTGGGAATCAGGGTGATATTGGCCTCATAGAATGAATTTGGGAGTTCTCCCTCTTTTTCTATCTCCTGAAATAGATTATGGAGTATTGATATTAGTTCCTCTTTAAGTGTTTTGTAAAACTCTGCTGTATATCCATCCGGTCCTGGGCTTTTCTTGGTTGGTAGTCTTTTGATGACTTTTTCTATTTCCTCCCTTGATATTGATCTGTTTAGGTTGTTTATATCTTCCTGATTCAATCTGGGTAGTTCATATGTCTCAAGGAATTTATCTATGCCTTCACTATCTTCTATTTTATTAGAGTATAGGGTTTCAAAATAATTTCTAATTATCGTCTGTATTTCTGAATTGTCTGTTGTGATGTTGCCTTTTTCATCCCGTAAGCTAGTAATTTGGGTTCTCTCTCTTCTTCTCCTTGTTAGTGTGGCTAGTGGTCTATCAATCTTATTTATTTTTTCAAAGAACCAACTTTTAGTTTTGTCAATTTTTTCGATTGTTTCTTTTGTTTCGATTTCATTGATTTCTGCTCTAATTTTAATTATTTCTTGCCTTCTGCTGTATTTGCTGCTGATTTGTTCTTCTTTTTCTAAGGCTTTGAGGTGTAGCATGAGGTCATTTATTTGTTGGCTTTTCCTTCTTTTAAGGAATGAACTCCATGAAATGAATTTTCCTCTTAGTACTGCTTTCATAGTGTCCCAAAGATTTCGATATGTTGTTTCTGAGTTTTCGTTTACCTCTAAGAATTTTTTAATTTCCTCTTTGATGTCTTCTGTAACCCTTTGTTCATTCAGTAGCATATTGTTTAATCTCCATGTGATGTAGGGTTTTTCCTTTCTCATTTTATTATTGATTTCCAATTTCATTCCATTATGATCAGATAAAATGCATGGTAGTATCTCAACTCCTTTGTAATTGCTAAGCTTTGCCCTGTGACATAATATATGGTCTATTTTTGAGAAGGATCCATGTGCTGCTGAGAAGAAAGTGTACCCGCTTGATGTTGGGTGGTATATTCTGTATATATCAATTAAGTCTAAGTTATTTATTGTATTATTGAGCTCTATGGTTTCTTTATTCAATTTTTGTTTGGAAGATCTGTCCATTGGTGAGAGAGGTGTATTAAAATCTCCCATGATTATTGTGTTGTGGTCTATTAGACTCTTGAACTTGAGAAGAGTTTGTTTGATGAACGTAGCTGCACCATTGTTTGGGGCATATATATTAATGATCGTCAAGTCTTGTTGGTGTATGGTTCCCTTGAGCAGTATGTATTGTCCTTGTTTATCCCTTTTGATTAACTTTGGCTTGAAGTCTATTTTATTTGATACAAGTATGGACACCCCTGCTTGCTTCCGGGGTCCGTATGAGTGATATGATTTTTCCCAACCTTTCACCTTCAGTCTGTGTATGTCTTTTCCTATCAGATGAGTCTCCTGTAGGCAGCATATTGTTGGATCTTTTTTTTTAATCCATTCTACTAGCCTATGTCTTTTGATTGGTGCATTTAAGCCATTAACATTTAGGGTTACTATTGAGATATGGTTTGTATTTCCAGCCATATTTGGTTATGTATGATATTTAACATGATTAGTTTTTCCTCTATGCTTAGTTTTTCCTTTATTGTACTACCTCCCGTTGTTGGTTTTCATTGTTATTTTTCATTTCCTCTTCCTGTAATGTTTTGCCAAGGATGTTTTGAAGAGCTGGTTTTCTAGCTGCAAATTCTTTTAGCTTTTGCTTATCGTGGAAGATTTTTATTTCATCTTCAATCCTGAAGCTTAATTTCGCTGGATACATGATTCTTGGTTGGAACCCTTTTTCTTTCAGCGTTTGAAATATGTTGTTCCAGGATCTTCTAGCTTTCAGAGTCTGTGTTGAAAGATCAGCAGTTATCCTGATTGGTTTACCCTTAAATGTAATCTGCTTCCTCTCTCTTGTGGCTTTTAAGATTCTCTCCTTATTCTGTATGTTGGGCATCTTCATTATTATATGTCTTGGTGTGGATCTCTTATGATTTTGTATATTCGGTGTCCTGTAGGCTTCTAGTATTTGGATTTCTTTTTCATTCTTTAAGTCTGGGAAGTTTTCTAGTATTATTTCATTGAATAGATTACTCATTCCCTTGGTTTGGACCTCTGTACCCTCTTGTATCCCAATAACTCTTAGGTTTGGTTTCTTGATGTTATCCCATAATTCTTGGATGTTCTGTTCATGATTTCTTAACATTCTCGCTGAGCTGTCTATGTTCTTTTCAAGTTAAAAAACTTTGTCTTCGTTGTCTGAAGTTCTATCTTCCAAGTGTTCTACTCTGCTGGTAATACTCTCATTTGAGTTTTTAATTTGGTTTATTGTTTCCTGCATTTCCAGGATTTCTGTTTGTTTGTTTTTTATATCCTCTATCTCCCTATAGAGTTGATCTTTTGCTTCTTGGATTTGTTTATGTAATTCATTGTCCAAGTGATTTTTCATTGTCTGAATTTGATGAATAATGTCTTCCTTGAGACTCCAGATCATCTGAAGCATGTATATCCTGAACTCTTTGTCTGACATTCCATCAGCTGCAGATATTACCTCATCTAATGTTGAATTGACCTGTATTGTTTGTGGTCCTTTCTTTCCTTGTCTTTTCATACTGCTCATGATTCTTTCTAGCTTTGTGAAACTGTTGAGCTAATGTTTTTCCCCTTATATATTTGTATTGTTCTTGAATAGCTCCAATATCCCTCTTTTTCGGAGAAAGACAATGTTAACAGACCCCAATATCAACAGTACATTATCTAAGGACAAGTTTTCATTATTAATACATTTATAGTTAGATTCTAAGACTATAGATATTGGATTTAATTATTACTTAAGAATATATTCCTTAGTTTCATAAAAGGCGTACCATATCTGGTGGCATATAGAAAACTTAATTTCAGATGAAGGATGTTATACTTAAAGAGAAAGGAGTGAGGGAATGAGGTTAAACTAACTTAGCACCTTTGGAGAACTCTAACCATTCGACTGGTAATTTATGGAAGAATGTATAGACTCAACCTCCTATTTAGATAGTTACCCTATGTATAGATAGCAAAAGTTAGGAAATTGAAAGTGGTATAGAGAGAATATGAATTAAAAAAAAAGAAAAGAAATAACAAGGAAGAAAAGAGAAATAAGAGAAGGGAAAGGGAAGTAAGATAGAAATACAGAAAAAAAAATAGGGGGGAGGTGGGGTATATGCAATTCCTCTATATTATATTACTTTGGTAATTCAGTTGTTCATGCTCAGTTCTTGGTTTCACATATGCTGAAGTTGTGGAAGAGAGAGAAGAAAAGAGAAAGAGAGGAAAAAAAAAAAAGTCTCTCAGAACACTGTTTTCCTTGCTTCCAGTAGGTGGCGTTGTCTATTCCTAGTTTGAGCCTCTGTGTTCAGGGTGGTGGGTATAGCCAGTGTGAAGGGAAATGAGCTTCCACCTGTATCTTCCCTACTCTAGTCTCTGAGGTAGAAACCAGGTGCCTCTACAGTTGTTGTTTTGTGTTGATAGCTACAATCCCCAAAAGCTTGTGGGAAATATTTTGAGTTATCGCAGCTAAGGGTGGGGGAGTTGGAAACCGGGTACCTGGATCAGCCGCAACTGTGCTGGTAGCCACACCCACTTTGATGGGTTTTAAGGGTTGATGGGCTTTCTGGAGATTAGCGCTGGGGTGGGGACTGGACTTCCTCCTCCGGTCTGGCTGAGCGGCTGGCGCCTTCCTGCTCCGGTCTGGCTGGCGGCTGGCGCCTTCCTGCTCCGGTCTGGCTGGGCGGCTGTCGCCTTCCTGCTCCGGTATGGCTGGGCGGCTGTCGCGGCTTCCTGCTCCGGTCTGGCTGGGCGGCTGTCGCGGCTTCCTGCTCCGGTCTGGCTGGGCGGCTGTCGCGGCTTCCTGCTCCGGTCTGGCTGGGCGGCTGTCGCGGCTTCCTGCTCCGGTCTGGCTGGGCGGCTGTCGCGGCTTCCTGCTCCGGTCTGGCTGGGCGGCTGTCGCGGCTTCCTGCTCCGGTCTGGCTGGGCGGCTGTCGCGGCTTCCTGCTCCGGTCTGGCTGGGCGGCTGTCGCGGCTTCCTGCTCCGGTCTGGCTGGGCGGCTGTCGCGGCTTCCTGCTCCGGTCTGGCTGGGCGGCTGTTGCGGCTTCTAATTTTTGTATTTATTAAAAATAAATTTGGTGACCAAAAGGATCATTCTAAGTCTGCTGGATTTTATTCTCTCTGAATAAAATTTCTAAATAAAATTATTGATGTTATTTAAATAACTTCTCCATCGGATAGATGGTCTTTTGATCAATGACATTTCACTTTTTAAGATTGTAGAATTATTCTATCTAATATAATATCTGTATAAAGAAAATACCAATGAAATGTAGTTTTTGTTGAAAATATACTGTGAAGAAAGCGGCATTAATATTTTTCAACTTTGAGTTAATCAGAAAAGGAAAGGTAGAACAGGGAAGTTCTTAAAGTGAACTTTTTGAGCATATAGCCATGCTGATGCAGAAGTGTTTGAGACATCAAAAATACTTTTGCAGTATAGTTTTCATTTACACTCCAATGTTGTCTGGAGTGTAAATTTCCACATATGGGAATTCCAGACAACAATGAAAAGCAAGGAAAATTTTTTCAGAAAATGGAGAAATCTCTGTTAAACTCTTGAAATTATGTCAAATCACTTAAAATAGTTTTGCTTTGTAGTTTTTAAATTCACTTTATTTGGAAAGTTTTTATTATTGCTTTTCTTTTTTCTTATACTTACTCACATAAGTTACATTTCCTTTATCTGAAATTTCCTACATCTTATTAATGCAGATAATTTGAAAAAGCTAGGTATGTGCTGTTTTTGCTTTCAGCTAAAGGTTTAACCTTTCAGATCAAGAACTACTACTGCCGCAGTCTGGCTGGGCACAAATCACGAGCCACTCACAACTTGTAGATTCAAACAGCAATTCTTTATTCCCAATCTCACACCGGCCTTCTACAAACACGTTCTGGGGAAATCCACATTCTCTGCCAAAATCCACTTCCACTGGGCTTCTGTCTCCCAAAATATACTGTCTGACCCTAAGAACTCAAGAGGAACTCAGGCAGCAGGATACGCCCTATTCTAAACAGGGAACACCCTAATCTCGTATTATGCTAAACCGGGAACACCCTAAACACGGATCCGCCCTGGTCCTTGAGCAAGGTCACCTTACATGCAATGTAGCTGCAAAATGTCCTATTTCCATGAGTCCTTCCACTAAAGAAACATGGGGGTACGCTGGCAAGGAAATTGTCATACCTACTTGGCTGATAGCTCCCAGCATACTACTGTCAATATAAAGATACTGGGATAAAAATGGATTGAAATGAAATATATTCTTCTGAGAGAGAATAAGAAAGTTAGGTATGATGGCACAGACTTGCAATCCAAGCTACTCAGAAGCTTTTGAAGCAGGAGGATTTTAAGTTCAAATATAGCCTGGGCAACATGGTGAGAACCTGTCTCAATAAAAAGGGACCAGGAATGTAGCTCACTGATAGAGCACCTCTGGATTCATTTCTAGTATCTCTGCACACACCTGACTGAGCAAAAAGTGATGGATAAAATTCTAGGGATCAGAAATTGGGCTCCTATTTGGGTACAAGCAGAATAATCAGACCCTAAGTAACCAAGGCCTGATCATGGAAGTACATTTTTAAAATATTCAGTGTTTGTTAATAGCATGCATAATCTTTTTCAGAAACTCTGATAGGTTTAAAATCTTTACTTTTGCTTATTATAAATTTCTTTTCTTTATTAGGTGTATCAAGTCTGAAGAGAAGTCCCTTGGTGTGGGATTACATGCATTTTGCACAAGAATATTTGGTAGGATGTTATTTTTCCTAGTATGATACATACTAATAAACTATAAATGAAATAATTCTCTCAGAATAACAGTTTAGGATTATGCATTCTGTTTATAAGCAATTCTTAATTAGTATTGAGAATGAATTATGTAGGAAGATAGAGAATTTCTCCCTTTCATTTCTCCTATCAAAACTTAATTACACATCTCTTCAATAATACTTGAGAATAAATAGGAAATATTTTGTTAAAATGAAATGTACACATAATTTTTTCCAAAACATTTCAGAAAATATAGTCTACTTTTAGTCACTGTTTTATTCTATCAATAATTTTGTTGTATTTTATTTATCATGACTTATTTTTATAATCTAGAAACTATTATATATATTAGTTATACAGTAATAGAACATTTCTAAAGTAAAATTTAGAGCATTTGATTTATATTTTTACACAATATTTGTTAATCATATAGGGGAAATTGAAATATTTGCCAAAAAAAAATGTCTCTTAATTCTTAACTTGTTGATGAAGTTTTCTTTTTCTGATAATTATAGCTGGCATTCCAGCACCAATATATTTTGGAGCTTTAGTGGACTCTACCTGTTTACATTGGGGAACTTTGAAATGTGGTAAGCCAGGGGCATGCAGAATATATGATTCAACAAACTTCAGGTAAAGATAATTTATTTTTTAAATGTACATATTTTTATCATAAATGTTAACTCATTAATTATGCAAATCAATGGGCTTCACTGTGACATTTCAATATATGCATATGTTGTGCTTTAATTTTATCTTCTTTCCCTATTAACCTTTCTTTCACTCAATCTTCTCTAATAGTCCCCCCACTTTTTTTTTTTAAGTTTCCAAGTATGAAACAAAATAGGCTGTACTTGATTTTGTTTCTAGCAGATTTTACTGAACATGATGACCTACAGTTCCGTCTATTTTCCTACAAATGACATGATTTCATTTTCATGGCTGAATAATATTACATTGTGTATATCTCATATTTTTTATCCATTCATCTGTTTATAGACACCTAGCCCAATTCTATAACTTGACTATTTAAATAGGTGAAGATAGGTATGTAAGTCTTTCTTATGTATTCCCAGAAGTGGTATAACCGGATCATATAGTAGTTCTATTTTTAGTTTTTTTAGGAAACTTGTATTGCTGCCATAGTGGTTATACTAGTTTACATTCCCACATTCCCATCAATAGTGTATAAGGGTTCTTTTTTCTCCATATGAATATTAGAAGTTTTTTTTTTTTTTTTCTGATAGCCATTCTGATTGGGCTGAGGTAGAATCTTAATGTAGGCTTGAAGTGCATTTCCACAATGGCTGAGAATATTGAACGTTTTTTTCTTTTTCTTTTATTTATTTATTTATTTATTTATTTTTTATTGTTGGTTGTTCAAAACATTACATAGTTCTTGATATATCATATTTCACACTTTGATTCAAGTGGGTTATGAACTCCCATTTTTACCCCGTATACAAATTGCAGAATCACATCAGTTACACTTCCATTGATTTATATATTGCCATACTAGGGTCTGTTGTATTCTGCTGCCTTTCCTATCCTTTACTATCCCCCTCCCATCCCCTCCCCTCCCCTCTTCTCTCTCTACCCACTCTACTGCAGTTCATATCTCCCCCTTGTATTATTTTTCCCTTTCCCCTCGCTACCTCTTGTATGTAATTTTGTATAACCCTGAGGGTCTCCTTCCATTTCCATGCAATTTCCCTTCTCCCTCCCTTTCCCTCCCACCTCTCGTCCCTGTTTAATGTTAATCTTCTTCTCATGCTCTTCGTCCCTACTCTGTTCTTAGTTACTCTCCTTATATCAAAGAAGACATTTGGCATTTGTTTTTTAGGGATTGGCTGGCTTCACTTAGCATAATCTGCTCTAATGCCATCCATTTCCCTCCAAATTCTATGATTTTGTCATTTCTTAATGCAGAGTAATACTCCATTGTGTATAAATGCCACATTTTTTTTATCCATTCGTCTATTTAAGGGCATCTAGGTTGGTTCCACAGTCTTGCTATTGTGAATTGTGCTGCTATGAACATCGATGTAGCAGTGTCCCTGTAGCATGCTCTATTTAGGTCTTTAGGGAATAGACCGAGAAGGGGAATAGCTGGGTCAAATGGTGGTTCCATTCCCAGCTTTCCAAGAAATCTCCATACTGCTTTCCAGATTGGCTGCACCAATTTGCAGTCCCACCAACAATGAACAAGTGTACCCTTTTCCCCACATCCTCACCAGCACTTGTTGTTGTTTGACTTCATAATGGCTGCCAATCTTACTGGAGTGAGATGGTATCTTAGGGTGGTTTTGATTTGCATTTCTCTGACTGCTAGAGATGGTGAGCATTTTTTCATGTACTTGTTGATTGATTATATGTCCTCCTCTGAGAAGTGTCTGTTCATGTCTTTGGCCCATTTGTTGATTGGGTTATTTGTTATCTTGTTGTCTAATTTTTTGAGTTCTTTGTATACTCTGGATATTAGGGCTCTATCTGAAGTGTGAGGAGTAAAGATTTGTTCCCAGGATGTAGGCTCCCTATTTACCTCTCTTATTGTTTCTTTTGCTGAGAAAAAAACTTTTTAGTTTGAGTAAGTCCCATTTGTTGATTCTAGTTATTAACTGTTGTGCTATGGGTGTCCTATTGAGGAATTTGGAGCCCGACCCCACAGTATGTAGATCGTAGCCAACTTTTTCTTCTATCAGACGCCGTGTCTCTGATTTGATATCAAGCTCCTTGATCCATTTTGAGTTAACTTTTGTGCATGGCGAGAGAAAGGGATTCAGTTTCATTTTGTTGCATATGGATTTCCAGTTTTCCCAGCACCATTTGTTGAAGATGCTATCCTTCCTCCATTGCATGCTTTTAGCCCCTTTATCAAATATAAGATAGTTGTAGTTTTGTGGATTGGTTTCTGTGTCCTCTATTCTGTACCATTGGTCCACCCGCCTGTTTTGGTACCAGTACCATGCTGTTTTTCTTACTATTGCTGTGTAGTATAGTTTGAAGTCTGGTATCGCTATACCGCCTGATTCACCCTTCCTGCTTAGCATTGTTTTTGCTATTCTGGGTCTTCTATTTTTCCATATGAATTTCATGATTGCTTTCTCTATTTCTATAAGAAATGCCATTGGGATTTTGATTGGCATTGCATTAAACCTATAGAGAACTTTTGGTAATATCGTCATTTTGATGATGTTAGTTCTGCCTATCCATGAACAGGGTATATTTTTCCATCTTCTAAGATCTTCTTCTATTTCTCTCTTTAGGGTTCTGTAGTTTTCATTGTATAAGTCTTTCACTTCTTTTGTTAGGTTGATTCCTAAGTATTTTATTTTTTGGGGGGATATTGTGAATGGAGTGGTTGTCTTCATTTCCATTTCAGAGGATTTGTTGCTGATATACAGGAATGCCTTTGATTTATACGTGTTGATTTTATATCCTGCCACTTTGCTGAATTCATTTATTAGCTCTAATAGTTTCTTTGTAGACCCTTTTGGGTCTGCTAGGTATAGAATCATGTCATCTGCAAATAGTGATAATTTAAGTTCTTCTTTTCCTATTTTTATGCCTTTAATTTCTTTCGTCTGTCTAATTGCTCTGGCCAGTGTTTCGAGAACTATGTTGAACAGAAGTGGTGAGAGAGGGCATCCCTGTCTTGTTCCAGATTTTAGAGGGAATGCCTTCAATTTTTCTCCATTCAGAATGATGCTAGCCTGAGGCTTAGCATAGATTGCTTTTACAATGTTGAGGTAAGTTCCTGTTATCCCTAGTTTTTCTAGCGTTTTGAACATAAAGGGATGCTGTACTTTGTCGAATGCTTTTTCTGCATCTATCGAGATGATCATATGGTTCTTATTTTTAAGTCTATTGATGTGGTGAATAACATTAATTGATTTCCGTATATTGAACCAGCCTTGCATCCCAGGGATGAATTCTACTTGATCATGGTGCACAATTTTTTTGATATGTTTTTGAATCCGATTTGCCAGAATTTTATTGAGGATTTTTGCATCTAGGTTCATTAGAGATATTGGTCTGTAGTTTTCTTTCTTTGAAGTGTCTTTGTCTGGTTTAGGAATCAGGGTGATGTTGGCCTCGTAGAATGAATTTGGAAGTTCTCCCTCTTTTTCTATTTCCTGAAATAGCTTGAAAAGTATTGGTAGTAGTTCCTCTTTAAAGGTTTTGTAAAACTCTGCTGTATACCCATCCGGTCCTGGGCTTTTCTTAGTTGGTAGTCTTTTGATGGTTTCTTCTATTTCCTCAATTGATATTGGTCTGTTTAGGTTGTCTATATCCTCCTGCCTTAATTTGGGCAGGTCATATGACTTAAGAAATTTATCGATGCCTTCACTATCTTCTATTTTATTGGAGTATAAGGATTCAAAATAGTTTCTGATTATCTTCTGTATTTCTGAAGTGTCTGTTGTGATATTGCCTTTTTCATCCCGTATGCTAGTAATTTGATTTCTCTCTCTTCTTCTCTTCGTTAGCATGGCTAAGGGTCTGTCGATTTTATTTATTTTTTCAAAGAACCAACTTTTAGTTTTGTCAATCTTTTCAATTGTTTCTTTTGTTTCGATTTCATTAATTTCAGCTCTGATGTTAATAATTTCTTGCCTTCTACTTCTTTTGCTGTTGTTTTGCTCTTCTTTTTCTAGGATTTTGAGATGGAGTATGAGATCATTTATTTGTTGGTTTTTTCTTTTTTTAAGGAATGAACTCCAAGCAATGAATTTTCCTCTTAGAACTGCTTTTAATGTGTCCCATAGATTTCGATATGTTGTGTCTGTGCTTTCATTTATCTCTAAGAATTTTTTAATTTCCTCCTTGATGTCTTCTATAACCCCTTGATCATTTAGTAACCAATTGTTCATTCTCCAAGTGATGCATGTTTTTTCCTTCCTTCTTTTATCGTTGATTTTCAGTTTCATTCCATTATGATCAGATAAGATGCATGGTATTATCTCCACTCCTTTATATTGTCTAAGAGTTGCCCTGTGACATAATATATGATCTATTTTTGAGAAGGATCCATGTGCTGCTGAGAAAAAAGTGTAACTGCTTGATGTTGGGTGGTATATTCTATATATATCAATTAAGTCTAGGTTATTAATTGTGTTATTGAGTTCTATAGTTTCCTTATTCAACTTTTGTTTGGAAGATCTGTCTAGTGGTGAGAGAGGTGTGTTGAAGTCTCCCATGATTATTGTATGTTGGTCTATTAGACTCTTAAACTTGAGAAGAGTTTGTTTGATGAACATAGCTGCACCATTGTTTGGGGCATATATATTTATGATAGTTATGTCTTATTGGTGTATGGTTCCCTTGAGCAGTATGTAGTGTCCCTCTTTATCCCTTTTGATTAACTTTGGCTTGAAATCTATTTTATTTGATATGAGTATGGACACTCCTGCTTGTTTCCGAAGTCCATATGAGTGATATTTTTCCCAACCTTTCACCTTCAGTCTATGTATGTCTTTTTCTATCAAATGCGTCTCCTGTAGGCAGCATATTGTTGGGTCTTGTTTTGTGATCCATTCTACTAGCCTGTGTCTCTTGATTGGTGAGTTTAAGCCATTAACATTTAGGGTTATTATTGAGATATGCGTTGTTCTTCCAGCCATATTTGTTTATTTATGTTACTAAACATGGTTTGTTTTCCTTTTTGATTATTTTCCCCCCTTTACTGTCCTACCTCCCACTGTTGGTTTTCATTGTTATTTTCCATTTCCTCTTCCTGTAATGTTTTGCTGAGGATGTTTTGAAGACATGGTTTTCTAGCTGCAAATTCTTTTAACTTTTGTTTATCGTGGAAGGTTTTAATTTCATCTTCCATCCTAAAGCTTAATTTCGCTGGATACATGATTCTTGGTTGGAACCCATTTTCTTTCAGTTTTTGAAATATGTTATTCCAGGATCTTCTAGCTTTCAGAGTCTGTGTTGAAAGATCAGCTGTTATCCTGATTGGTTTACCCCTAAATGTAATCTGCTTCCTTTCTCTTGTAGCTTTTAAAATTCTCTCCTTATTCTGTATGTTGGGCATCTTCATTATAATGTGTCTAGGTGTGGATCTCTTATGATTTTGCACATTCGGCGTCCTGTATGCTTCTAGGATTTGGGATTCTGTCTCATTCTTCAAGTCTGGGAAGTTTTCTCGTATTATTTCATTGAATAGGTGGCTCATTCCTTTGGTTTGGACCTCTATACCTTCCTGTATCCCAATGACTCTTAAGTTTGGTCTCTTTATATTATCCCATATTTCTTGAATGTTCTGCTCATGGTTTCTTAACAGTTTTGCTGAGCTGTCTATGTTCTTTTCAAGTTGAAATACTTTGTCTTCATTGTCTGATGTTCTATCTTCTAAGTGTTCTACTCTGCTGGTAGTATTCTCAATTGAGTTTTTAAGTTGGTTTATTGCTTCCTGCATTTCTAGGATTTCTGTTTGTTTGTTTTTTATTACCTCTATCTCCCTGTATAGTTGATCTTTTGCTTCTTGGATTTGTTTATGTAATACATTGTCGAAGTGGTCGAAGTGATCTTTCATTGTCTGATTTTGCTGTCTAATGTCTTCCTTGAGACTCCAGATCATCTGCAGCATGTATATCCTGAATTCTTTATCTGACATTCCATCTGCTGCAGCTATTACCTCTTCTAAAGTTGAGTTGACCTGCATTGCTTTTGGTCCTTTCTTTCCTTGTCTTTTCATATTGCTCATGTTTCTTTCTGCTTAGTGAAACTGTTGTGTTTTTGAAATTTTCCCCCTATATATTTATATTGCTCTTGTATAGTTGAAAAGTCTCCCTTGCAGGGGCGGGCGGCAGCTCTGCTCCTCCTCCAACTGGGGTGATCTGTCTACCACGCTGGCGGGCCGCTGGGACTGTTCTGCCGATTGGTCGCAGGTCTGCCTACCTTGGAGGCGCGGGCAGCGGCTCTGCTCTGCCCTTCCTCCAATTGGTGTGACGTGTCTACCACGTCCGTGAACCCCTGGGCCTGTTCTGCCAGTTAGTCGCGGATCTGACTACCTTGCAGGCGCGGGCGGCGGCTCTGCTCTGCCCCTTCTCCAATTGGGTTGTCGTGACTACCACACCGGCAGGTCGCTGGGCCTGTTCTGGGCGCGGGCTGCGGCTCTGCTCTGCCCCTCCCCCAAGTGTTGTGACGTGTCTACCACGCCGGTAGGCCGCTGGGCCTGTTCCGCCAGTCTGTCACAGGCCTGCCTATCATGTGGGCTCGGGTGGAGGATCTGCTCTGCCCCTACTCCAATGATGTGTCGTGACTACTACGCCGGCAGGTTGCTGGACCTGTTCTGGGCGCGGGTGGCGGCTCTGCTCTGTCCCTGCTCCAATTGTGTTGACGTGAATACGATGCTGTCGGGCCGCTGGGCCTGCTCCGACCACGGGCGAAGGCTCTGCTCTGCCCCTACTCCAATTGGGGTGACGGGTGGCGTGTCTACCACACCAGCAGGCCGTTGGGCCTGATCCGCCGGTAGGTCACAGGTCTGCCTACCATGCGGGCTCAGGAGGTGGCTCTGCTCTGCCCCTCCTCCAATTGGTGTGACGTGTCTACCACACCAGTAGACCGCTGGGCCTGTTCCGCCGGTCGGTCGCAAGTCTGTCTACCTTGCAGGCTCGGGCGGCGGCTCTGCTCTGCCCCTACTCCAAATGGGGTGATGTGGCTGCCACGCCGGCGGGCCGCTGGGCCTGATGCAGGCTCGGGGAGCGGCTCTTCTCTGCTCTGCTCTGCCCCTCCCCCAAGTGGTGTGACGTGTCTACCACGCCGGCAGGCCACTGGGCCTGTTCCGCCAGTCTGTCACAGGCCTGCCTACCTTGCGGGCGCAGGTGGAGGATCTGCTTTGCCCCTACTCCAATTGGGGTGTCTTGACTACTACGCCGGCAGGTTGCTGGACCTGTTCTGGGCGCGGGTGGCGGCTCTGCTCTGTCCCTGCTCCAATTGGGTTGACGTGACTATGGCGCTGTCGGGCCGCTGGGCCTGCTCCGACCACGGGAGAAGGCTCTGCTCTGCCCCTACTCCAATTGGGATGATGGGTGACGTGTCTACCACACCAGCAGGCCGCTGGGCCTGATCCGCCGGTCGGACGCGGGTCTGCCTACCTTGCGGACTCGGGAGGCAGCTCTGCTCTGCCCCTCCTCCAATTTGTGTGACGTGTCTACCACACCAGTAGACCGCTGGGCCTGTTCCGCCGGTCGGTCGCAAGTCTGTCTACCTTGCAGGCTCGGGCGGCGGCTCTGCTCTGCCCCTACTCCAAATGGAGTGATGTGACTGCCACGCTGGCAGGCCGCTGGGCCTGATCCGGGCTCGGGGAGCGGCTCTGCTCTGCCCCTCCCCCAAGTGGTGTGACGTGTCTACCACGCCGGCAGGCCGCTGGGGCTGTTCTGCCAGTCTGTCACAGGCCTGCCTACCTTGCGGACGCGGGTGGAGGATCTGCTTTCCCCCTACTCCAATTGGGGTTTCTTGACAACCACGCCGGCAGGTCGCTGGACCTGTTCCGGGCGCGGGCGGCGGCTCTGTTCGGCCCCTGCTCTAGCCGGGGCGACGCGACACCACGCCGGCGGGTCGATGGGCCTGTTCCGGGCTCCGGCGGCGGCTCTGCTCCGCCCCTCTGGCCTCCACAGTATTCAGCAGGACCCGAACCGAGAAACAGTTTCCGCGGGTTCCTTATCCCTGGGCCACAGCAGTTCCGGGAGCCAGAATTCGGCCTCTCCGGACTTGGTGCATGCTCCGACAGGAGCAGGCTCCAAGAAGCAGTTTCCGCGGGTTCTATAGCCCTGGGCCAGAGCAGCTCCGGGAGCCGGAGCTCCGCCGCTCCGGGCTCGGTGCGTGTTCTGATAGGAGCAGGCTCCAAGAAGCAGTTTCCGCGGGTTATTTAGCACTAAGTCTGAGCAATTTGTCTGCGAGACGCAGACAATTGTCAGCCTGAAATTACCTGTTCTATAGCTGAAAGAGCTGCAATCAGTCGAAAACAAGGATGGTGACGTCAGCTCTCCAAGATGGTGGCCGCTGGGTTCCTCCGTGGTCTGACCGGTGTGAAGAAGCGAACTGGACCGTTTCCTTCCCCCGTCTCCAACCCAGAATTCAGCTCCGAGCTCAGCAAATGCCTAGCTGGCAGGAGCCCGCAGAATCAGCATCGCTGTATCTCTGCGCCACCAGCCCGTCGTTTCCCAGCGCGCGCCGCAGACTCCAGCCGCGGGGCGATCTGCCAAACAAGCAGCGCTTCGTACGGACAGATGGCTCGCGTTTGAGCCCCTGAAGCTGATCCTCGTGCGATGAAAATCCTTCCACTAGGTTTTGGAGCACCCCAATTTTGCTGGAAATTCCTAACAAGATAGCTTTTAGCCGTTCTAACTCGTCATTTTCCCTCACAGTGACACAGTTCACGGAGTTACTGCACTCCCTTCGCGGCCATCTTCCCTCCCTCCTGAACGTTTTTTTCAACATATTTACATAGCCATTTGTCTTTCATTTGAGAAGTAACTTTTCGGATTGTATGTTCATTGTTTTTTCTGGTAATGAGGAATGAACCAAAGGCTGTACACATGGGAGGCAAAGCCCTCTACCCATGAACTATACCCCTGCCCTTTTGTATTTTGAGTTAGTGTCTAATTTAGGTGCCCAGGTAGGCTTTGAGTTTGAGATTCTCCTGCCTCAGTGTCCTACGAGGATGAGATCATGAACATTTGCCTTTTTTTTCTTTTTACTGTTATTTTGTCATTTTGATGTTAGTTTTTAAAGTTCATTATATATTCTGAATATTAAATCTTCTCAGATGAATAGCTAGCAAAGATTTTCTTTTATTCTATATGTTGTCTCTTCAATCTGTTTATTCCTTTGCCATGCAGAAGCTTTTTAATGTAAAATATATATTTTATTATGTGGTTATGAGAAAGAAGATATAAATTCTTTTAATTGAAATGTAAATAATAGAATTATTACTGTGTTTACATATTGAACAGATAATAAATTTGGCTGCATTTGTCAGAGAAGGTACATTCACCTAGTTTCATTTGCCTCTTTGTGGGGATAAGGATTGAGAGCTTTGAGAGCCAAGAGATTTGTATCTATATTTGTGATAGAAGAAACTCAGGTTGTTAATTACATTAATCTGTTTACTTAATAAACAACTAAAACATCTACCCCTATTTGACATAATTTAACTGGGATGATGGAAGAGAATTTTTTGAAAAGAAATTTATCTGAAAATTTCTTTATCTGTCCTATCAGAATAGAGCACAGTCCAATTTTCCAAGCTGTTCCTGGGTACACATACTAATTTAGTTACAAGTTAAGTTACTGAGTTTAGAATGAACTGAGGTGGCAGAGTGACTCAAGTCATCCCCAAAATATTTATCTATAAATGAACACTCATTCTGCAAATTCATAGCCCCGGGCTTCACATGGCAAATAATACACACAAGTTTCTTGACAATCATTAACTGGACTGCATAGAAAAGGACTTGCCATCAATGGTGTTCTCCAAACAGCCGACCCACTTGACTGTTACTATGGTGATATAGAGAAAATGTATTAGGAAAAATGTGAATCACCTAATATATGGTATGTATTTGAATTTTCCTATTCATCCTCGAAAATGCCTTCTTTTAATTGAAAAAATTAAAACATTAAAGACAAAACCTATAAAGAACTACATTAAAATAGTTTTTGATCTACATTTGAAGAACAAATATGCTTTGTATCTGCTGAATCTTTAAAATACTTTTGATTTAAGTGATTTCTTGGATGTGAAGAATTAAATACATTATAATACATAAAATGGTTTATTTAAGAGTACAAAATTGATAATTTGTAGCAAAACTCCAATAATATTTAAATATCCACATTTAAAAATTTTTTAAATTCTAATTTGACAGCAGAATGCATTATACTTCATATTACACATATGGAGTACAATTTTTTAAATATCTAGTTGTATACAAAATATATTCACACCACTTGTGTCTTCATATATGTACTTATGGTAATGATATCCATCTCATTCCATCTTCTTTTCTACTCCATTCCAACCTCCTTTCCTCTCCCACCCCTCTCCCCAATATCTATTCTTCCCATATGTATGGGAGACTGCATCTCAAGGATCTCTTTTTGGGCCTACTCATGTGATGTGAGTACCTGGTCTTATCTTCTTATCTCTCCTGAAGACCTCCCACTTCCTGGTCTCTGTGTTAACCTCTAAACTGTATCACACTCACCCTTTCCCTTTCTACTTCCAAATGAGGACCTTTCTCTCCAGGGCTCTTGAGCCATGACACAGTGCCCAAAGGCGCACTGCACACCTGCCCTGCTGAGAGCTGTTTTGTTTTGAACACTCATTGTGCCTGGTTAGTGGCTACTGGGGAGAGGGGGGAGTTAGAAACTGGGTACCTGGCCAGCTGCACTTCCAAACTGGGAGTTTCCCCCTCCTAAAGATGGTGATGAAGGTGGCCCAAGATAGAGGTGGTTGCTTTCAGCCATGGGCTGTTGAGTTGGTGAGGGTAGCTGAGTGATGGCTTTGGATGATGAGTTGAGAGATGAGCTCTGTGGTGTGCAGTGTGTGGTTGTTGGTTGACTTCACAGCCTGTGTGAAGTTCTCGCTTGAGTGCAGGCAGGCCACGGAGCTTAGTATCTCCACTGCTGCGGAGTCCCAAGATGAAGGCGACCCTGTAGATGGGGGTCCACAAGGGAGTGGCAGCCAGAGTTCCTGTGCATGGGAAGCTGCCAGGTGTCCTGCATGGGAGTCTGTGATTTTTTCTCGAGTGGGTGGCCAGAAATTATGTGTAGGTGCTGATGCCAATGGTGGTCCCACTCAAGTACCCGGTACTCCTACGTGGTCAAGTAGTTGGGAGACCTACTCTGATGCTGCAGAAGCTTTTTAATTTGATGTAATCCCATTTGTCAATACTTACTTTTATTTCCTGAGCTATTAGAGCCCTATTCAGGAAATTGTTACCTGTGTCTACATCTTTAAATGTTTCCTCTATGTTTTTCTCTAGTAGTTTCAAATATTCAAGACTTACATTAAGGTTTCTGACCCATTTTGAATTGATTTTTGTATAGAGGGATATAGTTGGAATCTTCTACATGTGGATGTCTAGTTTTCTCGGTATTATTGCTAAAAAGACTGTCCATTATTCAATGTATTTTGATGCCAGTTTTGAGAACCACATAGTCATAGATGCATGGGTTTATTTATAGGTCCTCTAGTGCATTCCCTTGGTGCATTGGTGTTTTTATTACTGTCTCTCTGTAGTGTATTTTGAAATTGATTATTGTGATGTCACCGGCATTGCTGTTTTTGCTCAGGATTGTTTTGGCTCTTTGAAATCTTTTTTGCTTTCATTTGAATTTTAGGATTATTTTTTCTAGTTCTTCAAAGAATGACCAGCTGCACTTCCAATTTGATATTTTGATGGATATTGCATTTAATCTGTAGATTTCTTTTAGCAGTATGGCAATTTTGGAGATGTTAATTCTCCCAATCTATGAACATGGAGATCTTTTTGTTTTCTTGTGTCTTCTTCCATTTTATTCTTCAGTGTTTGATAATTTTCATTGTAGAGTTCCTTTGCTTCCTTGATTAAGTTTATTCCTAGGTATTTTTTTAGGCTATTGTTCATGGGGTTGTTTTACTGATTTCTTTCTCAGTGAGTTATTTATTGCTGAATAGAAAAACTACTATTTTTGTATGTTAATTTTGTAGCCTGCTACTTTGCTGATTTTTTTTATCAGTTTTAAGTTTTTGGTGGGATCTCTAAGTACCTTCTAAGTATGGAATCATGTCATCTATAAACAGGGGTTATTTGACCTTTTCCTTTTCTATTTATATCCTGTTATTTCTTTTTCTTGCCTGATTGCTCTGAAAAAAAATTTTCAAATACTATATTGAATAGGGGTGGTGAGAGTGGATACATTGTCTCATTTCTTATTTGGGGAGAAATGCTTTATTTTTCCCCATGCAAAATGATGTTGGCTATGGCTTTGTCATATGGAGTCATTATGTTTAGTTGTGATCTTTCTTTACCTAGTTTGTTCAAGACTTATCATGAATGGATGTTGAATTTTCTCAAAGACTTTTTCTGCATCTGTTGAGATGATAGTGTGGTTTTTATCTTTGATTGTATTTAAATGATATATTGCATATAATGACTTATGCGTATTAAATCATCCTTGCATCCCTGGAATGAAACCAATTTTATCATAGTGTATGATCTTTTAAATAGATTGTTGAACTTGATTTCTAAGTATGTTGCTGAGGATATTTAAATCTGCATTTATCAAGGATATTTGTCCCGAGTTTTCTTTTTCTGTGTGTTCTTATTGGGATTTGATAGCAGAGTAATACTGGCTTTATAGAATGAGTTGGAAGGGTTCCTTTTATTTCCATTTTAAAGAACAGTTTGAGGAGCATTAATGTTGGTTCTTTAAAAATCTGGCAAAATTCAGCAAGAATTCAACCAGTCTTCTGATTTTTTTTTGGGGGGGGGAACATTATTATTACTAATTCAGTCTCATAGCTTGTTGTTGATATTTGTAGGTTTTTAATATCCTCTTGATTCAATTTGGTAGGTCATATGTACATAGAAATTAGTCAATTTATATTTTCTATTTTATTGGAATATGTTCTTTCAAAATAGTTTCTCATAATAATCTGTACTTCAGTAGTATCTGTTATAATATCCCTGTTTGTGTCTAATTTTTTTTATTTTGGTCTTCTCTCTCTTTTGATTACTTTAGCTAAGAGTTTGTAGAACTTGTTTATTTATTTATTTATTTTAAAAACCAACATTTTGTTTCATTGATCCTTTGTATTGTTCTATTTTATTTAGTTTATCTCTGATTTTTACTATTTCTTTCCTTCTATTATGTTTGGTTTTGCTTTATTCTTGTTTTCTAGGACCTTAAGGTTGTGTTATTAGCTTATTTATTTGAAAAAGATCTCACAGTTGTTTGTCTGTTTTTTAAGTAGGCCCCCATAGCTAAAACTGTCCCTCTTGGTACTATTTTAATTGTATTCCACATATTCTGATATGTTGTGTTTCCATTTTTGTTCAATTCTAGGAATTTCAGAATTTCCCCAGATTTCTTCAATGGCTCATTTTTGTTTGTTTGGTTTGTTTTTTGTTTAAAAACCTATTCTTTATCTCCATGTCTTAGTACAGTTTCTATAGTTTATCTTTATATTAATATGAGGCTTATCTCAATATTATCTGGAAAGTTGAAGGAAATTACTTTTTTTGTTTGTTTGTTTTTGTATTTGTTAAGACTTGCCTTATGGTGTAATATGATCTACTTTGTAAAATCTTTGTCCTAGTGAGGTGAGTTTCTTGTAGAAAAATAAAATTGTTGGTGAAAGGCCAAGTCTCGTCGTCAGAGATCAAAACGCACACACAGATAGCAGTGACAAAGATGAAGCACTTTATTGCAAGCTGGTGTTAGCTTATATAGAAAGTGAGAGTCAGTTATCTTAAACCAGGAAGCTCCCAGGGCCAATCATAGTAAAGGTCAGGTCATCACCTACAGTGCACGCACGTCCACCCTGCATAAGATTCATGGGGGGCACGAGCTGTCCACGATCACGGAAGACGAGAGGACCAATTAGAAAATTTTCAAAACAACTTTTTATCTGCCCACTGGCAATTTGCCCACCACCATATTGCATTAGGGGCTCCTTATCTGAAAGGCCCAGGGAGTTCTTAGCTGCCCACTGGCAATTTGCCTGCCGCCATGTCTGAAAGGCCTGGGGAGTTCTCAGGGAGACTCCCAACAGTTGGATCTTTGTTCTTAATCTAATCAGCCAGCCTGCATCTTTTAATTGGAGAATTAAGACCATTTACATTCAAGATTATTAAAAAGGTATGTACTAATTCCTGTCATTTTGTTGTTTTTCTTCTGGTTGTTTTGAATACCATATGTTCATTTCTTTCTTCTATATCCATCTTAAGATGGTTTATTGAGTTAATAATGTTTATTTCCTAATTCTCATTTGTTTTTGTACTCTTCTAGAGTGAGATTTATTCTTTTCTGTGCTTTTGTGATTGTGTTTATCATGCTTTATCTTCTGAGTACAGAATTCCTTTAAGTACATTCTGTAATACTAGTTTAGTGGTCATGAAGTTATTTAGTTAATGCTGATTTTGGAAGATCTTTATTTAATTTTTACTATTTAAATTATTTAAATCATTATTTAAATAATAGTTATTATATTATTTAAATTATTTATTATTATTATTATTATTAAAATTATTCTGAAGGATAATTTTGCTTGATGCAGTAGTCTAGGTTAGAAGTTATTTTCTTTCAGACTTGCTGTATATCATCCCATGTCTTCTTGGCCTTTAAAGTTTCTGTTGAGAAATCTATTATTCTGATGGGTTTGCCTTCATACATGACCTGGAACTTCTCTCTTGTAGCTTTCAATATTCTTTTTTATTTTGTATTTTGGGCAGTTTAATTATGTTTTATTGTGCAGAGGTTCTTTTCTTATCATGTCTATTTAAGTTTCTAGATGTCTCATGTTCCCAAGCATCCATATCCATCCCAAGATTTCAGAAATTTCTATTATTTCACTGAATAAATTGTTTTTGTCTTTAGCTTTTACCTCTGCTCCTTTATCTGTACATGGGGTAAGTACATTTTGGTCTCTATTTTTTGTGGGGGTGGGGGCGGGTACTGGGGATTGCATTCAGGGATACTCAACCACTAAGCCACATCCCTAGCCCTATTTCATATTTTACTTAGAGACAGAGTCTCACTGAGTTGCTCAGTGCCTTGCTGTTGCTGAGTCTGGCTTTGAACTTGAGATCCTTCTGCCTTATCCTCCCAAGCCACTGGGATTACAGGCATGCACCATCACATCATCTACATTTGGTCTTTTATCCATGACCCATAGGTTTTGTATGTTCTAGTCATTCTTATTTTTTTCCTGATTACTGTCTGAATGTATAATTCATCAGGTTTATCTTCAAGTCTTAATATTTTTTATATCACTTGATCTAGTCTGTTGTTGAGGCTTTCAGCTGAATTTTTTATTTGGCTTATGGAGCTTTACATTTTTAAGATTTATGGGTTTTATTTTCTTTCAGAATCTCTGTCTCTTTTTAAAATTGCTCTTCATATCCTTCATTTTATTTCTTAACTCATTAAACTGTTTATTGATATCTTCTTTAAATTCAATGATCATTTTAACATCATTTAAAAAATTCTCTGCCATTTTCTATACTTCAGTATCTTTAGAATCAATTATTCCGAGAATTATCAGATTTTGGAGAAGTCATGATGTCTCATTTTCTTTTGTTTCATTTATATCTAAGTTAATATTTGCCTATCTATTGGGATTTATATATCTTCTATTTTTATATGAAGGCCTTCTTAGAGAATAGCCTTCTGTTAATTATGTGCCCTAGGCTATCAATTTGTTGTGTACTGTTGAATTTTATTACAAATGTATTTAGTAGTATAGTTTTCCCATGGCTTAGCTGATTATGATTGGTGAGTTTGGATACAGTGCATACTATTCGAACTTGAAAGACCTGCTTCCTCTGTAGGTCTTGAAAGAATAGGGGTCCCCCCCTAATTTAGGCTGGTGTATTGTAGATAGCATAGTATACTGGGTGCACCTTCTGTGGTAATTCTTCCTGTCTTGTCAACAATGTGGTATCCACAGTAATTGTGTCATTATTCTCTGTCTGTTGCTATGGGATTGAGTTTTCAAAAGTGGGACCTCACAACCCTTCTTTTATGAATACAGAAGGCTGAGCCATTGGTTGCGGGATGGGGGCTTCTGTCTCTTCAGGCCATTTATTTATTTATCCTAATTTAGAGCATTCATTAAGGTCTGAATGAGACTAGGTCATGGTTGGAGTTTCTCTCAACTGTGCTCTCAGAGTATCTCAGAGACAAAGCCCCCACCCACATGCTTGGGGTGCCATGCTTGAGTCAGAGCTCCACTCACAAAGAAGAAAAAAAACAATAATAATACCCACAATATAAAAACAAACCAAATATCAAAATACAGTAAAAATAAATTGAAAACAACTGCAACACCAGTAGTAATAGAAAAGAATGGGACAAATATACTACAGAATAAACTGAAAAATTTAAAAAAAGCAAAATTCAAAAAGAAGGAAAATGAGAGAGTAGAAGAGAAGAGAAAGAGAAAATCCTATTTAATATAATAAAAATAAGATAAAAAGGTAATGAAAAACAGCAAAATAATATAATATAGAATAGACAAGAGGGGAAATTATGAGTCAAAAATTCTTCCTAGCAGAGATGTGTGTTTGGATTTGAGAACTTATTTCTAGACATGGGCATACTTTCTCCAGAGGCCCTTATCCTGCATGCCTGGTGATGTGGTTGATTCCTGAGCCACAGAAAACCTTTCTTGTTAGCTGAGCTTTTTGGCATTATGTGGGCCATGCCAGATGGCTATATATTTAGCCCCATGGATTACAATCTTTGCTCCTAGCAGGATGGAAAATGTCCAAGGCTGGTGCACATCCAGGATGCTTCAGAGTGTGGGGGGAGTAGTCAAACCAGCAAGTTCTACACTGGAGATGGAGCCACAGAAATTGAGCAGTTTGCCACCATTGGCCTCAGCACTCTCAGACCTCATTCCTTCATGACACTACTTACGACCTGATAAAGATCATCTAAAAAAATACCCCAAGAGTGTATATCATGATTAATGATGATTCTATGAAAGTATTCTTATTAAATACTAGAATAAAACTGCTATTACTCTGAGTATTACATTTAAGTTGGAGGTTTTATTAAATGTGAAAAATAATAATGAAAATAACAAATGGTAGATATGAAGAAAATAAATTTGGAGTTTCTGCATAGAAAATTAAAAAAATAAACACTGGAATTAATGTTGGCAAAATTGCTTATATATTGATATGCAAAATAATTTCTATTTTTAGGGTAATAAAATGTCTATAATTATAAACAAAATTAGTTTGAGCTAATCACATTGGCTAAGATTTAATATTAATTAATATTTTTTTAAATAGACACATCTACCTTGGATTGCCAGCAGCACTAAGAGGATTAAGTTTTATTCCTGCCTTTTTGATCCTGATTCTTTTGAGAAAGCGTCATCTACCTGGTGAAAATGACCCTTCAGGAACTGAGCTTGCAGTGACGAAGATTACAGAGAAAGAAAAAGAGTGCAAAGATGTTCAACAAAATTCCAAGGTTTTGAATGATGAAGAAATGAAAACTAAACTATAGTGTTCTATTCTATCAGCCTTCCCAGAGGTGGAAAACACAGTATAAAACTTAATTGTTTAAAAATCATTAGAGGTACTGCAGGTAACTTTTCTTATCTTTTAAGAACTTTCTCATGGTGAAAGTGTTCACTATATGTCTGAAGTATCAGAACAGCACTTGAGATGTTTTAGGGGAGACATTTATGACAACCACTAAACAGGATTTTAAAGCCAGATTTACTTTTTATGTTAAAGCAACAATTTCTCTTTTAACTCATTCAAAGAAAGGGTCTGTTTCCTACGTCTCCTTTTCCAAATAGTTCTAAAATTTTTCTATTCTAAAAATCTATTTAATGCTATCAAATTTGTATATTGGGGTTATTCAGAGACTGAGATTTTCATCCTTTCATGTGAACTTGAAATATTTTATTCACGTTGATTACTTTCATGTGAAGTAAACCTACAACCTTTTAGTATATTTAGTACTTGTTCTTTGATATTTCTATTCATTCCAGATATGAATTTTCAAAGTAGATTGCTCATTAATATGTCATCTTTTGTTATCAATTCTTTCCTTTATTACTCATGTCATATATTTGCTCATTTTGTTCAAAATACTGACAAACGTAATCAGGTTATTAAAAATTATGTAGTGAAGATGGTTGGAATTTTTTTTCAGTAATTTAAATCCAACAACTCAAGTCTTTTAAAAATAAGTATCTGAATAAAAGGATAGAAGGACATTATGAGAAAAATAGCTTTTACAGACCACTTGTAGTACCAGATATTGTCAAAGGACTATTTTCCCAGTTTCAGGAGGCTTTTGTAGATCAATGTTTGTTATTGATTGGATCCTAAATTAGAACACAAGCATTAATTTCCAAAACTTATCTGGGAGAATGATACTTTTGAAAAGTAGCTTCTTTTATGAAACTGAAGTCAATAAAATTCAACATATCCATGAAAAACTAAACCTCTTCATATTATTTTTAATTTATGAGTAAAAATAATGAAAAGATTTTAGAGGTACATGAAAACTTTTTAATATTATAGGGCTCTGGTTCAAAACAGTAAATGAACATATTCATCTACTCCTCATTCTGCCTCAATTTTAAATGAAAGTCAAAATCCCTAATGGTAGAGAGATTGTAGGAAAGAAGGTGGGAGAAGTGAGTGTCAATACACTGTGATCATTTGTGTTGAATATAAAGGAAATGAGAGTGTCCATAAGGAATAGAGTGGAAGAAGGTATAGGAATGTTAAATGCACTTAGAAGGAAATTGGAAGTTAGGTAGAAGATTCTGAGTTGGTAACTGGACAGTGTGTTATTATAAGAAATATATAGGTGCCTGTTACTATAACAAATATCTAGGATAAACCAACTAAAAAGGTTGGAAAATTTGATTCACAGAATCAGGAGTTTCAGTCCATGGTCAACTGATGATGTTGTTATGGGCCTGTTGGAAGGGAACACCTCAGGAACCATGTTGAAAAGAAGCTACTTACCTTGTGTTATCTAGGAAACAAAGAGACAGGAAGGGTTTAGAGTCCTAATAGCTCCTCCAAGGGCACAACTCCAATGACCTAACTTCCTCCCACTAGGCCCCACCTCTTGAAGGTTCTGCCACTTAATATTATCAAACTCAGGACCAGGTTTTTAACACATGGGTCTTTGGGGGACACTCCAGATCCAAACTACAGCAGAAAACAAGCCTCTTAATTAAAGGCTTTTCTACAGAATTTTGTAGACCCATATGACTTCTTAAATGAGTGTGTCCTTTAAAAAGAAAGAAACTGAGATGACAAAGACTGGGTAGAACAGGTTAAAAGTTAAATTTTAAGCTTGTGATTTTTTTCAGACTTCATACACCTGATGTATTAAAAGTATCTGAGATTCAAGACAGAAATAGTGTTGAAATATGAGAGAGGATCTATGGATAAGAGGTGTACAATTTTGGAGTTTGTATGACTACAGAAGTGAAGTGTACTATTACAGGCTTATGACATGAATGGCTTTTTTTTTTTTTTGTATGTGGGAAAAATAGTCTGGAAGCTGAAATGAAGAACAAGGACTTTTACCCTGTATCTAGATAGTTGTGAGAAAAAGTAAATAGTGCTTGCATGAGAAGGTTTTGAGGGGAGCAAATTTCTCTTAGATGTGCACTGGTGAAGAGAATGTTCATTCAGGAGTTTGAGTATAAACAGGATTGTGAGATCCTGAGAACACAGTGTAAAAAGTGAATGAGTACTTAGAATTCTGGGGTTTCTTAGTTGAGTTACATGAACAGGAACAAAGAATAAAAATGAGATTAGTTCTGATGGATTCAAGGCAGATAGTGTTGATGACAATGTGAGGGTCAAAATTAGGAGGAGTGGCACCTAGGTCCCCTCAGGACCCTTCATCATGAAGGCAAACTAAAGAAAAAGAAATTTATTGGGAACACCTTGATCCCTATTGAGAGGTTTGACATGATCAAAGAAAGCTGAGTCTCACTCTGCTCACAGTTTACCCATTTGAATTTCTTCACTGGAGCATTACAGCTCAGAGAGACATGAATCTAGACCTAGTGCTCTGGGTTCACTCCTAACCCCTCATGGGGGAGATAGTATTTCATGGGGAAGATAGCACAGGGTCCTCCCTTGACACTCGTTTGACATTTCTCCCTTGATGGGAGCAAGCAGACCAGAGAGAGTGGGTGCTGGAGTGCGTGGGGATCTCTCATGACCTTTGTTGTGGCATCTCTGAGGCCTCAGAAGTTCTTGTCCTGAAAACTGGCATTATCTCATAAGAACAGAGATTATGTCACAGCAGACGTATTTGTAGGAAAGCTACAAGAGAACAGGCCATGAGAAATCTAGGGCTATAATTTTCTTATCTAATATTGTAGAGAAATATAAAGTTAAATAGTATTAGAAGTAGTACTTTATCTATCTATCATCTTTCTATTATCTATTGGTACTAAGGACTGAATTTAGGGGTGATTTATCACTGGGCTATATCCCTAGCCCTTTTCGGTTTTTTTATTTTTTTTTTATTTTTTTATTTTGGGGCAGTGTCTCACTAAATTGCTGAGGCTAACCTTGAACTGGCAATCCTCCTGCTCAGCCTCCCATGTCTCTGAGATTATAGGTATGTTCGACTGTGCCTGACTAATGTATGATATATAATTCTAAATGTAATCAATATTTACAGGATCTTAAAAAATTAACTTTGAAAATCAAAAGTTGGGGAAAGAAATACAAAAGGAAGAAGAAGGAATAACCATTCCTCATAGTTATAACATAGATTTAAATGTTTCTTGACAAATTAAAATTTAATGGGTACACATGTTAACATTATGAAGCTCACTAGCAGAGGAATTAAAAACAAGACTACTTAAAAGAGGTGTCTCTGGGGCATTAGACTCATTATGAGGAGGGTCAAAGAATAAGGCATTTGTCTTTCAGTTTTAGTTTCCTATATGCTCTTTGAGGTTTTGAAATAATATTTCATAAAAAATACACATAGTTAAAACAATAATAATAAAATGAAATTGGGTCTCCAAATTATTAGATTTTGAGGATCTCCAATGAGTGTTTATGGTACAATTACTTCCTCATTTCAATACAAGAATATATAGAGGATGTGTGTTTTAATGGTGTGTACCTGAGGAAGGTAGTAACCAAGTTATAGGCAATAAAGTTCAAGTACAATTCAAGTTGGTGTCATTTCATTAGAGTCAATAAATATACAATGAAAACAGTTACAAAAAAAGTACTAGGTAATTTCATACACTTATGGATATGCGGTGATTTCCTGCTTTTGCATAAGCTACCAATGCAAGTGCTGATGGGAGATGATGGAGAGAAAGAAAAAACTCCAGTTCTAAATGAGGGAATAATAGAACCAAATACAACAATGTTTTCTTTGCTGGTGACTGAAGTTGTAGTGAGTATAGTTTAAGCCAAAGAGATATTGGCAGAGGTTTGCAAATTATTTTGCTCTAAAAGACTAAGCTTTCTGAGGAGACATTTTGCCCTTTTTTCTTCTTCCTTCCTGAACTGTGGATGTTATCCTTTTAGAAGCAGCAGCCGCTTTGCACACCAGAGGCAATAAGTACAGGTATGAAAGAATGACATGAAGGATGGGGTAGCAGGAAGACAGCTGGAGGCTGGACACCCAGTGCAGGGCTAAACACCTGCACCAAGGCAGTACTAACTATTACACCACTTTAGGTTTATAAAATTTGAAGGGAAAACTTATATAAGAAAAAAAATTCAAAATTATGAATACATAATGGGGTTAAAAAGTAAACATTAACTTAGAGTGAGAAAATACGTAACAAATTCCATGTGATATGTTTCAGGACACAATCATGACCAAAAAAAAAAAAAACTCTACACCAAACTTAGCTAAATAGGCTGTATTAGAAGCTTTGCTGTTGATGTCAGGAGTGAGAAGACAGTACCTACTATACCATTTCCAATCTACCTTATACTGTATGTGCTAGCCAGGAACCAAGAGGAAAAAGTATTAAAATTAGTGAGGATAAAAAAAAGTAAAATATCAGTGGCATTACAGTTTGAATATGTAAAAAATCCAAAAGTTGCTACAGATAAACTATCACAATTAGTAAGTTAATTTTAACAAGTTAACTAGCTACAAAGGCATACAAAATCAAATGTATTTTTGTCACATATCAATACTTAGAAAATGATACTAGTAAATCATACTACTTATGTAGCATAAAACACACACAGGTTCCTCCTTCCAGCATACAGAACTGAGGGTGGTGAGGCTCATGTAGCCGCTAGCGTGAGTGGGGCGCTCTGGCTACTGCATCTACTTCGACCCAACTGGAGCCACCCCAACTTCAAGAACAGGCGTCGGGACCGGAGAAAGAAGCAGAAGCTTGCCAAGGAGAGAGCTGGGTTTTCCAAGTTACCGACCTTAAAGATGCTGAAGCTGTTCAGAAGTTCTTCCTTGAAGAAATACAACTCGGCAAAGAGCTGCTAGCCCGAGGTGAATATGAGAAAGGTGTGGACCATCTGACAAACGCAACTGCTGTTCGTGGACAGCCACAGCAGTTGCTGCAAGTGTTACAGAAAACTCTTGCACCACCAAGTGTTCCAGATGCTTCTGACTAAGCTCCCAACAATTAGAGAATTGTGAGTGCTCAGAACTTGACTGAAGATGATGTGGAATGAGAAACGAATGTCAACATAATAAAATCTCAGATAAAAAAAATGTTAGAAATTCTTAACTTGGAAAATGAGCAGGTCTGGGGGAATAAGAGCTAATGTGTTTGTTATAGACTGCCCTACACTGAAGTCTACCAAAGTTGTTGTTTGCTTTGTGGAGATCCATTCATTTGTTTTATTTATTTTTCCTAGTGAAAATTGTATTTTGATAGAGCTTTTCATTTTATAAATACACTATAAGTTACTAAAATATCACAGATTGCATGTATTCCTAAGACATGCAGTTAAAGTGCATGCATGACATAGGTTTCTTGGGCTAAAAACAGCCAATTCTGTTTTAAAAGTTAGGCAAAAAAGTGTGAAGAGTGCACATTTTTTAAGCTAGTACATTTTACTATAAATCAGCAAATTGGATAGAAACTTTATTGTTTGAGAAAATGGAGCATTAAATCTTTGAGAGTTCATTTCATCTCTGAAACGTGAGGTGTGCTACTGTGCTGTGTTAACTTTACCTCATGTCTCTGTATCAGTCCTAAAATCTTTTATTTAAATCAGTGGGCTTCTGTGTTCTGGGTATTATGTCCTTATTTTAAGTATATGGGGTTGCAGATGGCACCAGGAGTTAGATCTGTGTGCACATGATGTCACCACATGAGCTTTGCCAGTTTGTGTCTGCTCACTTTCCTCATTCATAGAAAGAGAGAACTGGTCTGCGGATCCCTCAAGTGTCCCTTTCTGTTTGCAATTCACCTGAGTGTATTTGTGCATCCAGGCCTTGCATTTTTTTTAATATTCTGAATTTTGCATTCTTGCCTGAATTAGTATTTCTGAATTGATCTTTTTTAAATGGAATGACTGTCTTTGTTTTCACTGAGACTAAATAGTTTTGTCACTACTGTGTAAATTAATCTGAAACTTAACCTTTTAAGTAACTGGAATGATCTGCTTGTAAGATTATTCCTTTTTTGCTTTTATCTTCAGTGTGCCTCCTTAATTCTTCACCATGATTATCTTGTGTGGTGAATGAAGTATGATCTTGTAACTAAAGACTTGGGAAGACTGGGGCTGGTCGGGACCTTTTATTTTCAAATAGTGGCATATTATCTGAGTCACAGACTCAGATACTACTTTCAGTAAAGGTTGCACTAATTTGCAGTCCCACCAGCAATGTATGAGGACTCCATTTCAGAACTGAGAATAAATATAAAGATCCTTGGTACTTAATGGCAAGCACACACACACACACACACACACACACACACACAAATAACACATCAAAATACAATGAATAAATCTTATAACAGGTATCTAACAACTTTACCATCAAACTATAAAACATTATTCAGAGAAATTAAGACTTATATCATGATCCTTATTTGAATAACTGACATCCTTTCAACAAAGACAGTCATACTATTTAAAAATCCTGAAAGGATGTCAGTTCTTCAAATATTTATCAATGGGTTCAGAGTAATTTCAAGCAAAACCCTATTACTTTTTAGAAAGTTTGTTACAACTGATATTAACATATCACTTTCACTAAAAATCTATAGTTTAGAATTCACCCTTGGAATTATACATTCTGTGGGTTGGCACAAACTTATAATCATACGTATCCACCATTACAGAATCATATAGAAAAGTTTCACTGCCCTAAAAATACTCTGTGCCATCAGTGTTCATCTTTCCTCCCCAAAGTCCCCAGCAAGTATGAATATTTTTTTATGGGTTCCTTACTTTTACCCTTCTCAGAATGTCACATGGTTGGAATTAGTATGTAGCCCTTATAGAGGAGCTTTAATTTTTTTCTAATTAGCTATATATAACAATAGAATGCTCTTTGACACATCATACATAAATGGAGTATAACTCCTCATTCTTCTAATTATCCATGATGTACACTCACACTGGTCATGTAGTCATATATGCACATAGGGTAATGATGTCTGATTTCATTCTACTAACCTTCCTACCCCTATACCTTCTTCCTCCCTTCACTTTCCTCTACCTGATCCAAAATACCTCTATTCTTCCCTAGCCCCCATCCCCATTGTCAATTAGAATCTGCATCTCAGAGAAAACATTCAGCCTTTGGTGTTTTGGGATTAACTTATTTTGCTTAGCTATTCTCCAGCTCCATCCATTTACCTGCAGATCCCATCATTTCATTCTTCTTTAATGCTGAGTAACATTCAATTGTGTGTGTATATATATATATATATATATATATATATATATATATATATATATATACCATAGTTTCTTTTATCCATTTATCTGTTGAAGATCAGCTAGGTTGGTTCCATATTTAGCTATTGTGAGTTGAACTATAAACATTGATGGGACTGTGATACTATACTATGCTAACTTTAAGTTCTTTGGGTATAAACCAAGGAGTGGGATATCTGGGTCAAATGGTTGTTCTATTCCAAGTTTCCTGAGGAATCTCCATACTACTTTCAGTAATGGTTGCACTAATTTGCAGTCCCACTAGCAGTGTATGAGGGTACCTCTTGCCTCACATCCTCACCAACATTTTTTGTTGCTTGTATTATTGATAATTGCCATTCTGACTGGAGTTGATATGAAATCTCAGGTAATTTGAATTTGCATTTCTCTAGTTGATAGAGATGTTGAATAATTTTTCATATATTTGTTGATTGATTGTATTTCTTCTTCTGTGAAGTGTCTGTTCAGTTCCTTTGCCCATTTATTGATTAGGCTATTTGTGTTTTCAGTTCTTTATATAACCTGGAGATTTATACTGTATCTGAGGTGCATGTAATAAAGATTTTTCTCCCATTCTGTAGGCTCTCTCTTCATGTTATTGATTGTTTCCTTGCTGAGAAGAAGCTTTTAGTTTGAATTATCCCATTTATTGATTCTTGATTTTACTTCTTGTGCTTTGGGAGTCTTGTTAAGGTAGTCAGATCCTAAGTCAACATAGTGAAGATTTGGGCTTACTTTTTATTCCATTAGGCACAGGGTCTCTGTTCTAGTGCTTTAGTCTTTGATCCACTTTGAATTGAGTTTCATGCATGGTGAGAGATAGGGGTTTAATTTTATTTTGTTACATATGGATTTCTAATTTTCTCAGCACCATTTGTTGAATAGGCTATCTTTTCTCCAGTGAATTTTTTTGGTTCCTTTGTTTAGTATGAGATAACTATATTTATGTGGGTTTGTTTCTGTGTCTTCTATTCTTTACCATTGGTTTCTGTGTGTATTTTGGTGCCAATACTCAGATGTTTTTGTTACTACAGCTCTGTAGTTTAAGGTCTGGTGTTGTGATGCCTCTTGCCTCACTCTCCTTGCTAATTTATCACATCAATAGAATTAAATGATTATCTCAATAGATGCAGAAAAAGCATTGACAAAATACAGCACTCCTTCATAAAAAGTTTTTTCCCTAGAAAAACTAGGGATAGTAGGAACATACTTCAACATTGTAAAAACTATCTATGCTAAACCCCAGGCCAACATCATTCTAAATGGAGAAAAATCGAAGCATTCCATGTAAAAACTGGAACAGGACAAGGATGCCCTCTTTCACCACTTACTTCTAGTCAACATCATCCTTGGAACTCTAGCCAAGGCAATTAGACAGGAGAAAGAAATTAAAAGGATACAATCAGAAAAGAAGAACTCAAACTATTACTCTTTGCCATGACATGATTCCATATATAGAAGATCCAAAATATTGCACCAGAAAATTTCTAAAACTAGTAAATGAATTCAAAGTAGCAGGATATAAAATTAAATTACGTAAATCAAATGCATTCCTTTATATCAGTGATGAATCAACTGAAAGAGAAATTAGTAAAACTACCCCATTCACAATAGTCTCAAAAAAATACTTGGGCATCAATCTCACAAAAGAGGTGAAAGACCTCTACTATGAAAACTACAGAATACTAATGAAAGAAATTGAAGAAGACTTTAGAAGATGGAAAATTTTTCTATGTTCTTAGATAGGCAGAATTAATATTATCAAAATGGCCATACCACCGAAAGTATTACAAAGATTTAATGCAATTCCTATTAACATCCCAATGACATTCTTCATAGAACTAGAAAAAGCAATCATGAAATTCATTTGGAAAAAATAAGAGACCCAGAATAGTCAAAACTCTAATATTTTTTGAAATGTGGAAATTGACAAAATTATTTTATCCTTTATATTGAACATAAAGGGCCAAGAAAAACCAAAGAAATCTTGAAGAATGACAAAGGTGATGAAGTCTACTATCAGAAGTTAGGAACTATAAGACAAAATAATTAAGGCAGTATGGTATTGTCATCCAATCTCCCATTAATGGTGCCACCCAGTCTTCCATTGCTGGCACCATATTCTTTTTCTTACAGATGTCTCATTTAACCTATGTGAAACTAACTCTGTATTGGGATGCCCTCCCTCTAGGACATCCTCTCACCCTATTCAAATATCTTACATCAGACTTCTGCCCTGAGACCACATTCCTCATGCCATTGGGATGTCTTCCTCACCCTGTTCAGTTCTGATGCTTATACTAGGATACTCCATTGTGGGTGTCCTTTTTATACCCAATAATGGTCAATCTTATGTATGAACTTAGCCAGGCCACAGTACCCATATTTGGGGTCAATCATCATTCTGGATGTTTCTTTGAAGGTATTTATTTTTAGATGAGATTGTAGACTTTGAGTAAAATGCATTACCTTCTATCTTGAAAAAACTGAATTTCTCCAAAGAAATTTATCCAGCAGTTTGCCTCTGGATTTGAAGTATAGCACAAGTTATTACACTCTATCACACATGAGCTTTTGGGGAACACTGATGGATACTACATGGCCAAACTTGTGGTACCAGCAAGGGGTGATGGGGAATTAGAAAAGAAAGACTCTCACACACAAATATGAAGATGAATTACCTGGGACCAATTAGAGGGCTGCTCTCTGATGTAGAAGCAAATCTAAAGGGTTATGCCAACAATCTTTATTTATATATGTGTCATTATCAGGTTACAGACTATACAAGCATTATTCTTTGTATTCAGGAAAGTCACAGAACTACAAAGATCTGTGCAGCTTTTTCATAGTTGAAACGTGCAATGATAGGAGCTTTGTGTAGCACTCAAGGAAGCCCATTGTTTAAATTTACTTTTAAGCAGTCAGGCTCAAGAGTAGCAGAGCTGATGAAACATTGTTGTTGTCTAGCATGATAATTCCTCTATCCCTGGGAGCTATATGCCTGAGATCAAGGTCAAAGCTGATAAGACTCTTGCACAGAGCCTCCTCAGGCAGGGAATTACCATAACAGCTAGGCATCCTGTGCCCTTGCACAGAAACATTCCCAGGCAGTAGGTTTGCCTCAGGTGTGAAGTCATCAGAGACCCCCAGTCTCAGTTACTGCTCTCCCATTTTCTGTCACAGCTCTTCACAAGACCCTCATATTTAAACTATAACATTCCAACCCTGCCCCCCCCCAAATTCATGCCCATCTCATAAAGCAATATACGTTTAGCCCATTTCCAAGAGTCCCGTTCTCGTAATAGTTCCAGCATTAGACAAAAGTCCAAGTCCAAAATCTCATCGGAGAGTGAAGTGAACTCATGAAGGTTGTCCCTTGTAAAGATCAAAAGCAAGTCAGTATTCAATATATAATGGCATAGAGTAAATGTTTCATTTCACAAGAGAGAAATAGGGACATAGAAGATTTGGGACCAAAGAAAGATCAAAATCCAGCTGGTCACACAAAATCCAGATGGACATCCTATAGCTCCATATCTAGCATCTGGGGCACATGGTATTGTGATATTCTTTCCAAAGGGATTGTGAAGCTTCACTTTCATGTCCTTGTTGGTTTTAGCCCACATGGCTTCTCTCATGGATTGTCTCTGCTCAGTTACCACAGTTTTCTATGGAAGATGTCCCATGTTACTGGATTTTTGTTAATTTCAGGAGGTCTCCCCTGCAGCTTTGGCTTCCTTCTCACATCTTCATGCATCAACTTTTCAGGGACAGCGCATAGGGACTCTGACTCTGCTCCACTTTTTCTGGCCTTCCAAGTCTTCCTTTGAAATCTCAGTGAAATCTTCAATACCCCCAAACTCCAGCATTCTTCATTCCTGAACAACCAACACCACATGGTTGATGCCAAGGTCTCTTGCCATCTTAAAGCAAGCCTCCTGGGATGACAACTGCAGCAGCCTCTAAGTACCTGGGTATCTGAGCATTATGGGAAAAATCTTCTGAGGCCCCCCCTTGTGTAAGCAGTGTGACCCCCTTATCAAAGGAAATTTTTCCTTTATACCTTGGAGCCTGTAATGGGTATGGCCTTGCAACTTCTGAGATGCCTTTAAGCCATCTTTCCTATCGTTTCTGAGTAAAGTACTTAGCATTATTTAGTAGCTATAATGACTTTAATAACAGCAACTTCCTCAGCCCCAGTTTTACTCACAGTTTTCTAGCCAAACTTCAAAATTTTCAGATATTTTTGGTTCTGATTATCACAGCAATCTTGGCTAAAAGCCACACGCAATACCCATGCCACCCCAGAATACTGTGCAATATTGAAATTCCTTCTGCCTGATTTATTACTACATCACCTTTAAATTCAACCTCACAAAAAGGATCAGGACATGGGAAAAATTTAGGCAATCTCTTTTCCAGAATATAATACAAATAGCCTCTAGTCCAATTTCCAGTAGAGTGCTTCTTCTCTGAAACTCCATGAGCCCAATCTTTACTGTCCACAGTCCCAATAGCATTCTGGTCTTCTGAGCTCCCACAAGAATCATTCATTCAGCATACAACATTCTAAAGTTGATCCAGCTTTCATCTCTAAACTTTTCAAAATTTCTGTTCAGACAAACCAGCTCCAACGACCTTTGAACCACATGGTCAGGTTAGTCACAGCGACAACCCCACTTCTCAGTAACAATTTCTGTTTTAGGTAGCTTTTTTGTCATGTGACAAGAACAACATGGAGGAAGAAATGTTTAAACCTCAGTTTCAGAGGTTCAGTTCAATATGGGTTGAATCCATAGCTCTGGGCCCACAGTGAGGAAGAACATCATGGCAGAAAGGTATGGCAAAGGAAAGCAGCTTAAGACATGGTAACCAGGAAGTAGAAAGGTATTTTTAGGGGGGATTTTCAAGATGATGGAATAGAGATGGTCACTTTCCTGGCTGCCTCATGGCATGAAATCAAGAAAGCAGACAGGCAGCTTCTCAGCATGGTGGGTGAACAATAAAGGGAGGGGGAGCTTTACTGGTATTTAAAACTGGACATTCAAAGCATATCAGGGACTCAGGAGTTTAGACATAATAAAATAAGAAAGAAATCTCCAGGAACACAGCTGCTGCCGTGGCTAGGCTGTAAACACCTCATTTTCCCTGAGGAAAATGAAGGGGTAAGAGAATTAAAGGAACCTGCGTTTTTAGGAGGACAGAGGCATGTCTGAGTATGGATCATTTAGAGATCAGGGACATTGCTCAACTATGAAAGTTGTGCTGCACTATACCCTTGTGGGTAAAGAGGCTGCCATTACTCCCAGTGGTGTGCAGAAGACAAAGGAAGGAACCATTTTACAGCTGTGGCACAGAGGCCAGCAGCTGTGGGAGCCAATCCTGACAAACCCAACTTTGGCCTGAAATAGAGGTTCAGGATATACACACTGAACAAAATAAAGTGTTTTTAAGAGAAAATCAAACTCCCTGTGAGGTTTCTTCATATTTCTCTCACCCTTTTTTAAAGCACTGTAACCATAAAAAAATTCTCTTTGGCAATAAACCATGTAGTTTATGAAAGCTTTAGAGAGAGAGAGAGAGAGAGAGAGAGAGAGAGAGAGAGAAAATATCAAACATAGAGAGACATTTACATAGGGGACAACCGGTTATGAAAACCCAACCAGCTCTACCCCTTTCCCTCCAATCTGGCTGTTTTCAGGACCAGCTGGTAGAGATACATCTGGCCAGGAATTGAGAAGAGCAGGGCAGGAGTGATTGAGTTGGATACAAAACCCAAGATCAGAAAACATGGGGGCCACAGGTGACATAGGGGACTAAGAATTGTCTCCTCCACCACACGAGTGGAACCCAGGTGAGATCCCTGGGGTACAGTCTTCTAGAGTGAACAAGCAATTACTGGGCTCTGGAGGTGCACTAATTTAAAGTCTCCAGACAAGTTGGCATTCAGCAAAGAGCATGGAGTCCACGTAAGCCAAAACTCTGCCTCCAAGAATTCCACCTGTGAGATTACCTCTCTCACTTCAGCAATCTGAGGTTGAAGCATCATGCACCTAAAACTGCTGAGAAGAGAAGCTGGGACTTTTTTGAACTCCAACCAAAAGAATTTTTAAACTTTTCATCAAGGTTTTTTTTTTTCATTTTTTTCTTCTTACTTTTTCCCCTTTTTTTTCTCAATTTAATCATGATCTTAAAGATATACGGACATTTATACATATCCATATTTGTTTTTTTTTCTCATTTCAAGCATTTTTGAAGCCAGTTATTTTTCATGGATCAGAGGACTATATTTGATTATTATATTTTATTTTTGTTTTATACTCTTTTATTTTTATTTTTGTATTTGTATTTTTCTCTTACTATTTCCCCTGCTTCTCTTTCTGTCTTTTCTTCCACTAACAGCCAATATCTATTGTTCTTTCACTCATTTTAAAATTTTTTACTTCTATATTCTCTCCCCCTCCCTCATAATCATCACATCCTATATCACTTTTGTTTTCTCCCTTTCTACCATTTGAAATTGTAAATGCTTTTGCAAACTTGCTATTTTTATTGTAGGCAATAACTGATCATATCTTTTGCTTATTGTGACAATTAACATTGTAACTTTCGTAGTAGTAACTATTTGGTTTAATGCTATATACTCTTTGCATTGGTTGTTGTTATTATTTGTCTCCCCCTAAACAGTGAGATATTAGAAATATTCAGGAATTATAAGTCCACAGGGTAGAAACTCTACTGCCTCAGATCCATACTGTTAGGTGGGTAGACACACAAACAATATGAAAAAGCAAGGGAACAAATTCCACCAGACAAATCAAGATGCTCCAATAACACAATCCATCAACACCACAGTAGAAGAAATATCAGAGAAGAAGTTTAGAATGCACATAGGTAAACTGATCTGTGAGGTAAAATATGGCATAAAAGTGAAATCAGAAAATACAGGAAGTAAAAGATCACTTCAATAAAGAGATAGAGATGATGGAAAAAAATAAGCAGGAATTCTTGAAATGAAGGAATCAATAAACCAAATTAAAAATTCAATCAAAAACATCACCAACCAATTAGATCACTTAGAGAACAGAGTTTCAGGCAATGAAGACAAAATATATAATCTTGAAAACAAAGTTGATCATGGAAAAAAATGTTAAGAGACAATGAATAGAACTTCCAAGAAATATGAGATAACATGAAAAGACCATAGATAGATAAAGGCTTAGAGATACAAACAAAGGAAATGCACAGTCTTTTCAATGAAATAATATCAGAAAGTTTCCAAAACTTACAGAACAAAATGGAAAATCAAATTCAGGAGGCTTACAGCATCCCAAATATACAAAATTACAACAAACCACACCAAGGCAAATTATTATGAAAATGGCTGGCATACAGAATAAGGACAGAATTTTAAAAGCCACTAGAGAAAAATTACATGTAACATTTAGAGGGAGACCAATCCAAATCTCAGCTGATCTCTCAACCCAGACCCTCAAAGCTAGGAAGGAGGTCTTGGAATAATATATATCAAACTCTGAAAAGCTTTTTCTCAGCTTAGGAAACAATAATGTAAGGAAAGAGCCTACAGATTGGAGAAAATTTTTACCAAATGCACTTCTGATAAAGCATTAACCTCTAGGATATATGAAGAACTCAAAAAACCAAATAACCCAATCAATAAATGGGCTAAAGAATTGAACAGACACTTCACAGAAGAAGAAATACAGTTGATCAACAAATGTACAAAAAAGTGTTCAATGTCTTTAGCAATTAGAGACTAAGATTTTATTTCTATCCAGTTAGAATAACAATCATCAAGAATACAGGAAACAATAAATGTTGGCAAGGATGTAGGAAAAAAGATATATTCATATATTACTGATGGGACTGAAAATTGGTGCAACCACTATGGAAAGCAGTATGGAGATTCCTCAAAAAACCTGGAATGGAATCACCATTTGACATAGATATCCCACTCCTCAGTTTATACCCAAAGGACTTAAAATCATCATACTACAGTAATGGAGCCATGTCAATGTTTATAGCAGATCAATTCACAATAGCTAAACTATGGAGCAAACCTCAGTGTCCTTCAATAGATGAATGGACAAAGAAAATGTGGCATATATATTCAATGGAACATTACTCATATTTAAAGAAAAATGAAATTATGGCATTTGCCAGTAAGTGGATGGCATTGAAGAATATCATGCTAAGCAAAATAAGCCAATCCCCCCAAACCAAAGGCCAAATGTTTTCTCTAATATGTGGATGCTAATTCACAATAAATGGGGTGGGGGGCTAGAAAAGAATAGAGTTACCTTTGATTAGGTAGAGGGAAATGAAGGACGGGAAGGAGAGAGGATGTGGGCATAGAAAGGATAGTAGAATGAAACAGACATTATTACTTTATGTATATAGGTGACTGTATGGCCAATGCAATTCTATAACATGTACACTCAGAAAAATGAGGAATTATATCCTATCTATGTATGCTATATCAAAAGTGCATAAATGCATCATACTGTCATTCATTAAAAAAAATTTTAAAAAGAAAATAAATGCCAGCCAAGAATACTATACCCAGCAAAATTAAGCTTCAAATTGACAATGAAATAAAAACCTTACATAAGAAAAAAAGTTAAAAGAATTAACAACTAGAAAGCCTGCACTATAAAACATACTCAAATAAGATATTTCATGAAGAAATGAAAAGTCAAAGTGAAAACAAGCAAAGTGAGGAACTACCTAAAATAACAATGAATCAATAGAGAAACAGATTCAAATTAAAAGCCAGAAATAAATCAAAATGACAGGGAGTAAAAATCATATCTTGGGCTAGGATTGTGGCTCAGCAGTAGAGCACTCGCCTAGCACAAGCGGGACCCATGTTTGATTCTCAGCACCACATAAAAATAAAGGCATTGTGTTGTGTCCATCTACCAAAAAAAAAAAAAAGATTCTCTTTCTCTCTTAAAAAAATCATATCTCAATAGTAACATTGAATATAAATGGCCTAAAATCTTCATTTAAAAGACATAGACTAGCATATTGATTTTAAAAACAAGACCCAATAATATGCTATCTCTAAGAAACTCACCTCACAGGAAAACACATATACTGAAGGTATAAGGATGGGAAAAAACATATCATTCACATGGATCTTGTCAACAAGTGAAGGTTTCTATCCTTATATCAGATAAAGTAGTCTTCAAGCCAAAGTTAATCAGAAGGGACAAAGATGGACATTTCATACTGCTTAAGGAAATTATACATCAACAAGACATAACAATCATAAATATTTATGCCCCAAACAATGGAGCATCTACATACATCAGAAAAAACTTCTCAATTTCAAGAATCAAATAGACCACAACACAATAATACTGGGTGACTTTAACACACCTCTCTCACCACCGGACAAATTCTCCAAAAAAAAAAAAAAAAAAAAAAAAGAAAAGAAAAAGAAAAAACCTAAATAAATAAGCTATAAAACTAAAAAAATATGATTAATAATATAGAATCAACAGACATATAAAGAATATTTCAACCATCAACAAGTGAAAATACACTTTCTTCTCAGCAATACATGGACCCTTCTCTAAAATAGACCATATCTTAGTCCACCAAGCAATTTGTAGCAAATACAAAAAAAAACCAGAGATAATACCTTGCATTCTACAAGATCATAGTAGAATGAAATTAGAAATCAATGGTAAAATTAAAAAATAAAACTAACTTACTAACTGGAGATTTGTGCATGTGAGGCAAGCACCCTACCAACTGAGCTATATCCCCAGCCCTATACTAAATGTATTCTTATCACCCAAGTATATAAGCCTCTAAAGTATAACATCTAAAAGAACTTTTTACCAGCTGGTATCCTCCAAACTAAAGTTCTCTGTAAAAAAATGTCTCTTACAAACTTGTGTAAAAGTAACAATTTCATTAAAATTTTATTTACATCATTTACTATTTTATAATGAGATAAAAATTACCTGTTATAAGTCATAAGATGTTTTGTTACTCTTTCCACTAGGATGGGAACTGAAATTCATTTGAAAAAAGAGGATTAGGAGAGCCTGGTTTATTTAGAGATTAACAATATGGGATGTAAACAAATTTTGCAACTTTCCCACAAAAGGAGGTCAAAAGCTCTCTTAATGTGTTTGATTTATGTTTCAGATGTGGTGTTAAATTGTGTTAACTGATTCATATAGACTCATAAATGATATATAAAACCTTTATAAAATAATATTTTAAAAAGAGAATAAATCAGTTTCAAAAATAAAACACAAGATTTTTCAAGAGGCCATATCACCTAAGTTAAGACTCTGTCTCTCATCTTATTCCATGTTAAGATACCTACTTAAGTTCATTTAAAATTGTTTAAAAACATAGACTTTTGCTATAAAAATTACTGTGATCTTAAAATAAAAAATATATAGCTAATTAAAAATTTGAGATTGGTTCATAACTATTGTACAAACTCAATGTGGTTTTACTCTTGTTAATTTCATTTTGTATTTTGTAAACTTTCTAATCCCCAAGACCACGTTAGCGTAAACCAGGCTTACTTGTCCCTTTAGTGATAATTTTTAAAAGGGGGGTAGGAGGATAGAACACCACAAAGTTGTTTGAATCATGCTGTTTTTGTTTTAAATTTTTAAAATTGTAATGTTAAAGATCACACTGCTGCTGAGCAACACACAACTCCCACCACAATAGGCCTGTCAGGCTTAGTCTAGTAGAAAGACTTATGAATAGGACAATAAAATGGACCAGATCAGGTAATAATATGTGGTAGAGACCATGCTTGTGTCTTTTCAGAGGGTGTGGCTCATCCTATCTTGGTGCCTGAACATGCTGTTCATCATCACCATGGAAGATTTGAAGCTGCAGTTCAGGCAACTGGGATTTGAGCTGGAGTTGTTGGTATTAGACCCAACTGGGAACAAGAAGCTGAGAAGAAAGAAGAGGAAGGTGAAGAAGACCGCAGACACAGAATGCCAATCTGCTAATGTGGGGACAACTGAAGAACCTGACACATGAGGCTCAACATATAATCAAATAGCAGGAAGACCCTAAGTCTCCAGCCACCATGTATGTGAATCCTGCATGACTTGATGAACATACTTTGTGATTTAAATGGATGTAATCTTTGGAACATGTTAAAACATTCAGTATGGTACATTTTGGGAAATGTGTTTGCAACTAATTCTATTTTGTGTTATAACAACGGTATGCTATATCTTCCAGAAAGAAATCTGAGAACTTCAAATAATAGCCTATCACTTATATGTAAATAAAAAAATAAAAAAGGGGAGATGTTGGGAGTGGTGAATGCACAATCATCTTTGAACTGCTGAGAAACAGGTGATGCCTCTCTTGGGAATTTCTTGGTACAAAGGCACCTAGAAAACTAACCAGTTGTATATTGATGCCCTATTCAAAAGGAAATTCTGTGCTTACCATGGAGTTTATCAGTTAATGACCTAAGGTTCAAATACCTATTGCCTGAGGGTGGAGAATTGTGGGTTCAAGCTGATGACTGTAATGGGATGTTCATACTTTTGACCTCAGTTCTGTTTTAAAGTGACTTTCTCATAATGAATCCCTTTGATGCTAAAACCTATGTAATAAACATGCTGAGCTGGCTTGTCATCATTATACTCCATCAGAGTGTGGTGCCCACCAGGTCCCAGCTTTTTCTCTCGCTGTTTGTCTGTTCATTATTTCTAATATCCTATTGCCTCTATCTAGTTTCCTGAGGCCACAACAGAGAGAACTCTCTGATATGTGTGTGCTGACTCTCCACAGGCAGCGGGTAGGAGTGGAGGTTCACTGGATTGGATGGGGGGAATGTGGGGAAGGGAAGGAGGATGGGAATGAGAAAGACAGTAGAATGGATCAGACATGTTTCCTAAGTTTATATATGAATACACAACCAGTGTAACTCCACATCATGTACAAACACAAGAATTGGAAGTATACTCCATGTATGTATGATGTGTCAAAGTACATTCCATTGTCATGTACCAAAAAATTTTTAAAAATGTAAATATGTAAAAAAGAGAGATTTACTGTAGGATTTGGGCATCTATTTTTAAAAAAGAAAACTGTCTTTAGATTTATATACAATGCACTTACTTTTCTTTTAAATTTTCTCAAGATTATAGTCCTGTTATCTATAAGGATGATTCATAAGAAGATGGTTCAAATGGTGCTGTCGCTGCTATTCCATTGCTTTTTATAATGAACTTAGAGTTTGTTAAAAACAAATACTATTGAAATGTAGCCTCATGGGTGATAAAAGCAAAGGATGAAATACTTCTGCAGTTGGCTCTAATAGAATATAATATAATAAGCAATATAATAAAAGATAATCAGGATTCCTCTAGCAGTCAGATATTTGTAATTCCTGTTAAAGTCAATTTTCAAATAAAATAATTCATCTTATCAAAATGACATGTCAAGCTTAGGAAATTAAAAGACATACTTTACTGTCATCATTTTTGACAACTAAATGACTGAAATAAAACTTAGGAGAGATACATTCTTTCTATTAATAAAGACATATTTCTTAGAATGGCTAATATGGGGGGGATACATAGATATCTTTAATATGAGTGGAAAATCTTATTCTTTTCATAATTCTGTTTGTTTTCTTAAAACTCAGACCTAGTGCAGTGTATAACTTTTACATGTTTGCCACACTGGAAATATTATGGCAACTATTCAAAATATTGATTGTATTTTCTTCACATTTATTCTTATTATTGTTATTTGCTATTTTCTTTATCACATGTTCAGAGACCTCCTGTTAATAAATAAATTATATTTGAAGTATGAGTAATACTGCTTGGAGGAAATTACCAGATTCTTGTATGCACAGGCATCAGGAACAAATCTGTGAATGAAAATTTAAAGTTATTAAAACCAGGTTATAACTTTTATAAAATTTCTGATCTTAAATAAAAAGCCAATTGAGAAGATAGAAGGAACTCAGTAGATACAAAATATGTGTCCCGTGTATGGCTTGTTTAAGGAAAGATGTAATTCACAAGAACAGATATACTAAGAATTGTCTATGGGACTCAAGTTATTTAGACAATTTATTGACTATAGTCAGGTGAGAGAAATGAAGAGAAGTGCTTTCAAGTAATTCATATTGGTCTTGAAAATTCATAAAATTAATGGAAAATTAATTCTATTACATCAAAAAGTGAGACTTCTGGTTCTAGTCAGAAATGCAGAGAGCAGAAAAGAGTGTCTTACCTTTACCCTTACAGTAGGAGGAAAGCTGAATAAAATGCAAATTATACCCATCCTGAACTTGGCAGTAAACAGGTTACCTGGCAACAGCTAAATGGAAATTTGTAAAGAGACAGACACTTACAGGGAAAATATGATTTGGACATTTACTTACTTGGGACATATAGCTCCTTCTCTTCCTCAGGCCTGATCAGCTTGTTTGATCTGATGTTTGTTGGCCTTGACATCCACAATGACTGAAGACACCATTGTGTTGTTGTCTTCAGTCTTCTTCATAGCTGACCCAGTGGTCAGGTGGAACTTGATGATGGCAGAGAGGGCAAGCTGGTTTCTCTTTAAGCGTGCTTTTCTGAGGATATTTGGGCTGCCTCCAGAGCCACAATGTCTTGAGCCACCAAAAGGTAGGTGAGTAGGGATCTCCTTCTTTATATGGCTGTGGATGCCCTTTAACAGTGCTTTCTTGGCCTTCAAAGCTTTTGCTTTGGCTTCAGCTTTGGGAGGGGAGGAACTTCCTTCTTAGTTTTTGGTGCCATCTTGGTGAAAAGCCTCAGGTATTTTGCTATTGCAACATGAAACAACAGGATGCCATATAAGTTAGTATAACAACTCTGCTAAAAAATTTTAATGAGCTGCTAAAGACCAAGTATGGCTAGGCAGGCAAAAGGGAAGCCCCTGAAACTGCAGACATAAGGGGATTTATACCTCTTGTAGTTGATTCCTTCCAGAACTCCACCAGCCACCATAGGGAAAATTAGAAAGAATCTAGAGAAAGCCCCATTGATGTCACCTGGGAAAGAAACAGTAAATACTGCTCAAGATCTGTTCAAAACCGATCTCTCTTTTTCTTCCTAATGAAAAAAAGTTTTAATCTCCTGTGGGGAGGGGCAACACAACTATAGCTTGAAGGTACTGGTGAAGACTTCTGTAGCTAGGAAAGCAAGACAGCAAGAAAAGCTCCACTTCTGGAGGAGGGCAGCCCCCCCTGCCCCCACCATTAGGTTCACAGATCTCACCTAAACACATCCATCCCCCACTTTCTCCCCAACCCCTGTGCTGATGAGCATCAGGTAAGATAGAGTGGAATGTAACTGGAAGGAAACAAGAGACTGATTGCTTCTGGAAAACAGGGCAAAGGGGCAAACCAAAGCAACAGAGGGAACATACCTTGATATAAAGATTAAGCTCTTGATACATCCAGGGCAACCATAACCACACCACACTTCAAATCCAGCCCCACATTTGATGCAACCCCCAAGTGCAGGCATACCAGGAGAGATGTGGTCATTTCTACATATGAAAAGTTCACTGCAACATTAATCATGCTGTGCTGTATTTGCAAATTTCAACAAAAAATTCTGGGATTTAAAAAGACAATAAGACAGGGAGCTGGGATTGTGGCTGAGTGGTAGAGCATTTGCCTACCATGTGTGAGGCTCTGAATTTGATTTTTAGCACTGCATATAAATAAATAAATAATATATTTTTTAAAAGACAATATAACAGTCTGAATAGACAAAGCAATCATCAGAACCAAACTTCAGCTACAATACACATGGTGGAATTATCAGACAAATACTTTTTTAAATGCATATGACTCAAAGGAACATATTTGTAGAAAGTTTAGACATTTTCTGTGGGGAGCCACCATGGATGAACATGCTTTTAAGTCCTGATGCACTGGGGTCCTGAACAATTATTGCACTCCACAGTAACTTGGGCTTTAAGCCAGCTCAGATAACAAGGTGTGGCTCCAGGTGTAGATGTCACCTACTGGGGTTGAGTTACACTTACCTGTTCCTTTGTAATCTTAACCCTTCTGCCTTTTTTGGGTAGAATGTTTTAAGAAACAGTATCCCCCCCAATAAAAGCCCACTTCCCAAAACATTCCCTCTCTCTCATTAGCTTCTCGTGAATTTCTCTTGTCCCCCTTTTGGGGCGCCTAAAGCCAGGAGATGGTGAAGCCATCCTGAAGCTTATAAAAGGTATTCTGTGTCTATGTGGTATTTTGCATCACCCCAAATTCACATGAGTGAGTTTAGTTCAGCTGCCCACACTGGTTGCAGGTGGCAATTTATAATCCTTATTGATAAGATCAGTTCTAAACAATTTAGGGAATAGATAGATTTTTTTTCTGTTTATAATCTCACTTTTCTTTGAACATTTTTCTTGCTGTGTGAATATCCTCATTTTCTTCATTTCCATTTCTATCAAAAACCTGCTTCTTCAAAACAATGAGGGCTAGGGATATCAGCAGTACAGCCTATGCTTAAATGCCTGAGACTGTGTTCTAGCCCCAGCACCAAAAAACAAAAACAACAAAATGATTGCAATTGCACACTGTGAAGTGATTAATAATATTATCTCTTCCAATTTCACTGAAGTTCAAGTCTTAATTCACAGGGATAAACTTCTAGATGTAGGTTGGTACAAACTTAATACTTTATAACAGAGACTGGTTAGGTGTATGAAGTGTGTGGGGGTAGTGGTCAAGAGTGCTCTTTAGTTTTGCTGAAATCACATCATTTTTGTAATCATCTTCTCATCAGATTAGTTTTTGTTACCCAGATGGTAAGCATAGTCTATTCAGAAAGGGTAGAAGGCACACAAGAGCAAAATGAGAGTGACCACTGACAAATTTCATATTAATGATTCTCAATAATATTATTTGGGTAAAATCTCCAGTAGTACATATGTTGAAATTGAAAGAGAGAGATCATCAGTGTCCCTCTGAACAACATAAACATTTTTATTCTATTATAGCATTTATTGTACTGTACATATTATCATGTTACAATCTTATTTCTCTACTTCATTTGTGAACACGAAAGGACAAAAATTATAGTCTCTAAATTTTTAAAAATTTATTTATTCATTGTGATTTGTTATACATGATAGTAGAATGTATTTCGATTGAGAGTACACATGTAGGGCACAATTTTTCATGTCTTTGATTGTACAAAAAGTAGAGCCACACCATTCGTGTTTCATGCATGTACTTAGGGTAATGATGTCTACCTCAATCCACCATATTTCCTACCTCATGCTCCCTCCTTTCCCCTCCATCCCTTTTGCCCTATTGAAAGTTCTTCCATTCCTCCCATGCTTTTCCTCATCCCCATTCTGTATCAGATCCACATATCAGAGGAAACATTCAGCATTTGGTTTTTTGGGATTAGCAGTTCATTCTCCAGCTCCATCCATTTAACATCAAATGCCATGATTTTATTCTCTTTTACTGTGAAGTAATATTCCATTGTGTATATATACAGTTTATTTATCCATTTATGTACTGAAGGCTATCTAGGTTGGTTTCAAAATTTAGCTATTGTGAATTGTGCTGCTATAAACATTGATGATTCCTGAGTATGCTGTTTTTAAGTCCTATGGGTATAAACCAAGGAGTGAAATAGCTGGGTCAAATGGTGGTTTCATTCTAAGTTTTCCATGAAATGCTTTCCAGATTGGCTGCAATGATTTGTAGTCCCACCAGCAATGTATGAGTGTGCCTTTCTCCCCACATCCTCACCAACGCTTATTGTTGTTTGTATTCTTAATAGCTGCCATTCTGACTGGAGTGAGATGAAATCTTACAGTAGTTTTGATTTACAATTCTCTAATTTCTAGAGATGTTGAACATTTTTTCATGTATTTGTTGATTGATTGTATTTCATCTTCTGAGAAGTGTCTGTTCAGTTCCTTTGCCCATTTATTGATTGGACTATTTTTTTTTTGGTGTTAAGATTTTTGAGTTCATTATATACCCTAGAGATTAGTGCTCTAGCTGATGTGCATGTGATAAAAATTTGCTCCCATTTTGTAGGCTTTCTATTCACCTCACTGATTGTTTCTTTTGCTGAGAAGAAGCTTCTTAGTTTGAATCATTCCATTTATTGATTCTTGATTTTATTTCTTGCACTATTGGAGTCTTATTATGGGAGTCAGGGCCTAATCTGACATGATGAAGATTTTAGCCTACTTTTTCTTCTATTAGGCGCAGGGTCTCTGGTTTAATTCCTAGGTTCTTGATCCACTTTGAGTTGAGTTTTGTGCATGGTGAGAGACAGGAGCTTAATTTCATTTTGTTGCATATGGATTTCCAGTTTTCCCAGCACCATTTGCTATCTTTTCTCCAATGTATGGTTTTGGTGCCTTTGTCTAATATGAGATAACTGTATTTATGCGGGTTTGTCTCTGCGTCCTCTATTCTGTACCATTGGTCTACCAGTCTATTTTGGTGCCAATACCATGCCATTTTTGTTACTACTGCTCTGTAGTATAGTTTAAGGTCTAGTGTAGTGATAGCACCTGCTTCACTTTTCTTGCTAAGAATTGCTTTGGCTATTCTGGGTCTCTTGTTTTTCCAGATGAATTTCATGATTGCTTTTTAAAAAATATTTCCATGTGGAATGCTATTTGGATTTTGATTGGGATTGCATTAAATCTCTATAGTGCTTTTGGTAATATGGTCATTTTGACAAAATTAATTCTACCTATCCAAGAACAAGGTAGATCTTTTTTTAGCATTCCATTATTTTTATTGTAGAGGTCTTTCACCTCTTTCGTTGATTCCCAGGTATTTTATTTTAGGCCATTGTAAATAGGGTAATTTTCCTACTTTCTCTTTCAGAGGATTTGTCACTGATGTATAGATATGCCTTTAATTTATGACTATTAATTTTATATCCTGATACTTTGTTGATTTCATTTACTAGTTCTAGAATTTTCTGGTGGGATGTTTTTGGATCCTCTAGGTACAGAATTATGTTGTCAGCAAATAGTGATAGTTTGAGTTTTCTTTTCCCATCCGTATCACTTTAATTCATTTTGTCTATCTAACTGCTCTGACTAGAGTTTCAAGAACTATGTTAAATAGAAGTGGTGAAATAGGGCATTCCTTTCTTGTTCCAGTTTTTAGAGGGAATGGTTTCAATTTTTCTCCATTTAGAATTATGTTGGCCTGGGGCTTAACATAGATAGCTTTTACAATGTTGAGATATGTTCCTGTTATCCCTAGTTTTTCTAGTCTTTTGAACATGCAGGGGTGCTGTATGTTGTCAAATGCTTTTTCTGCATCTATTGAGATGATCATATGATTTTTATCTTTAAGTCTGTCGATATGATTAATTACATTAATTGATTTCCACATGTTGAGGCAACCTTGAATCACTGGGATGAATCCCACCTGATTGTGGTGCACTATCCTTTTGATATGTTTTTGTATTCAATTTACCAGAATTTTATTGAGAATTTTTGCATCTATGTTCATTAGAGATATTGGTCTGATTTTTTTTCTTTGATGCATCTTTGTGTGGTTTTTGAATCAGGGTGGTATTGGCCTCATAGCATAAGTTTGCAAGTATTTTCTCTTTTTCTATTTCATGAAATAATTTGAGGAGTATTGTTATTAGTTCTTCTTTGAAGGTCTGATAGAACTCAGCTATGTATGCATCTGGTTCTGGACTATTTTTTGGTTGATAGTTTTCTGATGCCGTCTTCTATTCTATTGCTTGAAATTGATCTGTTTAACTTATATATATCATCCTGATTCAATTTGGGCAAATCATTCAATTTTTGCTATTTTATTGGAGTATATGTTTTCAAAATAATTTCTAATTATCCTCTGTATTTCTGTATTGTCCATCCTAATATTTCCTTTTTCATCATGGATGTTAGTAATTTGAATTTTCTCTCTCTTTCTCTTCATTAGCATGACTAAGAGTTTGTCAATTTTATTATTTTTTCAAAAAACCAACTTTTGTTTTGTCAATTTTCCAATTGTTTCTTTTGTTTCAATTTCATTGATTTCAGCTCTGATTTTAATTATTTCCTGTCTCCTACTGCTTTTGGTGATGATTTGTTCTTCTTTTTCTAAGGCTTTGAGGTGGGGGGTTTGGTCATTTATTTGTTGACTTTTCCTTCTTTCAAGGAATAAACTCCATGCAATGAACTTGTTTGTTTTTAGTATTGCCTTCATAGTGTCCCAGAGATTTGATACATTGTATCTCTTTTCTCATTAACCTTTAAGAATTTTTTAATCTCCTCTTTGATGTCTTTTAGAACTCATTGTTCATTCAGTAGCATATTATTTAATCTCCAGGTATTGGAGTAATTTTGATTTTTTTATTTCATCATTAATTTCTAATTTCATTCCATTATAATCTGATATACTACAGGGTAGTATCTCTACTTTTTTATATTTGCAAAGAGTTGCTTTGTGACATAATATTTGATCTATTTTAGAGAAGTATCTATGTGCTGCTGAGAAGAGAGTGTATTCACTTATTGATGGGTGAAATATTCTATATATGTCTGTTAAGTCTAAGTTATTGACTATATTATTGAATTTTATAGTTTCTCTGTTTAGCTTTTGTTTGGAAGATCTATCCAGTGGTGTGTTAAAGTCACCCATAATTATTGTGTTGTGGTCTATTTGACTTTTGAACTTTAGAAGAGTTTGATAAACAGACACTCCATTTTTTGGGACATATAAATTTATTATTTGTTATGTTTTGTTGATGAATGGTTTCCTTAAGCAGTATAAAATGTCCTTCTTTATCCTTTTTGATTAACTTTGGCTTGAAATCTACTTTATTTAATATGAGGATGGAAACCCCTGCTTGTTTTCATGATTCATGTGAGTGGTTATGTGTTTTACCATCCTTTCACCTTCAATCTGTTTATGTCTTTTCTTATGAGAAGAGTCTCTTGAAGGCAGCAAATTGTTGGGTCTTTTTTTTTTTTTTTTACAATCCAATCTGCCAGTCTATGTCTTTTGATTGGTGAGTTTAGGCCATTAACATTCAGGATTATTATTAAGACATGACTTGTATTCTTGGTCATTTTTGTTTATTTTTGGTATTTAACTTGATTTTCTACTTTGATTGGCTTTTCCTTTAGTGAAACACCTCCATTGGCTGATTTTCATCTCCTCCTCATGGAATATTTTGCTGAGGATGTTCTGTAGTGCAGGCTTTCTAGATGTAAATTCTTTTAACTTTTGTTTATCATGGAAGGTTTTTATTTTGTCATCAAATTTAATGCTTAGTTCTGCTGGATGTAAGTTTCTTAGTTGACATCCATTTTCTTTCAGAGCTTGTTATATGATGTTCCAGGATCTTCTTGCTTTCAGGGTTTGAGTTGAAAAATTTGCAGGTATTCTAATTGGTTTCCCCCAATATGTAATCTGATTCCTTTCTATTGTGGCTTTTTAAATTCTCTCCTTATTCTGTATACTAAGCACTTTCATTATAATGTGCCTTGGTGTGGATCTGTTGTGATTTTGTACATTTGGTGTCCTGTAAGCCTCTTGTATTTGATTTTCCAATTCACTTTTCATGTTTGAAAATTTTTCTGATATTACTTCATTGAATAGATTGTTCATTCCTTTGTTTTATAACTCTATGCCATCCTCTATCCTAATAATTCTTAAATTTGGTCTTTTTATGTTATCGCATAATTCTTGAATGTTAGGCCCATGGTTTCTTACCATTTTCATTGTGTGGTCAACATTCTTTTCAATATTATATATTTTGTCTTTATTGTCAGAGATCCTGTCTCCCAAGTGATCTAATCTATTGGTTATGCTTTCTACTGACTTTTTAATTTGGTTTATAGTTGTTTTTTTTTTTTTATTTCAAGGATTTCTGTTTGGTTTGTTTTCAGAACCCCAATCTGCTTATTGAAGTAATCTTTTGCTTCCTGTATTTGCTTATGTAGCTCTTTATTGAAATGATCTTTTGCTGCCTGTATTTACTCTCTTATGTCATCCTTTAATTCACATAACATTTTAATCATATACATCCTGAAATCCTTCTCTGTTGCACTGGCCATGGATTCTAATAATGTAGTATCTGGTTTGTTTGGGGCACTTTCTTCCCTTGTTTTTTTATGTTGTTTGTGTTTCTTCCTTTCTAGCACTGCAGATCCCAGCCATTACTGTTTTTACCCTACAGTGTTCCTGCAAGGTTGCAATACCTCTCCTTTAAGGGTGAGAACAATATTAACAGACCTCAATACAAACAATACACAGCCTTGAACCAAATAGTTGCTATTAATACAATTATGGTTGTTTTCATCAATTCAATTATTATCTATAATATAAACAGTAGATTTGCAAAAAGTGTCCACAGTTTCTAATGGTGGACAAAGAATGGGGGGGGTGAGGTAAGGATGAGATGTTGAGGGGGTAGGAGGTGAGGATATAGAGTTATTAGATCTTAGGAAGAGTGAAAGAGGAATCTAAAGAAGTTGGTTAGTAGTAGCAGAAGAGATAGACAGTGATTTGGGGGAGACAAGTAAGTGGGAAGACAATAGACAGAGTACAGAAAATGCACATCAAAATTAAGAAAAATAAAAATGTAAAAATAGGATATAAAAAATATACAACACAACTTTAATATACTATTCACACCTCCCAGTCCTCAATAGCCTGATTCATGAAAAGTACTTGATTTCACAGATGTTGGGGATGTGAGAATGGGAGCAGTTGTTGGGGGGTCCTCTGATAACTCACAAAGAAATAATATTTCCACTAGTTGAATCCCAGGTCACAGAAGCAACACAGAATGCAGCCTTCCTCTAGCCTGCCATCTTGGATCCTTCTCTAGATTTTTTTTTAACCTACTAAGCATGTGGATGACTGTCAAAAGACACTTCTTTTTCTAAAATTTATTTTTTCTTTTAAAATAAAAATTTCAAAACATCTGAAACAATCACCCCTATTTCACAACATTAATGTAACTATTTAAATTTTTGCTTGTTGTCCTAAGTTCTTATTTGTAAATTCATATTTTATAAGGCTGGTATATTTGGAGTTTGTTACTCATTCCATCATAAAAAATAATCAATAAAACACCTGCTGTTTGTCACACACCAAACTAGATCCTGGGAATTAAACAGAGCGGTATGATAATTAATTTTAGTTATTGACTTGACTGGATTAAGGGATATCTAGAGAGCTAGCAAAGCATTATTTCTGGATAAGTCTATAAGGGTGTTTCCAGATTAGACTGGCATGTGAATTTGTGGACTGAGTGGAAAGATCCACTCTTGATGTAGGTTCTAGGTTGGCAACACTGGGGACTAGGAGAGAACAAAGAGGCAGAGGAAAGACAAATTTTCTCTTCCTCACTTCTTCTGAAATTGGGTTGTTCTTTTCCTCCTGTCCTGTGACATCAGAACTCCTGGTCTTTGGACTCTGGGGCTTGCATCAGAGGCCTCCTGGGGTTCTTAGGCCTTAGACCTTCAACTGAAAGTTTATGATGAGCTCCCCTGGTTCAGAGGCCTTTGAGTTTGTGCTAAACCATGATACTGGCCTCCCTAGGTCTCCAGATTATAGATGACATTTCTATGACTTCTCAGTCTCCATCAATGCTTGAGCCAATTTCCTTAATCCAGTCCCTCTCACCATGCACACCCTCTAGGTAAAGAGATAGATAAATAGATATTGATTTATTTACCTAGAGCGAGAGCCTCTGTATATAGTGTCTCTGAAGAGCTATGGTTAATACAGTGTCCCAAAATGAATTCAATTCCTGTTTTCCTGGAGCTTATGACTTGTGGGAGAAACTGATAGTTATCAAATATTCATAAATAAATAGAAAACTACCTTTCAACCAAATTATCATTTGATAAGGATTACATTGCTATAGATATAATCAGAAAATTTTAATAAGTGAATATATTAGAAACATTGAAGGAAGCATAATTCAAACACTGAGCAGGATTCAAGTGGAAACAAAGCATTTCAGGAGAGAGAAATATTTCAAAGGTCCATTGCATAAAAATGGATAGAAGTGTGAAGACATAGTGCAAATGAAAAAAAATTCAATTTATATGTTCATCTTTCTTCATAGCAGGAAGGAAGGTATTCTTCCATCATTTCTTTGATTAGTGCTTCTTTTCCGATTCTGATTTCTCTCAAGACTATCAGATTTCTTAAGTTGATGCTTTAATTTCTCTTCTAACTTCTTTCTTCACGTTCTGTGTCTATCTTTATCTTCTACAGTTTCAGAGAATTTCAAATATAACTTCATCATCAATTATTTGATTTTTTTGGTCATCATCCACTATATTCACTATATATTTAAATGACACACTTACCTTATTTTACTTCCTTGAAAACTTTCCTTATTTATCTCTCTACCAAATTTATGGTCTTTTCCCCACTAGGATTTATATTTCTATTTAAAAAATGTCATTGAATTAAGGATTAGCATTTATTCTGGATTCTTGGATTCTGTAGTAGATCAAATAAAATGAGATATTTTTAGTGTTCATTTTCCTTTATTGCATATATCACATTTATTAAGCTGAAATGTACAATTTATAAAAATTTATAAATAAAAAATTTTATAAAATTATAATTTTTATTATTTAAATTTTAATGTTCATTATCCCATTTAAAGTATAAAATAATAAAGGAATGTCCTCTTTTGTTTTTACTTATTCTTGAATTTCATTTGGTCTGATAAATAGTTGACATTCAATAATTATTAAGTAAATATTCCAAGATGTTGCCCTTTATTTGCTATACTATATTTGAAAAATATCTCCATATTTTTTTTCTTTTTACTAAGACTTATTATACTGTACCCACCAATATAAGACTTGTTATATTGCACCCACTAAAATGTGGGTGTTTTTTTTTTTCCAAATTTCTACTTAATAAATCTTTTCTCAGTTTTGCAGTCTGCAGACAGGTAAATAGATATAAATTTGAGACCAATTCTTAGATTCTAGCAAACACTCATGTCATCTGATATTTTACGGGAAGCCACCTGTGAACTGTGTGAGAACTAAAACCGGCATCAAAGCCATTGAGTGGGAAAGTCTAGTATCTGGGCACTCACAGCGCCATTCCTGCTTCCTGAGAGCGCCTGGTACATGTGACATTCTGCCTAGCCCTGTAAGGTTCTACAGAACACCACCGATAGGGTGACCTGCTGCAGCCACATAGACACACAGCCTCTCAGAGATTGGTGTGGCCTGCCAAGAAGTTTGCTGCAAGTCCCCTGCCACACCCAGAAGGAAGCCTCCTCCCTCTGAAACCTCATCCCTGCCTTTGATGTACTCCCTTAAATAAAGGACCTGAGCCATTTCCTAGTTCATTCTGTTCCAGCTCCTATATGGACTGGAAGAAACTATCAGACTCTCCACTTCCCCTTTAAAACTGTTTCCTGGCTCTGACTCTTTATTCTTCACTATTTCAGATTCTTATTTTTCTCAGGTCGCTTATCCCCTCTTGAGCAAGAAACTGCCCTGGCAGGGTGCTGGTTACTCCACAACAATATTTGTGTTGTATGATACATCTTCTCCTTCCCTGTGCTTTGTTTTCTGTTTATCAGGAGCTCCTCTTATTACAAATTGAAGTTAAAAGGTTAAAAGGGAACGTCCAGACTGCATCAGATGTTATGAATAAGAATCTTTGGAGCAAGTGTATGACTGTATTTTTTTTTTAATTCACAGGTGTTTTTAAGGCAAACAAACAAAAAACTTTTGACCAATGACAATTTTTAAAAACCACAATCTGTTTCTAGCATTCAATCTACTACAGCCAATGTCACCAGAACATACAATATTCAAGGATTTGTTCTCATTCATTTTACTTCTTGATCTGCTTGTAGAAAAGTGAAAGATAATTTTTTGTGCATCAAAAACAACTGAAAAAACAAACAAAAATCCATGTAAAAATGGAGATAGCTTATATGTTATCTGGAAGACTTCACTTCTGCCAGAAAAAAAAGATAGGTGAATGAAGACATACCTGTTAAACAGTCTTTACTTTCGCAAGTCAGTTTTCCTTACTCAATTTCTATGGACTCAGTAGCAACTTCCATTCTGTCATAAGTTTTCTGACAATTAGAGTTTGCAAATTTTTAATATCTCTATTTTCAGTAGTATTTTATTGGGGAATAGGAAGAAGATGCATCAGGATTGTTCATCAAACACAATTTCAAAATTTTAATTAATGAAGTCTGTGAAATATATGACTTAACATGAATAACAATTGTCACGATTGCATAAATCCTTTATCAGGCTAGACTTTAGCCTTGGGTGACATCATCCAAACGGTTGTTATTTTTTTTTTAAGATACCAGGTTTTTCTCCTTATTGAGGCTACTAATTTCTCTCCTCTTTTTTCACCTCTACACATTTTCTAGCCACTTGATTTATTGAGAGTTACAATTAACTGAGTGAATACATTTTGTTCTATTGTATACTAACTGAACCTTTTACTTTAAATCTATATGGATCATATATTCTAATCTTAACTACAAATGCATACCTATATCCTAATTGTGAGTCCTTACATTCCTTTTTATTTACAATTTGTTTCATTCAAATTCATATACTTATTCAATTTTACATTATATGTACAGTGCAGGAATTCTCGGTGAAAGAACCAGAAACTCAAAAATAGCATCTTACTGCATCAATAAAGCGTTTTGGAAACACAGCAGAAGTATCTTTTTCTTCCCTTAATTGTGTGTTTCCTTGACTACTCCAGAAGGCACAACACATCCATTGTTATTTAAAGGTTCTAAATTTGGTTCTTCAGTGATCTTTTCTCTGTTTTCTGATGCCTTGGTATCTTTTCCTTCATATTTTTTCTTCATGGCATAAATTAATACAATATATAAAATAAGTGCTAGAACTTTTAACAGTATTATCAAGCCCATGTAGACGTATCTATGAAAAGAGATAGAAAAGATTCGATTATGATTTTACATTTACAAAATAACGTATTTCTCTCTAGAATGCAGGCTTTACTGGAAAAAAATTTCTTTGAAATTATGTATAAAAATACAAAGGGAACAATTGTAGTGAATCTTTCATTGGGGTATTTTGGAAGGAAGAAAAATATCCAAATCCATATCCCCTAAAGCCATCTGTTTCACCTGAGAGATGGGGGAGGTAATAACAAATATGCTTGAAGTTCACAATTCAAAGACCCAGACCCTCTAAAAGGCTGGAACTTCTTCATAGCACTGTAAATGCACCCCTTCTCCTGTACCTTCTACCATATTCCTAAAGAATCATTTACACAGTCCCTTTTACCTAATGAGTTATGTTTAACTGTCAAGAAAAAAAAATCAGAAGTCTATCCTAAAGGCGAAAACAATTTGAAGAACATGAGAAAGACTAAAAACTAGCCATAGATTGTCAGGGATGTTGGAATTGTCAGAATGGGAATTTGAGATAACTATGATTAACATGCTATGGAGTATAATAGATAAAGTAGCAGAATGCAGGAACAGGTGGGTGATTCATGAAGAGTGATGGAAATTCTCCTAAGAACCAAAGGAAAAAAAAAATGCTAGAGGTCAAAATTTCTGAAACAAAAATGAAAAAATACCTTTAAAATACCTTTAACTCAGAGAAGAAATTCTGAGTACTTTAAAAGAAACCTCAAAACTGAAAAAGAAAAGAGAAAAAAGACCAAAAAAAGGCCCTAGAGTATCCAAGAACTTTCACCACTTCTATTCAACATAGTCCTTGAAATTAGCCATAGCAAATAGAAGAAATAAATTAAAGGGAAAATAATAGAAAAAGAAGAATTCAAACTATCCCTATTTGCCAGTGACATGATTCTATATTTAGAAGACCCCAAAAATTCCACCAGAAAACTTCTAGAACTCATAAGTGAATTCAGCAAAGTAGTGGGATATAGAATTAACACCCCTTAATCAATTGTGTTCATATACATCAGTGGTGAATCAAATAAAAGAGAAATTAGGAAAACTATCCCATTCACTATTGCCTCAAAGAAAATAAAATAATTGGAAATCAATTTAACAAAGAATGAAAGACCTCTACAATGAAAACTACAGATCACTAAATAAAGAAATTGAAGAAGACCTTAGATAGGCAGAATTAATATTGTCAAAATGGCCATACTACCAAAAGTACTATACAGATTTAATGCAATTCTTATTAAGGCTATGATGATGTTCTTAATAAAAATAGAAAAAGCAGTCATGAAATTCTTCTGGAAAAGTAAGAGACCCAGAATAGCTAAAGCTATCCTTAGCAAGAAGAATGAAGCAGTTGGCATTACTATACCTGAACTTAAACTACACTACAGAGCAGTAGTAACAAAAACAGCATGGTATTGGCAGCAAAATAGACTTGTAGACCAATGGTAAAGAATAGACAGAGACACATGCATCACAAGCATATAATGGAGAAAAGATAGCCTCTTCAATAAACAGTTCTTGGAAAAATGGAAATCCATATGTAGCAATATGAAATTAAACCCCTAGGCTTTAAACCAGAGTCCCTGTGCTACTAGAAGAAAAAGTAGGCCCAACTCTCCACCATGTAGGCTTAGGAACTGACTTCTCAACAAGAGTCCAAAAACACAAGAAGTAAAATCAAGAATCAATAAACTGAATGATATCAACCAAAAAGCTTCTTCACAATAAAGGATACAATCAAAAATGTGAAGAGAGCCTATAGAATGTGAGAAAATCTTTGTCACCTTCACCTCAGAAAGAGCATTAATCTGTAGGATATATAAAGAACTTAAAAAATGTAATACCCCCCCCCCAAAAAAAAACCCCCACAGATAACCTAATCATTTAATGGGTTAAGGAACTGAACAGACACTTCTAATAAGAAATACAATCAGTCAACAAATATATGGAAAAAAATGTTCAACATAACTAGCAATTTAGAGAAATGCAAATTCAAACTACATTGAGATTTCATCTCACTCCAGTCAGAATGGCAGTTATCAAGAATACAAGTAATAATAAATATTGTCAAGGAAAATGTGGGAAACAAGGTTCACTGATATATTGCTATTGGGAATGCAAATTGGTGCAACCACTGTGGAAAGTAGTATGGAGATTCCTCATTAAACTTGGAATATAATCATCATTTAACCCAGTTATCAAACTCCTTGGCATGTACCCAATGGACTTAAAATTAGCATCCTTTAGTGACACAGTGACATCAATTTTATAGCAGCTCAACTCACAATAACGAAGCTATTGAACCAACCTAGGTGCCCCTCAATAGATAAATAGATAAAGAAACTATGGTATATATACACAATGGAATATTACTGAGCTATAATAAATAATGATATGATGGCATTTGCCAGTAAATGGATGGAACTTCAGATTATCATGATAAGTGAAATAAGCCAATCTCACAAAACCTAAGGCCAAATGTTCTCTCTGATATGCAGATGCTGAACTCATAATAGGTGGGGTGGACGGAGGGGAGGACATTTACTGGATTGGATGTGAGGAATTGGGGAAACAGAGGTGGGATGGGAGTGGAAAAGACAGTAGAATGAATTGGACATAACATCCTATGTTCACATATGAATACATGACCAGTGTAACTCCACATCATGAACAACCCCAAGAATGGGAAGTTATACTCCACATATATACAATATGTCAAAATACATTCTACTGTCATGTATAACTAAAAATAACAAATAAAAAAATTTAAAAAAGAACCTTGGAACAACTATCTAAATCTGTATAATGGGAATACTAGATGGAGAAGAGAAAGAAACAATAGTTTGAAACCATAATGACTTATGATTTTCCTAAATTATTGTCAGACACTAAATCACAGATCAGCTAAGCTCAGAGAACACCAAGAAGGAAAAATTTAAATAAACTATAGCTAATTATAACATTTTTTAAATTACAGAAAATCAAAGAAAAGATCTTGAAAGAAAACAGGGGGAAACCACTTACTATAGAGGAGTAAAGATCACTTTTGACTTTTATTCAGAAACCATATGAGAAAGGAGAAAATGGGGTGAAATATTCAAAGTATTGGGCAGAAACAAATTCATCCATTTAAAATTCATCAAAATAAAATTTTAGAGATCCCTATCTCAAAAAAAACCACATAGAAATAAAGACATTCCAGACAAAAGTTTATGGAATGTGCTGCTAGTAGACCTGCCTTGCAAAAATATTAAGTAAGTTCTTTTTAAAAAAAGAAATAGCTATTTATTCTAATTTGTTATACATTAACAGCAGAAAGCATTTTAATTCATAGTACACACATAGAGAACAATTTTTCATTTCTCTGGTTGTGCACAAAGTAGAGTAACACCATTTGTGATTTCATACATGTACCTAGGGTAATGATGTCCATCTCAACCCACCATCTTTCCAATCCCCATGCCTCCTCCCTTCTCTCATCTCCCCTTTGTCTCATCCAAAATTCCTCCCATGCTCCCTCCTCACCTAATATGGGTCAGCATCTACTTATCAAAGAAAACATTCAGCATTTGTTTTTTTAGAATTGGCTTACTTCACTTAGCATAATATTCTCCAACTCCATCTATTTACCAGCAAATGCCATGATTTTATTCTCTTTTAATGCTGAGTAACATTCCATTGTGTATATATACCACAGTTTTTTTAATCCATTCATCTATTGAAGGGCATCTAGGTTGGTTCCACAATTAAATAAGTTCTTTGAGAAGGAAAATGATATACAGGTAGTCCTTTACTATGATGGTTTGGATTACTGTTTTTCAACTTTTCAATAATGTTAGAGCAATATGTATTCAGTAGAAATTGCATTTTGAAGTTTTATTTCCTCCTAAGCTAGTGATATGTGGTATGATACTATCTTATGATGCTGAACAGCAACGGTAAGCTGTTGCTCCTGGTCAGCCACAAAATCATCAGAGTCGACAACCAAAACTAGTCAGTGTACTATGTTGCTAGTATTCTTTGGTTATTGTATTTTGTGTTTTCACATCCCCTCATGGCTACAAAAAACCATCTGTGTACATACATGAGATATTCAACATTTTATATAAAATGGGTTCAGTAATAAATAATTCTGCTCATCTGTAGGCTAATGTAAGTGTTCTCAGAACCTTTAAGGTAAGCTGGGCTAAGCTATGATGTCTGGGAGATTGGATAAGATGTATTAAATGCATTTTCAACTTACAGTATTTTCAATTTACAATGAACTCCATTGTAAGTCAAGGCATATCTAAAGGTCAGAAACTTGGGTAGATATAAAGAAAGAAAGAGCATCAGAAAAAAAATGAAAGTAAAAGAAAAAACTTTTTTCTTTTTCTTATTCTTAATTGATCTAATAGATTACAGCTTATTCAAAATAGTAGAAACAATGTATTTGATTTTATATGGAATATATACATGTATACATATGCTCATGCATGCTTATATGTAAGCAAAATGAATGAAAGCTTTCCATTGAGTCAGGAATAAGGAAAGTGAGTTCCCTCTCCACTGCTTTTCAATCTTATATTGGAAGGTCTGGTTAATATAAACAAAACAAAAGCAGCAAATAAAATGTATACAGATTGAGAAGGAATTAAAAAAACTATTTGAGATGACATGGTTATTTATTTAGAAAGTCTTTAAGAATAGATATACTCTCCTGAAGTAATAAATGATTATAGTAAGGTTATAGGATACATCATTAATATGCCAATATTTTTCTACATATCATGTTAGAAATTTAAAACATGTTACCACTTAAATAAGCAGTTCCAAAATGAAATACTAGTGCAAACCTAATGAAGTGTATACAAGATCTGTATGAAGAAAACTATAAAACCCTAATGAAAGAAATAGATGAACTAAATAAATGGGGAGATATCCCATGTTCTTGTACAAGAATGCTCAATATTGTCAAGATGCCTAATACTCCCGATTTGTTCCATAGACTCAAGACAAACCCATCAAACTCTCAGTGAACTACTTTGTGGATGTCAACAAATGAATTTCTAAATTTGTAGAGAGGCAAAAACCCAGAATAGCCAAAACAATACTGAAGAACAAAGTTGTAGGGCTGACAATACCTGACCTCAAGACTTACCATAAAGCTACAGGAATCAAGACAGTGTAGTACTGGTGAAAGAATAGATAAATCAAAGGAATAGAGTGCTCAGAAAAGGACAACTGATCTTTAACAAAGGAACAAAGGCATTATAATAGAATGAAGACAGTCTTTTCAACAAATAGTACTGGACCAACTGAACATCCAAAAGAGAAATAATAAATGTAGGCACAAATAATGGTTTAAAGAACTCTTTATATATGTAGATCATTTTCCTGTGTCTTTGTTACAAGTTGCAATTTTTTAAAATCAATCTTTTTTTCTTTGAACTTTGCTAAAATAAGTTTTCTTATGCAGAGTTTTAAAAATATTTTATCTTTTTTTCTCTTATGGTTTTTGAAGTTTGGATCATATTTAGGACATACTCCAGCTTCACATATAATTTTAATGTAAATTACAATGAGTTCTTCTAATACTTGTAGTTTTTAATTAGACAATATGTAAATTTGCAATTAATTTTATTTAAGGCTTAAGATATCATTGCAAGGGACTGGGTTTGTGGCTCAGCGGTAGAGCGCTTGCCTAGCACACATGCAGCACTGGGTTCGATTCTTATCACCACAAAAAAAAATAAAAATAAACAAAATAAAGTTATGGTGTCCATGTACAACTAAAAATATGAAAAACATAAAGGATATAATTTCAAGGTTTTTTCCCCACATTATCATTCCAGTTTTTTCTTATAGCACTTACAAAATTTCTCTCCCAATGTATAGAAGACTATAAAGACATTTTTCCTCTTTTTTCCCCCTAGGCATGAACAGAACCCCAGTTTTTCATTATATGTCTTTCTACAGAATCCAAATGCAATGAAATAATATTTTCCCCAAAAAAAGATTTTTAAATAACAAAAAATATGCAAAAATCTTAGCTTTTGGACATGTTACTTTTTACTCTTGAATCTTAAATTCTTCATATTTAAGGGTAAAAATATAAAACATCAATTTCCTTCAGTTCTTATGAACATTAAAAAGACAAACTAGGTTGGCTGAAGACAATGTAAGTGTTCATTAAATTTATGGTTCATTTAATTATTAATTATTAATTTATTAATATACTGAAAATTACATACCTTAGAAACTAATATAGTCAAAGGAAAAGTCATGAAATATATTTATGACAACTTACCCAAATAATACAGAATTATATACCCTACAGCTCCCTTGTGCTCCACAGCTGTTGATGGACCACTTCAAACATGTTTTATCAATCAGGGCCCCAAAATATACTGGAGCTAAAATTCCTCCTGCAACATCATATGAGAAGCTATCAATTCAAGGAATATATTTCAAATGTAGCTATATGGTACTCTACATTTATTCATTTTGGAGTAAGTAAACGTTAAAAAAATTGTAAGACTCTTCCATCAATTTGGTCTAAATATATGCAAGAATCCAAGATTTTATTAGGAATCTCAAAGAGTCACACTATAAAGTAACATAGTAGACATCTTTTATCTGCCCTCACCCTCCCAACATACAATAAAAAAGAAGGAACATTATCCATCTGCAAACTGTTCTTATAATACCAATCAACTGATATCTGATAAAGGAGAGAGGTTGTTAGTAATGTTGGTTCATATGTAATTTTTCTTAGGCAAAAACAGTGGAAACAGAATTGATTTTCCGATTTTAGAGTCTGAGTTCATTCCCTTTTGGATTTTTAACATCTGGTCAAAGTTGGCTGCCCAGCCTTATAGACCTATACAATTAATGTGAATTTCTGTTGTTTCCCACAAATTCAGCTTAGCCAAATTCCCAGAACTCTTAAGCTGCTTTAGGCATTACCTATATCATATTTAGAAGAAAGATCCTCCACTCTGCCTACCTGGAAGAAATATTTCTAGGCAGCAAAGCTTTGGGACCTGCTTACCTTTGTTTCATACTGTGAGAAACAAATGTAACTCCTTGTTCTTAACAGATTGACTTTAACTAGAATCAGTAATCAATTTCTCATTTAGATCATTTGGCTTTCCTCTATCTCTTAGTCTTTTAATTTACCACAAAAATAGAAATGAGTCCTACTTTCTTATAATTACAAATTAATTACTTTCAGTTTTTGAATTTTTACACAAATTCTGAATTTAATATATTTTTCATACCTAGTGTTCGTATAATCAATGAATGGCAACCCATTGCAAGTGATTTCAATTTAGGTGGAACATTTCTGAAATAAGATAAAGACAAAGAAACATTAAAATCTTTAAAATACCAAATTGAGTTCAATATAAATGTTTCTCAGTGCAGTTTTCTTCACAATTAAATGAAAACCCTCAAGTGAACGGCCCATATTATATCATGTACTATTATACTTTCAATCTTTTAAGGCAAACACCTAGGTGATAATAATTCCCTAATTATTTAATATTTTATGACTTGAAGACAGTTTGTCAAACAGTTTTACATTCAATCCTTATGAAATTCCTGTGAGAAAGTGGTAGTAACAGTAACATTAGGATGCCCACGAAGACGATCTTTAACAGGGTCTATTCAGTCATCACAGCCCAGAGCAAAAGAGCAGATCCTTTTATCTAGGTTACCTGGGTACAAGTAGGAGACCTCTTTTGCTTCTTATTTATGTCATTAATATTAACAGAAAATTTTACTAATATATTTCACAAATTATGTAATGCAGCCAGAAGAGTAAAAAAAATTATCTGTATTCCAGTGTCTAGTGTATTTAACTATCATCTTAAAAGCAGAGGGAACATTTGTATCCTAGGTTAGAATTTCACTTGCTCTTGCATTTAGAAAGTTATTTCCACAATTCCATTGATCTGTGTTCAGTGAGCTGTTGATACCATCATCCATGATAATATAATATACATTAAATAAGACAGCATTAAGTGGTGGGCTGAGTTGGGAGAAGTGAGGATATTTCAAAAATCTCACTTTTAACTGAAATATTGAATAATAAAAAATTGTATTCTTTGCCTTGAATTATTTGTTCCAAGAGCTAAGTCGACATGATCATTTAACAAACATTAAGCACCTCCTAGGAGATGTCACGTTAGTAGTACTTGTTCAGGAGAATAGAGAGATAAATGACATTTCATGTCAACTAAGTAACCTGGAGAAATCATTTAACCTTTCTTTTGGATAATAGTGCTTATGTGCTGTGAGAATCTTGTAATACAATGAACTAGCCCTTTGAACCTCATTTTTTTTTTTTACATATACTGTCCTCTTAATCCATACGAGAGAGCTACTATTTGTTGAGCTTCTCAAAGTATTAGAGAAAACTGGGTGCAGTGGCATACACCTATAGTCGTATCTGCTCAGGAGGTTGGGGCAGGAGCATTGCTTGAGCCCAGGAGATGAAGACCAGCCTGGGCAATATAGTAAAACCTCATATTTAAGAAAAAAAAAGTATTTTCAAGAACTTATGAAGTTAAACAAGGCAAAAATTAAATTAAATATAGCATAACACAAAATACATAGCAAACATATATACTAGGAAAAAATAACTTTTAATTACTTTTGGCTATGATAAAAAGAGCAGTGATGCTTTGCTAGTTCTCCTGTGGGAATGGAAGCTATGCCTGTTATTCAAAGAGGTGTTTTCATGCATAAAAGAGAAGAAAAAGTCAGCAGGAAAGGGAAGTTAACTTGTCCATTGAAATGTCTCTCTTATATATAAGATTTCTCAAGGGAGATTTCAGGAAGGGAGAAATTGCAGTTTATTCCTGCCTTAGGTGTCTGATAAGTACCTGAACTGCCTTTTCCCACTATAGTTGATTTTCAAAGGGTGTACTTGGTTCACATATGGAAACACAAGAGGCAAAATGATAAGTTTTATCAACTTAGTATTTCACCCAGGTAGAGAATGAGCATGCAGAATTGGGATGACCTACACATAGGGATAATATTTTCCTAAAAGAGGGCTTTAAAGCTTCCAACAATTCAGTGAAAATGATAAATGTCTGTGATATATTGACATGCATATAACAATCAATCACACAGTCCTACATTCACATGCATGTACACTGACACCTAGCCACATAGTGATGTTCCCTATCCCCATGCCATATTCACATGCTCACATCATTATCATGTAAAGCATTTGTCACTGCAGTGTGACCTCATATCTGATGTTGAACATCTCAGTATTTTGATGGACCTCTCTTAGGATGAATTCTCAAGAAAACACCCCAAGAAGCTAAATATGTTATTTTAATTTAAAGATTGAAGAATGTCTTCTACATACAACAAATATAATTTGAATTGATCCTCTGTTGTTCTACTAACAGTCAGTCATCAGGATTTATTGTTTCTGGAGATAATTATCAGTAAGACCTAAAAACTCTATCAATAGACAGCATAAGGAATGCTTGTCTTCCTGTATGCAAAAGATTGAAGCAAAGCTCTGCTTATTCCTAAACAAATCCAAATCACTTGTGTATATATATATATATATATATATATATATATATATATATATATATATATATATTAAAAAAAAAACTCTACCCTCAGGCTGGGGTGGTGGCTCAGTAGTAGCGTGCTTACCTCACGTGTGTGAGGCACTGAGTTTGAGTCTCAGCACTGCATTTAAATAATGAATAAAATAAAGGTCCATCAACAATTAAAAAAAATTTTTTAAAAAACCACTGCCTTTTTTTGGGCCATTTAGAGTTAATATTTAGTTAGTTATCAGATTACATGATGCCTCACATCCCTGGGTTACCAGTAGAATCCCAAAATTTGGATCTTCTTTAGGTATCATGACTCACCTTTTCACCCCTAATCCCATCCATTATCCTACTTCTTTTTCACCACTTAAGTCTTTTCATTTTGCCCACTGGAATTGTAGTCTATCACTAGCAAAATGGTTAGACCTAACGTTCTTCACAGTCCTTCCACTTTCTTGTTCTAAAGAAAGCCTGTTGTCTCCCTGTGACTCTCTTTCCAAGAGATGGTTGTTTTTCTCCCACACCTTGTATGTGGCTGGGCTTGAAATGTATGTGTCCTTCCTGTGCTTTTTACCCCTTTCAGATCCAACTATCTCCTCTGAAAGCCATCTAGCTCCCCTAAAATGCTGTAACATCAGATTCCCAAACCTCCTTGTTGAAGGGATCAATTGCCTTGCACACCACCACTCCCATCATTCCTTGACAATTTTAGTTTTAGGTTCTCTTTCATTTTTTCTAAAACTCTCTGCCACTTTACTAGTTATTTTCATATCCACACACAGTCCTCCCAATAATCTTCCACTTTCTTGACCTCTTCTCTTCAACACCTTACCTGTCTCCTCTACCCTAGAGTCAGACCAATCAGTACACACTTTTCTAATTCCCCATTCTGAGCATCCCTCTCCTCATAACTACCCCCATATTTTAAATTCACTCCATGTAATATACTATCCCCAAACAGCCTGAACCCCACAGGACTCTTCAGAATCTTGACTCCCCCAATGGTTTCATGGACAGTCTCCATTTTCACCTCTTCACTTCCTTCCTCACCATGATGTTTCCTTTGCATACACGCTGGAAATTTTTGTTCTTCTCATTTGTTGTTGTATAATCAAAAATATTTTCATTTACCCTCTGCCTTTCCTACTGCGCTGTTTGGAGGAAATCATTCAAAAAATACTGGCTTGGCTAATTTTAAATTCATAAGCACAAATCCCTGGTAGTGTCTCCATACAAACCAATTATATTTTATGTGTTTATTTTCCCAGATGTATTGTTTTTTCTCCCAGTCTTCAAGACTATTCACTCACATTTCCTGATCTTATTTCAAACTTTTTCTTCTTCATGCTCAGCTGATTACCTTAATTTTTATTTCAGAAAAAAAAAATTCTAGTATTTCAGAAAAAGGATTCTAGAAAAGGATTCTAGTATTCTTACATAACTAAGACTACATATTTACTTGCCTTTACCAACATGGACTATCTTCCCTTTGATTACAGAGTAAAATGGTGTTCTTGTTCCTTCTTCTTTCTTCTATAAAAGTTCTCTTTCCTGTGTTATCAGCTTCCTTCTCCTCTATCGGGTAAATGTCATCAGCATGCAATCATGTTATTATATCTAGCTTTAAACATAAACAGAACTCTTGGTGTCACAGCCTTGCTGTCTACCACACCTTTTTTCTGCCTTTTTTTTTTTTTTAAAAATAATACTGCTCTTAAAAGAGTTTTCTCTACTGGCTAAGTACATTTTCCTTTCTTGCATTTTCTTTTGATGCTTTTTAAAACAGCCTTTAACCCTCCTATTTTCATAAACTATTTTTGTTAAGGCTAACAGTTACCAGCACATCATGAAATACAAGGGTCACTTCCTAGTCCCTAACTCTATGATTTCTCAGCAGCCCTGGACACAGTAGCTCACACCCTCCTTCTTAATACTTTCTTCATCTGGCTTCTGGGTCATGGCCCTCTCTTAGTGTTTCTAATGCCCCATAAAACTTCCTTCTCAGTTTCCTTCACTGGTTTCTCTTCCTGTTCTTAATCTCTGAAGTTAGAATGCCTGGGTCTTGGTGTTAGGATCTTCTTTCTATCTGAGTGCAAATAGAAAGATCTCAGCACTGTCATAGTTTTAAATACCATCTGTATGTTCCTGCTTCCAAAAAAATGTGCCTCTGATTCCAGTGTTTTATTTTTTTCTCTATGTCAGATTATATATGCAATGCTATCACTAGATATCTCACAGATTTCTCAGATTTATAGAGATAGAACAGGTCCTTGCTTTTCCACTTCCTCCAACCTGTTCCTCTCTTGTAAGGGTTCTGACAGTGGAAATGTACAAGACAGTGAATTTCCTCTGGTGAGAAAACTTTCAAGTAATAATAAGGCATTTTTTCCCCACAATTGGAATATTCTGCAGTTTTTCCATGAACTAGTAAGATAACTAATACATGTGCAATGCCTAGGTGCTATATCAATGCCCTGCATGAGGAGGCTCTGTGCTAGACTCTTATCAGCCTCAACCTTGATCTCAGGCACAGAGCTCCTTGGAATAAAGAAACTCTCTTGTTAGACAACCACAATGCTTCACCAAGTTCTGCTGCACCTGAAGCTGTCCACATAATAGTAGCTTTAAACGATGGACTTTCTTGAGAGCTACACAAAGCTCCTAACATGTGCACGTTGAAACTATAGTATGTAACTGAGGAATAAGCTGCATAATGTTGTCAACTCTATAACCTGCCTAATGACACAATGAACAATAATGTACTACTAATGCCAGTGGCCTAATGTAACCTATTGATATAAATGAAGCCGGCAGCTTGGACAAGGAGACATTCTGCCCTTCTGCCTCTGAATCTTGCTTCTGTCTTTTTTAGATTTCTTTACATTTTTGATTTCTTTACACTTCCAAGTCTTTACTTTTTGCCCAATAGTACATGGGCCTCCCAGATATTGGACCAGAACCTTGAAATCATCCTCAAATTCTCTATCTCATATGTTACATCCAACTTATCAGCCAATTTCATTTGCCTTGGCCAAAAAAAAATAAATAAATAAGAAAGCAAAGGAAGAACAAAGAAGGAAAGAAAAAAGAAAAAAATGACCGAAATTCAAACTTTTCACTTTCCACTTCCTTTACCATCACCATCATCAATGAACCCCCACCTTGTCTACAACTGGCATAGCCTTCTTTTATCACTTATTGTTTCTTGCCTCCATAAAATTATTCTTTCTACAGCAGTCACAGTCAATTAGGTTTGGCATGTTACTACCACATGCTTAAATCTATCTGGTGCCCAAATGTTTTCTTTCAATGAAATCAATAGATGATTCACACTGACAGGCCTACTAGGATACAAGGTAATGTAAAATGAAGAATTCTTTTAGAATCTAGAAAGATTCTTTTACAATTGAAGTGAAAGTCAATAATTCTATCTTAATATTCTTAGCAAGAAGAAAAAATATGGAATCTAGATGTCAGAAGAATCAGAGGCAAAATCATTATTAATTACAGCATCAAATTATCACAATAATCCTAAAGAATATGCATTCTTAAATAATTAAGTAACAAGATATGAACTTGGGTCCCAGATACATTATGAAAAATATGTATATCATTAGGTGTCTTTATAGTGCAGTATATATGAAAGTGGTTCAAAAAGTCATACTCACTTCATAAGCAGCATGACAAATGAGGCGGATCCCAATGCATTGCAAACAGAACTTATGACTTGTGCAGTTAAATAGAAGTAATATTTTTTTTTACAATTATCATCTCTTGGGCATTCACCCAAACGGGCTGAATAATTTGTGTTCTGGAAATTAGACCCTTCGATACAAGTACAGTTATGAAAGACCTGAAAAAACAGTTTTGAAAATTACAGAAAACATTTTTAAAACATGACAATGCTATAGATGCCTTTCATTATATTTAAAGAGATCTTATCCATTCAAACTAAAATATTTACCATTTTAAAAAAATTCTAAAAATACAGTTGCAGAATACAGTCAAAATAGTTTCCTGGATTTTTTTTCTAGATAAGAAAATGCAATTCACAGTTAAAACTTAATTCATTTCTAATTTTAAAGTTAGGAAATAATTGAAGAAATTAATGCTTGAAACTCTGTATATAAGTTCCTGTATATACTTTTCTCTGTATACAATTTCATCATTTATACACATTTTTCTAAATACTTCTCTTTCGCCCAATTTTACTTTTTATAATATGACTACTCATTCTCTTTGACAATATCTACAAAGTGTCCCTGATAAAAGGATTACACTAGAGAATATAGAAATGTAATAGTTTTTGGAGGGCCCAAAATTGAAACTAGAGTTACCCATAAGAATGAGAAAAGCCCAAGGGAAATGAAGCCAGGCAGGGGTGCTGAAATTCTGTTTTGATAAGCAAAATTGACATCCAAAAGTATAGTGACAGATAATAAAATAGAAGATATATGGCCAGAAAGAGTCAACATAATGGAATGTACTAACAGTTGGAGCACAGAAAGGGAATGCTTAGAAATATGATTTTAGAAATTTGATCATGCAAGTCATTTTCATAGATAGGTTGCTTTAAAAAAATCTTTCTGATTCTAGGCTAAACTAAAGTTTAAAAGAAGTTAACCTTGAATCTACTGCTAAGTTCAATTACTAAAAGAAGAACTGAGGAATAATTTGAATCCATACTTGCATGATTCAACAAGCTTTACTTTCCTGGGTTTTTACTTTGTTACTTGTTTTTCAACTAGGAATAAAATTAGAGGATTCCTCTACTGAGCAACTATATTAGCCAATGAAACAAAACTTTGATATAAATATCCTTACTTCAGAAGAGATGGGACAAATAAAAAACTCTTCTAAAATAAAAAGTTAATTAAAAGTAAAGAGAGAAGTGTTATTATTACTAAGAAATTAGGCGAAGACCTTGTAGGTAATTTTTAAAAGGGAAGATAATGTGACCATGGTAGGTAAACAGAACTCTCTTGAGTTTTCTAATATGCCTTCTCCAGGCTTTACCAAATGGACAAAATAAGACCATGGGTTCAATGGGTGCCCTCTCAGTGAAAGGCACTGTAGCCACAAATGTGAAATGTAGGATTTTAAGGATGGTCTTTGAGCCATATTTGTCCAAGTTTCTTAAGTTGTGGCCCAGCTTCAGAGAATCTAGGGTGCTTAATTCTTCAAAGTTTTTCATGCCTTTCCATCGTGTAATTAGAATTGTAAGTAAGAGAATGGTGAAAAAAATTGGAAATCAGCCACAGATATGGCAGAAAGCAATGATCATAGTTGGTTATATTGCTTATGTTGGTGATAAGAAAAGGGCCCAGGAGATGATTCTTCATATTGGTGAGATGTTGAGTAGATTGGAGGTATGAGAAATTTCACAACTGATCTCCAACTATTGAGGAATTGCCCAGGGAGCTGGGCAGAACCCATAGCTCACATAGAAGGGAATGTTTTGAGCCTTTGGTTTTGGGGAACTCCTAATTAGAAGATAAGAAATGGGCAATAAATGAGCACGAAACCATGATTATTTCTTGGAAAGTCAAAAGGATAGTGAGTCCAGAGTTAAACTCATCAGAATCTCTATACAAAATTGTATAGAGATTATTGTTCTAATAAGGCAGGTAGTGCTGAAAAATGAGCTGCTCAGGACTTTCCCCTAACTTCTGAAAAGTAAAGTAATTCTAACTTAACAGAAATCATTGCTTCAGTAAAATGAGATGCTTCCTAGGGACCCTAAATGCATTCATATTCCAGAAAGGTCATATTCTTACAATCTCAAGGCAAAAACAGTAAGGTACTCTCAAATTAGAGTTCACATAACAGATAAAGCTGATTGTGTTCCAAGCAGGATGGTATATGAAGTTTTGTTCACACAGGCATCAGAAAGACAGATAATACTGGAATCTTTTTCTTATATCTTTTGCTAAGTCTAATCTGTTATTTTGATTAAGAATAGGAGAGAAAGTTAAAAATTAATACTCACTATAGACTTTTTCTGGCCACTTGAAGATGTGCATCCTGCTAGACAAGGTGAAATGTAAGTTATTCCATTGTCCCCACAGATGGGTTCCCATTGATCTTTATCACAATTGCAGTCTGAGTTGCAATAAGAATGTGGTACATCTATATGAGATGCCACTGGATTAATTCTGGAAATACATGATAGACATATATCAGAAAGAGAGAGAAAAGAAGAGGAGGAAGGAGGAGGAAGTAAAAAAGATGAGGAGGAGGGGAAGGGAAGTGGCAGAGAAGACAAAGGAGGAAAGAGAACAAGAAAAAAGAAATTAGAGAGTGAGGTTTTCTTTTCCTTTTTTTATTTTTTTTTAAAGTTGGAGAGAGTTAAAGGGACTATGCCAAAGCAGCAAAGTTGTTGCTGCTGTTGTTTTAATGCTCATTCACTTTTTCACCCTCCATCTCTATCAAGACATGATTTATGACCTAGAAAAAGTAAAACTTAAAAAAGAAACCAGAAAGAATATGTGGCAAAGAATACTTAGGCAAAAAATCTTGGTATTCCAATCAGGAAATTTCACATTAGATGAATCATTTCTTTTTCCTGAAACTTGATTTTTCTTCAGTAAGATAATGGCATTAAACTGAGATTCCTCCCAGCTCACTGTAAAAAGTCACATGACTCCATACATGTTATTTAAGTAGGTTGAACTTTTTAAAGAAAATCTATATTTTAACTTTATAAGGGAAGAATTCTTTGTGGTTAAAGCAGAACCAGTAAGGATCAATTTTGAGAAGTAAGAAAATAATAAAATCAGTTGTGAAAGACTAGAAAAACTCCATATATTTTTAAAATGAAGTTATAACGTGCTTTATAATTTATTATAAGATATAAATTATAAAATGTAATTGTATAACATGACTAAAGTTTTAAAATACATATTTATATAGTTGATTTTCTACTTAGAGATTTTAGAAATTGCTCTTTTGTTTTTATAAAAATCTTGATAATAATTGAGGATATTCATTTTAAAGGAGGCAATCAACAAAATTATTGAGAACACTGCCATCTTTCAAATACTAACTTTACTGTGCAGTCCTGCTCAGTGATGTTTTAGTCAACAATGGACTACACATACGAAGATTTTACCACCTAGCAATGCTACAAGTGTCTTGGACTGTGTTTACACAATGATAAAATAGACCAATGACACATTTCTAAAAACTTATATTTGACTATACTTAGACAACCCATGACTATACTTGCTCCATTAAACTGACTTTAGGCTAAAGCCTGTCCTCACAACCAGGGAGCCCTGGGACCTAAGGGTGTAATGTACAGTCAGTCTGATGTTGTTGTGTGGCTCCAAGCAAGGAACAGTTTCTCTAAGTCACAATAAAGGAAGAGATAAAAGCAGGTTTGATTGCATGATCCATAAGTTTCCTTTACTTTTGAAATTCAAAGCTCTAGGTGCACTGTATTTTGATTTGCTATAATAGTAAGTATTGGTGGATGGGAACGATTGGCAGTCAAGATTAGGAGCAGGCAGAAATATAATTCAAGATTATTTTGCCAAGCCTCCTAGAATGGTATGATGTTTAGGTAAGGAAACATGGAAAAATTTGATGAATTAAAATTGGCACTTCAGAGATCCAGACTTTGAAAACTCAGAACCAACAGTAAGTAGCACTAATGTGCATGGTTACTCAACTATGATCCAAGGATCTTTGTTGCTTGGATGTGAACCTTTCTAATCTTAAATTGTTAGCTATATTCATGAGATGGTAAGTCTGCATAGGAATTTTTCTCCTGATTTGGAGTGGGCTGAAGTACTAAAATACTTGACATAGTATGATAATAATAGCAAAGGTTCTCCAACATTTAATATGCAATTATATGCAGGATATATAGTAATTCTACTTAGAATGAAAACACCACCAGAAGACACAGTTTCAGCTTACAGAAAGCAAGAATTCAGTACAATGTAAAGAAGTGTTCTCTTTTTCAGTTTGTTGAACATCAAAATGTAATGTAGATAAAGGATGTTAAGTCACTTTTGGAGAATGTCATTTGTATTACACTCAAAATCCATCCAAGTTGGTAGTGGTTAAGACTAACTATTTTGGAGCCAAAAATCCTCAAATTTGATCCAGTGAGAGTAAGTAAGATCAAGTTAAGACATTGCTAGTCATATAATCTGTATGTCTCCAAGCCTTACTTTCCACATCTATAAAAATGGAAATAAAAGTATCCCTCCTGCATTGTAAGCATCCTGTAAATTATAATTATTATTACAATTACAACCTATGTAGTTTTTCTTTAAGAAATATCTTTAGAAATATACATTTTAAGAATTTCTAAGTTGAAATTTCTCTCAACTAAAAAAAAAGTTTAACTAAAACTTCTTTGTTCTCTATTTTCCTCAGTCTTTTCATTGGATAGTTAACACATTATGCAGTTGATATAGTGATATATACAAACCCATCATAGGTCAAGGTTAGGCCGGCAATTGATTTGTTTTCACAAAGTAGACCAAATTTTAACAGAAAAAACAAGAAAGACATGAAATAAGTAAAAAATGAAAATTTGGCAATTCCAATCAAGGTCAATTTGAGTTTTTTAATGATATATCCTCCTAAAAACATTCCTGTTGCCATAGCTGGTAAGGTTATGAGTCCTAGAAATAAAAGAAAAATTATAATTACATAAATACGCTTTTAATATGTCTTTATATATGAAACACATTGTATATCAACCAAATTCATCCCATCCCATTACTTCTTAAGGGGAAGGGTGACAGGCAAAATGGAAAGAGAGGGCAAGTTTATCATTTGGGAGAGACAAAAATAATTGTTTCCTGCCAAAGATGAGGATTTGGTCTCCTCAGTATTAAAAAGCAATTATTGATAATATTTGTGTATCTGAACTGAGAATTTCTATGAGGGACTTCCCCCACTCCTAGAAAACGATAATAATATACCATTTTTCTGCTTGTGAAACTTTGATCCTATCATCTAAAATCCTTTACATCTTACAGAATGAAGAATTCTAGCCCTCAAAACCCACTCCAATATTTCCCAGTGATTTAGAATTAAATACTGAAATTAATATCTTATCTATTCATAAAACCCATGAATAAATAGGTAGGTCTATTATATATATAGTATTAAAAATGGTTGATCCCTCTTTTAACTTTTCCATTCCATTGTCCAGTAAAGTTATTTAAGATGAAGACTCCTTCAACAAAAAGTTTAGTTTAGGTTACTGGGAGTCAAAACTTAACAGTGTTTACAATGTTTTGGGGAATTCATTTTCAAATCATCATTTTCTTTGTTACTTATGATCCAGTTTTATACCACTTGATAAATTTTAAATTCATCAAACAACTACTGAATATCTACAATGTTTTCACAATACTGGAGTTGTGGAAAGAATAATATTAGAAAACATTTCCTCAGCAAGTAGGTCTTATAGGTCACTGAAAATAGATAAACAGAAAATACTCTTTAAAATATGATATTTATTTTGAATTGTGCATATTTTGGTGGTACATTTAAATTGTTTCTCCTTTTGGAACCATCAATGTCCTGGTTTTTATAAGTAATTAAATCCTGGTTTCAGAGTCCATAAATTACAGACTATATGATTGTGCTACAAAATGGTTTGTCTCAATATCTCATCACAAAATTACAAGATCTAATTATTCAGGTACCATGTCTAAATGTTCCATTTATGTACACCTTTTCCTTTAGGAGCTATATAACATGAGATGCAACTTTCAGTGCAATAAAGTAAAGATATCAGATTAACAAATTCAATAAAGTTTGAGAGAGAATAAATAGAAATTATTTACTAAAATATAAAGTTACATTCACAATAAAATGTCACTTGAAATACACTGATTAGTAGTACACAATCCATAAAGCAAATAGGTAAAAAATATGTCTTACCCAACAAAATATTAGCCTGAGATGCTGATTGACCATATTGTTGCTCTGTGTATTTGAATGCATAAGTAAAAAAACCAATAAAGCCACTTATTTGTAGCAATGTCAAAATCAAGAATATAACATAAAGGTGATTGGTAAGGAGGAGTTTCAAAGACTGGAAAAAACCTTAAAATTATGAAAATAAAGAAAATATTACAACTTAAATATATACTAATCTTTTATACTACATAAGATTGAACATTACTTAAACACATAATAAATAAGTATCAGTAGACTGGCATTCTACTGTCATAAGTTATTTGTTTGTTTTTGGGTGGTCCTGAGATCAAAACCAGAGCCTCATACGTGCTACACAAGAACTCTGCTAGTGAGATTCATCTGCAGCCCTCAACAGTTTTTAAAAACATAATCCTTCAATATTTCCAGAACATACATGAATATTTATTTGTTTAGTTCATTTTACCCCCTACCCAAAATTAAATCATACATGCATGCTTTTTTGTAACTTGCTTTGTTCACTTAATATTTGGTTATTCTGGGCACTTAACCAATATATTACATATTTATTTATTTGTTCATTTAACAAATAAATATTTGGTTTTCAATTCAATTAGGTACTAGCCAATACATTAAGTGTTCAAGTAAGAATATACATACAATGTCTCTTATTTATCAGCATTTAATAATATAATCATTATATTAACAATATCATTAATTATTCAACAGAAATTTAAATGATAGCATAATCCAAAACTTCACAAAAATAAGGTTAAAAAATATTAAATATAAATATAGTATGAGAATTCAGACATCTTGTTACCTGGTATACAGCTTTTCTATCATAAAATACTGACTCAGTAAATCTGGAAATATCTTAAATAGAACCTTAGTTCTACTTAAGAACATGAATCATGTGTCTAAAGATACAAGGAGAACCAGGATATAATGATGTTGTGTCTCACGTGACATTATGGCAGGAATCACACAACTTCTGCATACAATGAGGTGTGTAACAAAATTACAACTTATCCATGGCAGAATTTATGGGATATCCATCTGTGATTACCAGGTCAACCAGCAGTTAACAGTAGGTAAAGGGAGAAAGAACTACATAGGAAAGCAATAGGAAGTTTCCGAGTCAAGTAAGACCAAACCAGACATTGTTATTGAGAAATAGATGACATGGTCTTTAAAAGACCTTGCCCTTTATGTGTTTAAGATTTCCAATGGATATAATCGTTGATATGAACTAAGATTTCCATCTAATGTCAACTAAAAAAATAATTTTATATACTTTTTATAAGAAGAAAAGAGAATTGTGGCAAAGGGCACAAAGAGAAAAAAGAAGAGGGCATTTTTTTTTTTTAACCAGGAATGAACAGCATTTAAAATGATTAGGCCAAAATACTAAACTTCTCTCTTTAGCATTCCCCAGATCAGAAAGACCATCACTGATTTGTGAGCCATTCTAAATGAGCTGTGACCTTTGATTAAAAGCAACACGAGGCTATAAATTCATCAAATCAGTTGTATTTTGGAGGTGACTGAGAACATAGTTGACATCTTGACTGAACTTCCACACAATCATGATCCAATAAGTATCTTTAATAAATGGATCAATAAGTAGTTCAAGTGGCATTAAGCTGATTGCCTCAGAAAGCAATTGTTTTCTTTGGGACTGTTCTCAATTTTTACACACTGTTTTCTTTGAACTGAAATCTTGCTTCTTTCCTTCAAACCAATCAACCTTAGTTCTACTCAAGAACATGTAGAATAAATACAACAGTTTTCCTTCTGACCTTGTATTTTTAGTTTTTTCTTCTATTCTTGCTAGGTACAAAATTAAGGTCCGCTTTAACTATTTGGGTCACTATCCTACAAACATAGTCGTAATTATAGCTGATGATTGTAATTGTCCTATTTTTTAAAAAAAAATTATTTATTTATATTTAGTTGTAGTCGGACACAATACCTTTATTTTATTTATTTTATTTTTATGTGGTACTGAGGATTGAACCCAGGGCCTCGCACGTGCTGGGCGAGCGTTCTACCACTGAGCCACAACCCAGCCCCATAATTGTCCTATTTGGCAGCTTTATTATTCTTTTTTTGAGGGAAAGTAGTCAAACCTAGTTTCTATAAATTTAGACAATCTGTGGATGTTTATGGATTTGATCTGGTAGAGTAGAAGCAGCCTGTGCAAATGAAAATTTTCTGGATATGCTGTCAATGTGCCTGTTAAGTTTCAAAAACTTCTAACTCAGAGGTGTGCTGGGACATAATGAATAATGAACTTTGGGAAGTAAGGCCTGATTTGTAGTATTTCTCAATTTCCAAGGGATAAATTCTCCTTCTATGGCCAATTCAAGCTACCAATGTAGTTGAAAATTTAACAATGGTTCATGAGCCAACACAACCTGGCTCCAGCATACCATGGTTGTTAGGTCAGAGTAATGGAAAGAAGGAAATAACAAATGGATAAGTGGAAGAATTGATGACAGAAAGAATTGGGGCTATCCTTGAGAATTTGTAATTCCATTTCAATGTCAATTTGAAAAGGTATCCAAGGCTTTAGGCATTGCATTGTTTTGGATTTTAGTATTTCACCATTTCCTTCCAATCTGAAAATTGCTGTCAACACGTCATTGTTTCGACTATTTTTCTTTGACTGTTGGACCATTCTCTTGGTTATTACTTCTATGCGGTTGTCTACAAGCCCCCAGAATTTATGTTTGAAAGGGAAGACTTGTTATCAAATAGTAGAGGATCCTAATTCATATTATTGACTCCAATGATTTCAACTATTACTGTTTCTACTTCATTTTTTAAGATCTTGATAAACATTTTTAATACAATTACCAAGAAAAATAATTAGTCTAATCACCAGACAGAAATCTTTCCCAAGTTCCTTCTCCTTAATCCATGTCTCCACCTGAGAATAGTTAAGTTTAACCAAACCAAAGTACTTAAGGCTGTTAATGCAATTGTCTGAATAATTCTCATTATTAAGTAAATTATTGGAAATAATTATAAATTTTTGGAAAATGGAGGCAATGTCCAATCACTAGGACATAGTCTAGTGCTTAGAATCATTTGCTAAATAAATGAATGAGTGCATTAATGAAATAGTATAAAATTGTTATCTCTTACTCATAGGCTATACTACATAATTTGAAATAAATATATTGTCTTTGGCTTACAAAGAACAGATATTTTAGCCTTTGGCTGTAATCTCCATGCTAATGGCCACAAATCTGATCCTATTCAGTTTTTCATATGCTCAGGAAGTATTTACTAATTTTAATAGGGGTTTAGAAAAATAACTTAGCTAGATTAGATGTACAAGAAAAATAACTCCATATGATTTAGATATGAATTATTACTTTAGAATATTCACTCTTCCCTTTCATTGAAATTAATAATTCCAAATTGACAAGGACTGTGAAATACTTACCATCTGTATTTATAGTAGTCTTTTTCTCTCGGTTGGTCAAATTAACTGTTTGAGTCCTTTCTTCATTTGTTTTGAGTACATGCAAAGATGCTGAAACTTTCCTTTCTTTCTTTGATTTATATGGATTTTTGTGTAGAAAAAAGAATGGTATGGAAGAAATAATGGATAGGAGTCCAGACATAAGGAAACTAAGCCACCAAGCACCAACCCATCGAGAGTCCGTGGGAGTTATTCTGATGCTGCCTAAAATAAATTAAAGAACCCAGTAAAAAATAATTTTGAAAGATAATAATATCTAAGCAATAATAACAATGATTGCTGTCCTCCATAGACAAAGAAAGTAAACTGTATTTCATCAATTCAAAGATGCTGTTTTCTTCTTTTCATATTTTTTGATCTCAGAAACTGGGATAAGTCTAACATTTAATGACATCTTACAATTGCTGTTATCCATGAGTCAGTTATGGGACTATTTTCATAGCCTGAGCCTGTGTAAACATGGTGGCTTTTTTGATGATATGACTGCAAAACTGCCAACATTGCATATCGAAGTGTGAAAATGACTTTAAAAAACATGGAAGAAATATGAATGCTCATTGCCTTCTGAAAATATCTAGGGATACCACCTGCTGAGGTCAAGAAAGCACAAATAATGAAAGTTAAAGCAGCTTTCAATAAATTCTCATAGCCAATAGAAGAGCTTTTCTCCCCTGCCCAGAAACTTGTATTTATAACTTTTTTTTTCACAGCACAGAGGATAAAATTGGTGAAAAAATACAGACAATGAAAATCTGAATTTAAAAGTAACCCAGAAAAGTTGTACTCTACATGTTAGAAATAATTCAATCTTTTTATTTCAATTATGTGTTTCTTTAAGGCATGCATAAAGATTATATGTTAAAACTATATATCAAGTATAAATGAAGAACTTCAGTAAATATAAGATAAGCAGTCTAAGTATTAAGAAAGGATGCATAAGGTTATCAGCAAAATGACAAAATAGGAAGCCATAAATTCCCATACACTAACACATTGATTCAATAGCATTATACAGATCAGTTCCATTTTTGAGAAATCCAGAAACTTGTTGAGAAGCATCTGTACCCCAAGTAAATAATAAATTAGCCACAATGAAAGCAATAGGAAAATTGGAAACCCCATTTCTTTATAATTCCCAACTCAGTATAATCCCATAAGATCAGGAAGAATTAACAGTTTGAACTAGTTTGTGGATACTTGCTGCAACTCTTCTGCTTGTCACAGAGTGAATGGGAACAGAAAGGGTTGGACTATACATCTATATTTCTACTTTTCCTAATCAAGGGATTGAAGAGATTGAGTCCAAAACCAAGCAGCAGCAGCTATTCTCATAGTCAACAAAGCAGATTCCAAGCAAAAAAAAAAAAAAAAAAAATTAGAAAGGTCAAATAAGGTCACTTTACACTGGTAAAGGGGAAAATACAATAAGAAGATAAAAGGATAGTAAATATTTATGCCTTAAACATTGGTGCATCTAATTAAATAAACACAAACAAACAAAAACACTTCTTGACCTAGGACTCTGACCACAATACTACTAATAATTTCAAAACACTTTTCCTCCAATAGATAGGCCATCCAGACACATAATTAGTAAAAATACTCAAGATCTAAACAATACCATAAATCAAATGGCTCTGACATCTATAGAATATTTCATCCAATAATAGATAAATTCACTTTCTTCTCAGTTGTTCATGAAATGTCTCCAAAATATACAATATTTTAGGGCACAAAGCAAGTTTGAACAAATACAAAAGAAAAATGATAACGTTCCTTGCATTTTACCAGATCAAAATGGAATGAAGTTGGAAATAAACAGCAAGAAAAATTATGAAAATCACATAAACACATGAGACTGAAAAATATACTTTTAAATGAGAAATGGATCATAGAAGACATGAAAGAGAAATTTAAAAATTCCTGGAGTCAAACAAGAATAGTGACACAATGTACCCAAATCTGGGACACTGTGAAAGCAGTTCTAAGAGGCAAGCTTACAGCATTAAGAAACAAACAATACCTCTCAAATAAAAGTCTAATATCATGTCTCAATGACCTAGAAAAGCAGAAACAAATTATTTCCAAACAGTAAGAAGAAAGGAAATAATAAATATCAGAACAAAAATTAATGAAATGAAGAATAAAAAAAGGCAAAGGATTGATGTAGCAAATATTGAAAAGATAAACAAGATTGATAAAACTTTAACCAAAATAACCAAAAGAAAATGAGAGAAGAGTCAAGTCAACACAATTAGAGATGAAAATAGAGATGCTGCCACAGACATTCCTGAAATCCAGAGGGTCACTGGGATTGAAAATTTATATTCCAATAAATTGGAAAATCTATAAGATATTGATAAAGTTCTAGATATATCTGACCTACCCCAATTGAACCAATAGAACATAGAAACCTAAACAGACCAATATCAAGCAATGAGACTGAAGCAGTGATAAAAAGCCTTCCAAAAAAGAAAAACCTTGGAAATACATGGATTCTCAGCTGAATTCTACCAGGCCTTTAAGGAAGAACTAATAGCAATTCTCCTCAATTTGTTCCATGAAATAAAAAGAGAGGGAAATTCATTTTATGAAGCTAAGTATCACCCTGATACCAAAAACCAGATAATGATACCTCAAAGAAAGAAAACTGTAGACGAATACACAGAACATACACAGAAAGGCATGTAATAAAATATTAGCAATCTGCATTCAAAAACACAATAAGCTTGTACGCCATGACCAAATTGATTTCATCCCTGGGATTTAAAGTTGGTTCAATATATACATGTCAATAAATGTAATTCATTATAGAAATATTATTAAGGACAAAAGCCATATAATAATTTTTTGATGAAGAAGAAACCTTCAACAAAATCCAGCACCCATTTATGTGAAAAACACTTGAAGAAACTAGGGGTAGAAAGAACTGACCTCAACACCATTAAGGCTATATATGACAAACACAAAGTCAACATCATTGCAGAATGGGGAAAAACTGAAAGCATGTTCTCTAAAATCAGAAACAAGACAAGGAGGTCCACTATCACCACTCCTTTTCAATATAGTATTTGGAACTCTAAGCAGAGCAATTAGGTAAGAGAAGGAAAATAAAGGTATATAAATAGGAAAGGAAAAAGTCAAACTATGTGGGTTGATGATATGATCCTATAAAGAACTCTTCCAGAAGGATTTTAGAGCTGAAAAGAAATTCAGCAAAGTTATAGTATGCAAGATTAACATTCAAAAATCAAGAACCTTCCTATACACTAATAATGAACCTGCTAAGAAGGAAATTGGGAAAAGAATTCTATTCACTATAGCCTAAAACAAAACAAAACAAAAATGGGAATAATCTGACCAAGAAGGTAAAAAATCTCTACAATGCATTTTATAGAATATCACAAAAGAAAATTGAAGGAGACTTTAGAAGACTGAAACATCTCCCATGTTTTTGAATAGGCAGAACTAATATTGTCAAAATGGCCATATTATCAAAAGCAATCTACAGATTCAATGCAATCCCTACCAAAATACCAGTGATATTCTTCATAGAAGTAGAAAAAAATTCATATGGAAGAATAAAAGACCCTGATTATCCAAAACAATTCTAATCAATAATAGTAATGCTGGAAACATCACAATACCTGATCTGAAATCATACTACATGGCTAAGGTAACAAAAATAAGCTAGTATTGGCAATATAAACAAACATAAAGCCAATGGAGTGGAATGGAAGACACATGGACAAATCTATATAGATAAACTTTTCTGATCTTTGACAAAGGTGCCAAAAGCATACATGGAAGAAAAGATAGCATTTTAAAAAAAGGGTGCTGAAAATACTAGATATCCATATTTAGAAGACTTAAACTATATCCCTATCTCTCACCCTGCATAGCAATCAATTTAATGAGAATTAGACAAGAAACATGTCAAGGGCTAGAAGAAAACTTAGGGTCAACTCTCCAATAATGCACAGGCATCAATATCCTTAATAGACTCCTAAAGTTCAAGAAATAAACCCAAGAACTAATATGTGGATGGCAACAAAATAAAATGCTTCTGTACAACAAAGGAAACAAGAGCATGAGGAGAGACCCTGCCGAATGGGAAGAAATCTTTGCCAGCCAGGCTTTTGATAGGGGATTAACATCCAGAATATATAAAGAACTCAAAATCTTAACGCCAAAAAAATAACCCAATCAATAAATTGGCAAATTACCTGAATAGATACTTTTTAAAAGAAGAAATATAAATAGTCAACAAATATATATAAATTGCTCAGTATTCTTAGCAATCAGGGAAATAAAAATCAAAAGTACACTGAGATTTTATCTCACTCTAGTTATACAAATGACAATAAATTCTAGTGAGGACATGAGGAAAATTGTACACTTATACACTGTTTGGGGGACTGCAAATAAGTAACACCTCTTTGGAAATCAGTATAGAGATTCTTCAAAAGATTAGGAATGGAACCACCAAATGACCATAATACCAAGATTGGTTTTTATTCAAAAGAACTGAAATCAGCATAAATATAGCAGTAGATGCAATCAGATGTTTACAGTAGTGCAATTCACAATGCCAAATTATGGATTCAGTCTAAGTGTCTGTCAACAGATGAGTGGATAAAGAAAATGTGGTATATGTACACTATGAAGTTCTACACAACCATAAAGAAGAATGAAATTATGCTGTTTGCTGGTAAATGAATGGAACGGGAGAATACCTAGAGAAATAAGCCAGATTCTGAAATTCAAGTGTCAGATGTTCTCTCTCATGTGAGAGAGGGAAAAAAGGAATAAAAAAGGACTCACAAAAATAGAAGGTAAACCAAGAGAAGAGAGGAAGGGGATTGAGTGGGAGAGAGGATATACAAATATACCACAATGAATCATGTGTGTGTGTGTGTGTGTGTATTACTTTAAATAATAATACAAAGGATACCAGCAGAATAGAGCAATGGGAGCAGGGATAGAGATTAGGGAAGAAAAGGGGAGGTTCCAGGGAATGAGATTGATTAAATTATGTTATATAAATGTATGATATGGCTTTAATGAGTCCCACTCTTATGTGTAATTATAATTCATCAATAAAAATGAAAAAAAGATAAAAGCTGAAGGAATTCTTCAATTTGAAACAAAAGGACCCTAAACACCAACATGATAGTAAAAAATGTCTAGCACTCATGTTCTTATGTATGTTCATTTACATGTGTGTACACATATGAACATCTACACACAAAATATATATGTGCATATGTAAACACATACAAAATACTACACTACTGGATTGGTAGTGGGTAAATCACTTTTAATTCCAGAATAAATGTTAGAAGACAAAGGCATTAAAATAATACACCTAAAATATGTTAATAGATAGTATAAATAGATTGTGACATCATTAAAATAAAATGTGTGGATGAGTAGTAAAATCATAGTTTTTATATGCATTTGAAGTTACTATAAGCTTAAAATAAACTTACAAGTATAAGATATTTTATATAAGTTTCATGATAGCCAGAAAAATGTTTATAGGAATTATAAAAAAGAAAAAAAATGAACCAATGCATATAAACCAAAAATCAACAAATCAGCAAGAAAAGTGAAGAAATGAGGGACAAAAATACCATAATGGAAGCAGAAAACAATTAATAAAGTAACAATTGTAAATTCATCCTTATTAGTCATTACTTGAAATATAAATAGATTAGACTCACCAACCAAAAGACATAGGGTGGCTGAATGGATAAAATAAGCCGTAGCTACATGTTGTCTATCAGAAAGTCAGATTTAAGGACCCATATAGGCTGACAATGAAGGGTTAGAAGGAGACATTCAGGGCACATGTTAGGGAATGGGGTAACTATGTAAAAGAAACCTGTTCTCTCTGATAGGTAATAAAGTAATAAAGTAATGGCTAACCAGTAATAAAGTGGGGAGGTGAGGATAAGAATAAAAGTGCAGTAGAGAATGGGAGTGGAGGGCAGGGAGGGAGATAAGCAAAGGAAAGTTAGAGGAATGAATCTGACATAGTTTCCTATGTGCATATATTAAAACAATATAGCGAATCCCACTACCATGTACATACAAGAATGGGATGTTCAGTGGAATAAGATACATTCCATGTTTATATGATTATATCAAAATGAATTCTGCTGTCATACAGAACTCAAAAGAACTAATAAAAATTGTGTTTTATATGAAAAAACTCATAAATAAGTAAAAAATGAATATTTTATTAAACATATCTATTAATTAATATTTATTTATGATAATAATGTACTGACTAAATTAAAATAAATTAAATGTAAATCAAAATAAAATCAAATAAACCTGTAAGTCAAAAATTGTCTCAAGAGGTCAATTTACCAGGAAAATTAAACAATTATAAACATACATATAACCCAATATTGGAGTACCAAAATATACAAGGTAAACACTGACAGAACAAGGGAGAAACAGACAGGAATGCAGCAGGACACCTCAATACTACATTTTTCACTTATCAATAGAATAACCAGAGAGAATATCAGTATGGAAACAGAGGACTTTAACAACAGTATAGAACAATTGGAACTTGCAGGCAAGTATAAAACACTCTATCCAATAATAGCAGAATACAAATTCTTCTTAAGCCTAAATGAACATTCTCTAAAACAGACCACATATATGTCAGGCCATTAAACAAGAGTTAATGAATTTTTAAAGATTGAAATGATTCCCAAACCAATTATCTTTTCCTCCTGTACTGGAATATAGTTAGATATTAATGGCATAAGGAAAACTGAAAAATTCACAAATATGCAGATATTAAACAATACACTTTGGAACAATTGGTTGCAGAAAAAAATCTAAAGAGAAATTAGAAAACACTTTGAGACATACAAAACTGAAAACACAATATACATGGGATGCAGCGAGAACAGTATCAAGAGAGAAATTTATAATGTCTACCTCATTAGAGTAAATTTTATTCTTGTAACCTGAGATAGAGGTTGTTTTCTTTAATTTATGGTCACTGAATATGGCATATTGCTGACTCTCAATAAGACTAATAAAAGTTAAGTTGTTATATTAATAATAAATAAACAGCCAATAAAAGTAAAAATAGACAAGTGGGACTCCATCAAACTGAAAAGCTTCTGTATAGCAAAGAAAATAGTGAAGAGTGAGAAAGCAACCTATAGATAGAAGGAGATATTTGTAAGCTATATATCTGACAAGGAGTAATTTTCAAAATATACAAGGAAATCCTACAATTCAATAACAAAATAATAACTTGATTTTTAAAATGGGATACAATGTTAAATTAATGTTTCTCCAAAGAAAATGTACAAATGTTTGACAATACGTGAAAAGATGCTAAATGTCATTTACTCTCAGGGAAATACAAATCTAAAGCACAATGGGATATCACTTTACTCTCATTAAAACAGCTATTATAGAGACAACACCAAGAATATCAAACAAATGTATCCTAAGGATGTGGAGATATCAGGAACTTTCTACCCTGTGGTAGAAAACAAATGGAGTAGGCACCATGAAAAACAGTATGAGGGTTCCTTGAAGAATTATTGAACTGCCACATGCTCATCCCATTTCTGGATATATATCCTAAAGAAAAGTATGATCTCAAAGAGATATTTGGACTTACGTGTTCATTGTGGTATTATTAAAAACAGTCTGAATGTGGAAACTAACTAATGCCATCAATGGATGGATAAAAAAGTATAACACACACACAATGGAATATTATTCAATCTTAAAAGAAAATCCTGCAATATATGAACAACATAATTGAGCTTTGAGGGCATTATGTTAAGAAAAAAATCAGTAATAGGACACATATTGCACGATGACATTTACATAATGCATCTAAAAAAGTCAAATTCATAAAAGCAGAGAGTGGAATGGTGATTTCCAGGGGCTCTGGGAAGGGGAAATAAGGAGTTGCTAGTTAATGGGTACAAAATTTCAGTTATGCAAGATGAGATCTGGTGTATAACATTGCACTCATAGTTAACAATACTATGTTGTACTTTTAAAAAAATCTATTAAGATCTCATGTTAAGTGTTAAGTGTCCTTACCATAATAAAATAAAAATAATTTAAAAAGTATATGTGTATACACATATTCCATAGAATTTTTTTAAAATATGGAATGCTTCACAAATTTTCATGTCATTCTTGTGGAGGGGCCATGCTAATCTTCCCTATGTCATTTCAATTTTAGTATATGTGCTGCCAAAGTGAGTACCACACCCTAAGGAGTTCAAAGCACAATTTAATACCATATTTTTTGACCTACAAAAGTGTCATTAACATGAGAAAATATTGTCTTACAATTATCCTAAGTTGTAAAAATAAATTATTTTCAAGTATGCACAGATCTGGATTTAAAATTTATTTACATAATCATAATTTTTCATAATCAACCACTCAGATAGACTTCTGTAAATGATTGGTTATATCAGTGACTTTATCCATATAAGTAAGTACAGAAATAGATGATAAATATTTTTTCTTACTCAGCATCTGTCAAATATGTGATTTTGGTTAATTTTCTATTCTCTCATTGGCCTACTATAAAATAGAAAAAAAGTCATATCCTTCATATCCTAAGTAGATCTGGCCTGCCAAACTGTTTTCTTTATTTTACATATCATATTAAAAATCAAAAAATTATAGATGGATTTGTCCAGAAACCAATCAAAATACCTTGTCAATGATAGAATCAAATTTCTACATTAAAAGAATAGTACAGATGGTTTGGGGTAGATGGTGAGGGCAATAAATCTCCACCAACTCTAACCAGTCTGCCCACCACATCCTAACTTCCTATACCAGAACCTGTATCTCTTTATTCATTTATGTTATCTGTTTGGCTCCTGTAGATATTAGAGTTTGCCCAAGTATACTTTGTAATAAGTTCACTTTACACTAGTTACTGAAAAAAAGATACAATAAGGTCTGAATATTCAGTTATATAAATTGAATAAGCATGAATCCTAAAATGTTTATGAATATTTATAAATATTAGGGGGATTTTTAAAAAACTGTCATCTTAAAGAACTTCACAACTTATTTCTGTACTCTTAGTGATAAAAACAATAATGACCTTGGAAGTGAATAAATAAAATTGAACAGACCGTGAGCCAACTCTAAGTCATGTATTTAAAATAGAAGACATGAAACATTTCATCAGCTACTTGCTTTAGTCTTGTATTAGCAAACACTTTCAAGTCTGTGCCTACTGTTAGCCTACTGTGATATCTAGTGCATTTTGGAAGTAAATCTTTTGATCTCCTTAGAATTATCTATTGAAGTCCTGATAAGATAGAAAATTGAATATGTTTGTTCACAGGCACTAATTATTTGTATGTTAAAACAACTACCATTCTGTCATTTTCTAAAAGAGATGACAGGGGGGTTGGGATGTAACTCAGTGTTATAGTATTTGCCTAGCTTGTGTGAGGTCCTGTGTTCAGCACACACACACACACACACACACACACACACACACACAAATCACTAAAAGAGATGTCAAGTAAGTACAGGAATGTCTATGGCTTGTTGTCATAGAGCCTACAATACAGGCATGCTATTGATGATGAATAGGGTCACTTAACTTTACTTTGGGCCAACAGAAGGTGGTGACATTAGGACTTCTCTAAAGAAAAGCCACATTTTGAATGAGATTTTAAGAACCATGCAAATGGAAAAATGAGAAAACCTTTTCCAAGTACAGGGAAGGGTATTATTACTGGGCACCTTGAGATTCCTGCAATTAATGTGACATGGCTAGTATATGGGGTATATATTAGAGAAGGAATGGAGAGGTAAAAAGCAAAATGATTTAAAAAAAAAAAGGAAGAAAGAAGAGAAAAAAAAGTCAAAACAGCCATTTATCTCATTCTAGAGAATTTGACTTCCATCCTTAAATCCAATGTGAAATCACTGAAGGAACTTAAACAAGGGACGACATGGATCAGATTTGTTTAGAAAGATAATTCTAGAAGCATTATGCCTAAGAACAGGTGAGACCAGAGGCAAAGAGTTCAGATGAAAGGTTATTCAGTAATTCGGTCAGTAATTGAATTAAGGTTAGGTTATTTATGAAGAGAGGGATCATAGGAAATAAAATGGGTGTAGAGGTAAGACAATGAGCCAGATTTGGACACATTGAGTTTTAGGCGTTTATAAGACATCTAAGAAGGAAAAAAAAAATTAGCGAGTACTAAAAAAAGTGTAAATTTTAAAAAGTTGTAAAAAAAGTACCCATTAGAAGTACATTGGATAGAAACTAATTGTGTTTCATAAATAATAAAAGTCAGATTACAATCGAAAAGTAGATGGGAGGTAATAAGTGAGACATTTACATTTAGATTATTTCTTCCAGGTGCTTGGCTCTAAAGGAAAATAGAAAAACGCAAAATCAGCTAAAAGGTTGTTTGATGGATAAAAAATATTGTATGTGTAAAAAAAGATGGGAGAGACTTGAGTGTGCTTTCTTAAGGAAAAGAGAGAGTGGCGATGGTGGGTAGAAGGAGCAGACTGGACCAGGTAAAGTGTTGATGGAATCAGATCTTGGAAGACATGGAAAGAGGATCCAAACCACAGGTGAATCCATTAATATCATCTGAAGATGGAGGCCTTTCCCACTGAGTTGGGGAAAACAGGATGAAGATACAAGATGAAGGTACAAGAGCTTGAAGTTCCCATACCTTCCAAATTATTTCTCCTAATTATGAAGTAAAGCATGCTCTGAGAGTGAAGAGGAAGGTCACAGATATCATTTATTCCTTCATTCGTTTATTCCACATGCACTTATTGGATGTTGCCATATGCCAAGCCTTCTGCCAGGGCAGGACACGAGGCTGGACCAAAATTCTCAGTAAGAGTTCTTTAAACTACTCCAGCAAGATGAGATCTGGTGTATAACATTGCACTGAATATTTAGACCTTATTGTATCTTTTTTCAGTAAAAAACAGTCAAACCAGCAGTCTCTATGGCAGCTTCAGCAAAGCAACCTGTAAGTTCTGCACTTCAACATCCAAAAAACGAAATTGACTCGACTGGGTGGTCAGTTCTGGGAGAGGAATATTTCAAGTTTGTTTTGGATCACATCATATAAAATAAGATTGTTTACATTTTTCTCATTTTATACTTAGTTGTAAAAGCTTGGTATACATAGGAGCTGAATTTTACTTTCATTATAATTACTAATGTGCTTTTTCCTACTTGTTACTTTGAAAACTAGTAAGCAAATAGTATTAAAAGAGTAAATTTAATAATTTGACAGAATGGTATCAGGTTTTTGAAAGAAATTATCGTGTTACCTTGTTGTGATTGTACTTACTTAGATCTACGTAGCCAACGTCTACATACATTTTTGCAAACACAGATCCCATTACAAAGCCAATGATTGGACCAATCATTGCTATTGCTTGCAACCCACCTGAAATACGATGAAACAATTTTATCAGATTCTAAGAATACATGGTTCCTGTTCAATATGTTTTTAAAAGTAACATTACACAACACATTTATTTAAACAATTTTTTTTAGTTAAAAGAATTAATTTAGTGACACTATTATTTCAAGGATAAATCCAGGCAAAATAATCATTCAATTTCATGTTTTCTGTACATTACCTATGTAAACAGAAGAATGTCCTTCTTTAGCAAAATCATCAATATAAGAAATCCCCAGTGGCACGATAGGAGTTTCTCCTATCCCACGAAGCATGTTACCCATGAGGACATATATCCACATGTATGATGATTCCTTTTCACAACCTTGGTAGACAAGAAGGTTTTATTTTAAATATTAACTTCAGCATTTCTATCAGAAACTGAACTACTTTAAACAAATATTACTGTGGGGCATTTTTTTTTTGCTTTTTTCTAATTTTAAGTGATTTATATTCACTTTGCAAAGTTTGAAATACAAACAAAAAAACCCAAACACAAATACACACACATAAAAAAGTAAAAATTAGCTGAGATCCCACTATACAGATAAAATCAGTTCTGATGTTTGTTATATACCTTCCATACTTCAGGTTCATATAAAAATATGCATAATATGCATCATAGACTTAAATATCCAATTCATATTATAATCTGTGTATACAATTAACACTATATTATGGCACTTCTCCTATTTAGTTTGCTCTGTGTTGTCATTCATATCAGGATCTCAATGATAGCACAGTACTGTGTTAAATAACAGCTTCATAAGAAATTTAGTCAATGCTATATTTTTAAATTATAAAATATTTCTTATTTTTATTCTGTTAAATATGGATGCCTTAGCTATAACTATAAATAAGACCTTGTGCCCATTCCTGACTATTTTCTTAAGTTTAATCGATAACAGTAGGATAAGTGTGAAGTATATTTTTTGTTCTTTAATGCATAGTAAAAATTAACCTCCAGAGTTACACATTTATATACTCTTAACAATACTAAAAATCTAAAATCATTTTTCTTCCTCCCACTTCATTTATGTATTAATATTTTCCTATCTAATAGTTAAAAACTTTAGTGTTATTATTTGTAATTATAATTTGTGTAAATTATAATTTATAGTAGGTAAAAATATTTAATTGGCATAATAATTTACATATCCATAAAGAGCAAGTTTCTATTTTTTTCACATACTTAGGCAAGTTCCTATTGTTTTATTTCAAATGTAGATGTTCTTTGCCAATTTTCTACTGGCATTTTCCTCTTTTCTTACATATTTCTAAAAGGTCTTTATATTTAATACATATTAACATGATGATTTTTGTCTGTATGTAAAGGTCAAAACTTTTTCCTATTTTTTAATTAGTTTTGCCAATAAGTATCATATTTTCATAGATATAAGTAATTTCATAAATTTTAGAATCATTTTCACTGTCACTATTAATTCTTACCTTCTTCCGTTATCTCGGGTTGTGTTCCAGTGAGTGATAAAGTTTGATTAACCAAACAGGTTAATGTTGAATTCTCTGATAGATTAATATGGGCATCAGTAGAATACTTGTAACTGTAAGAATATCAGGACATAAATATTTGTTCATATACTGAATATTTTTACTTTTCCCAAAAACACAAAGAAATTTTACCCTGTTTGTGTCTGCCTTTTCTCCAAATTACCAGAATCCTCTACTTCAATTGTATGACCTGTATTTTAGAAGAGATTATGGGTGAATGTGAAGTGGGAGTGTCCACTCAGAAAAGTCATTCTTCGATGTCAGTCCAGGACTGATTGTATTCTGGTCAATACTGTATTCTTGTTTTACCTTTTTGTTTTTTAAACTTCTAACTATAAACTTTCTGATAATTTACAATGACAGTTGATAAACTTTAGAGCAGTGTTTTCTAAATCAATCTAAAATGCATGCCAGTTCATCTACATTTTCTATTAATAACCTGTTATTCTTTCACACACACACATAAACACACTCTCCCTCTCTTTCTAATTCCTATCTCTGCAAAACTTAAAAACAATTATAATGCACCTCAATTTGATAAAACTTCTTAGGAACAACAGAGATAGAGTTAGAATAGGGACAAATTCTGATCCTCTAAACATTGAGGTACCCTGTAGCTCTGTGGGCAGCCTAATGTATGTCAGGTATTGTGCTCAGCTGCAAAAACGTAGAAATGAACAACAGCTTTTGTACTTAAGACTTTCACACTAAAATAGACAGATATGATAAATGATATAAGTTTCATACACAAAGTTCTGAGTTTTCATAAAGGAAAAAGGGATGATCAGAGTTGCTTGAAGGTGGAAAATAGAGTGGATTGAAGAAGATCTCACCATGAAGATGACACGGGAGAAGAATATTAATGAGGAATAGGAGCTTAATAGACAAAGTAGGGAAAGTGTTCAAAGGTATTGGAAGAGTATATGCAAAATTATGATATATTATGGACATTTAGTGAACTGCAGGTTTAGAATGTGGTCCTCAAAGATGGGGAGCAGCAGAAGATCAGTCTGGGAAGATAACAACCAAATAAGTGAGCACCATGCATGTGCAAATGACTATAGGTATAAACCCACAGGCAAGGGGCTTTTAATATTTTGACTGTCACTACTAATAAGACATGCATTTTACATTACACACACACACACACTCACTCACAAATGTATGTACAGGTAAAATGCAAGTTTCTCAGAAAAGTATTTATCCCCATCTACATTGTACTTATTTTATTCTGGCCTATGGGAAAAACGTTAATTTCAATAATCTGAATTGCTTTATTGGTACAGAATCTGAAGTTTGAAAAACTACTCTAGGACATCAAGTTTTAAATAGGAGTAAAATAATTAAATACACATTTTAAAGTATTGAATATGAGTTAGAATAGATGAAATTGGAAGCAAAGTCCAGACCAGAGAATGAAGCCTCAGTGTAAGGACAGTGGAGCAGTCCAACTTTGATAGACTGCAGATAAAAAAGGAAGATTTGGGTGATTACCAGGTATCCATGTTTCAGTAAATAGACAGCCTAGGACAAGGTCCTTGGTTTTAAGTTCCTTTTGAATAAAGGAATCGTTACGAAAGAATGAATGTGAAAAATCTGAACTGGTCTTGGAAAAAATGATGAATTCAGTTCTGAATATATGGATGGAAAAGGCCCGTGGGACACGAAGTTGGAAATATCCACAAGCATACAGATCTTGAGTACTAGAAAATGTCAGCATATATTGATGATAGTTTTATTTAAAGCATATATTCCATGAAAATTAAGTAGAATGAAAAGTTAAAAAGACTAATGGTGGAGCTTAAGAGGTACTGAAATTAGGATGTTAGCCATGAAAGAAAATGACAGGCATGCTAAAGAGGGCAGAGATGGGAAATAAATCCAGCGAGGGCAATATGTTAGAAAGAGGAAGGAGAAGAATCACAAGGAAGAAAGGTTGTCTCGGAGGCAATGTAGAGAAAAAAATGAGTTAATGTGGTAACCTAATGGTGTGACTGCTGGATTTGGCAATGAGTCAATGATTCCTTTGCCTGGCAGAAATGGCTTGCTCTTTCTTGATACCCCTTTCCCTGAGTAATTTAAGTTGAAACTTTTAGCTGGGAACATGGAAGAACTGTGCATCAAAGGTTCTGGCCATGGTGATTGGCCAGAAGGATTATGCTTCTAAAAATATTTCTTCTTAAGCTACTTCCTATGTGTGCTTTTCGCTGCTTCTCCTTGGTCTCATCTCTTCTGATATCCTGTTGCCTGGAACAACACTGATGCAGTCTGGGGCCGTGAGGACAAGACCATGAAGGGCAAAGCAGTTATCGCGCTTCCTTGGACTGGCTACATTAACTCTGAGGTGAGAAATAAGCTTTTATCTTATTTAAATCATTGCTATTTTAAGTTGTCTCTCATGAGCATCTGACTCCAACCTTGACTACACCATAATCTTAGGAAATTTGCTTCAGTGGAAAGGCCATGGAAAAGCCCACACTGTAATGGGTTGAGCGAAAAAGTCTGAGTATAATCCTAATCTTATGTATAAAGATGCGAACTATTCATGTTGTACTAAAAAGTCATTAAAAACATTTATTTCAAATGAAACTGGGCAACTTATTTAGTGCTAGCCATATCTCAAAGACAATGAAAGCTATAGTGAATGAAGCTGTTAATTGTTTCATAGAAAAAAATACCAATTACTATACATAATGAGTAATCTTCTCAAAAGGTGAGACTAGCTCTTTAAAAGAAAAAAATTATATTCCACAACTAATTTACAAGTTAATGAAATTTACAGCACAGGGCTTTTAAATACTCACTATCCCATAAAGAAATGTGGTAAAGCTGTCATAATGCTTCCGACCCCCATAATGAAAGTACCAATTCCAATAACCTTCGGTCTGTGTACTTTGGATCCATAGTAACTCACGAATACAATCACAAGCAAGTTTCCTACGGAGAGAACAAAATTATGTTGATATGATTCATCACAATGAATATTGACTGAGTCCAATTTTGTATCCAATGGAAATGAAGGCCCCAGAATGGATGCAAATAGAGAATAAGATAAAATACCTTTTCCCCAATGATTCATTTAATGGAGAAGGCAAAACTTACCTACGTGAAACCAATCAGTGGAAAGTTGTGGAGTTATATAAAATAAGTTTTAGAAAACAACTTATTATGCAATATTAGTGAATCAGCATTTTATTGAAGAATTTAGAGTTAACTTGGATTGCACTGGAATGGAGAAAAATACTCCTGATCTGAGGGAAAGATATTCATCAATGTATTTATTTATTCTTTCCTAAAAATAAAAAGGGGGACATGAAAATAGAAGAGAGATTCACTGGAGAAGAGGAAGAGGATTTAGGGGGAGAAAGAAGGGCCTAAAAGGGAAGAAAGGTGGAATGAGTCAGATCAAATTTTCCTATATACATACATGATTATACTACAGTAAATTTAACCTTTATGCATATTCAAAATGCACTAATTTTAAAAACACTATAAACAGAAGAAATATCAGTATATTAGAGGCAAAGGAACAGGAGGAGAAAAGAGAGGAAGGAAAGGGTAGTACTGGGGACTGAATTGGAGCAAATTACATTCCATGCTTTTCTAATTACGTCAAAATTAATCCTAATATTATGTGTATCTATAATGAACTAATAAAAATGTGTAAAATTTTTATATTATGTGCCTGCTATGGTGCTTGGTTCCAGAAATAATTTATAGATGATATATAATCAATAATAATAATCAATAGATAGATAATCAATCTTGGAACCTTTCCTTAAGAAATTCACATACTAGTGACAAAAACTGATAGATGAATGGAGGTACTGTTAAGCCACAGGAAGAGAGACTTTATATTAATTAAGAGACTCAGGAAAATTTCCAGAAGAAGTCCCTTGAGATTTAATGTTTAACATCTATATTATTTAGTTTAAAAAGGAGAGAAAGAGTATTCCAAGTGGAGAGAATCACCATCAATCCTGGCCATCTGGCTATACGTATAATAAGCAGATTTACTGAGATATATATATATATATATAATAAGCAGATACCAAGATTTACTGAGCATTTCATAGAAAAAAAAAGCTTGACAGAAAAGCGCCAAAATGAACCAGTAGATAACAAAACACATGAAGAAATAGTAAGTATAAAAATAAAGAGGAGAAACTTAAAAAGTTCAGTTAATAGATACAAGAGCATGTTTACCCATAAAATCAGAATGAGAGACTAAAAATAATATAGAACAATAAAGTACTGTTGTAACTTTAAAAATAGACAAATGTACAAATTATAACTTTATATGATAAGTTGGAAGATATAAGCATATGGAACATACAGCAAAGGAAATAGAAATTTAGAAAGAGAATTTTAAAGAGAAAAACAATCTAGAAAACTTAATAGTTGTGTCATAGATGTTTCAAAAGAAAATAGAGGAGAAACAAATAATAAAGAGGAAGTAAATTTCTTGAACTAAAAGTAAGACTTCAGCCTTTACATGAAAAGTTCTTCCATTTCTCCATTCGAGGTAATACAAAAAGATATAGTCTTCAATACATGCTAGTAAAATTTCTGAGTTTTGAGGATAAAAAGGAGATGCGTATTAGTGCATACTAGTAATTATTTGTAACATATATATGTTATTGAATTTTATGAAACAGTAGATTAATGTTATAATATTCTTATAAAAACATTTTGATTGTTTAATTTCATACCCAAATTATCACAGTAAAATAAACACATTCCCAATAAGCAGGGGATATAAATATATGTTGTATGTTCAATTTTGTTTCTGGGAAAAAATAACCCCTTGAAGATATAGTCCACAGGAACTAAGGATGAAACGTGAAGTTACAAGATTCAAAGATCAAATGTAAGCAAATTTGTAATGCTATTCAAATAAATGCTCATAGATATGTCTTCTGTTATAGTTACTTTAAAATACTGTCATGTATGTTTTACATGAATTTTAAAAATAGGCAAACTTGTAGGAAATATTTGCAATATATATGACAGACATAATTTGGGGGGTCTCCAAATAATTAAAAAGTAAGAAGAAAAGGGAAAATTGAGCAGAAGTAATAAACTCCCAATTCACAAGATAAGAAAAATGTTCATTAATTACATAAAGCTTCATGATTATAGAAGACATTCAAATTAAGACAATAAAGACATATCTTCCATGTTTTTTTAAAAAAGACTTTTAACCTTAAAGAGTAGAAATCTAACATAGTTTTGTTCCAAATCTGTTCTTTTATCCACAAATCATATGAAACATAGTCCTTTTTCAACCTTTCTTCACATTTGGGCAAATGGAGAGAGGGCAGGTTAAGCGTCCCAGGGTGTGAATTTGAAACAATGAGTTTATGTAAGATCAGTCTTCCAACACTCTTAATAACTAGGATTTTGTTTTGTTTTGTTTTTGCATTACAATTCTTATTACACATATAGAGCACAATTTTTCATACCTCTGTGTATAAAGTATGTTCATGCCACTTTATGCCATTGTACATGTACTTTTTTGCATTACAATTCCCAATACACATATATACCTTATATACAAACAGAGATATGAAAAATTGCAGTATGTGTATATGGTGTATTAAGAACTGGCATTTTGAACTGAGTGATTCTTTGTTGTTTGGGGCCATTCTGTACATTCTGGGTGTTTAACAGTATCCTTGAACTCTACCCCTAGGTACTAGTAGCACCCCCATCCCCAAGTTTCAACAGCCAAAAATGTGTCCAGATGTTGCCAAGTCATCCTTGAGGAATCAGTTTGCACATAGTTAAGAACCAGGGTTGTAGATCATGTGTGAAGTGTTTTACTCTGTAAGTCTAGTTATTAAGATAGAAATACAATTACCAATTTCAAAGCCTCCATCAATTAAACCAGCAATAGAAGAGGATATGTCAAATCTTCTTTCTATTTGAGTAATGGAAGTTTTCATAATGACTCCACCTAGTGCTTTACAAATGAAGCCTAATGACATAGCTCCCAAGAAAATCTAAAAAACAACAACAAAAAAAAAAAAAAAGAAGAAGAAGAGGGAAAACTGGTTAAGCAAAAAACTATATAATGTTTATATGAATATGGAATTAATATAGCTTTTCTTTTTTACTTGAAAACATTATTTTATTACAAAAAGCATACCTATCTTTTCCCTACAGCAATCAGTGCACCTCAGCCCTTTTAATGTTATCTCTACACAGATAAAGCACCATTTTCCAACTAGGTTACAATATCAGATTACACTGAAAGTTGTCATTTTTCAACAAATGTCATTAATTGATTTATTAAACACTAAATGTGTTCTCAATTTGCCATGATGGTAAGGCATTGTTTATTTCCAAGTGAATAGCACGGGCCAGCTGAGGGGAGTGGCAGAACATTCTCAAAGGTACCTTCCAGGAAGCCAGTTGGAACTTTGAGGCAGCAAGGAGAAATTTAATGAATAACAAAATCGACCTTGCATCTAAGGTGAAGTGGCTATAGACTTTTTAAAGTTTCAGTTTCACTTGAACAAAATTGACTCATCCTTTCCTTTACAGTCCACATTGTTATCCATAAGCAAACTTCTTTTTGCTCTCTTGCTAAAATATGACCACATTATGGAACACATGATTGCAACTCCCCAAATTCAAATGTTGAACCCTAATCCCCAGTGAGATGACACCCGGAGCTGGGGCCTTTGGGAGGTCTCCTGATGAGGTTAGGGCTCTTGTGAGTGTTTGCAGTGTCCCTCTGTTACGTGAGAGCACAGGAAGAAGATGATCACATCTAAATCAAGAAGAGAGCTCTAGTTAGATTCTAACCATGCTGGCACCTTGATCTCAGACCTCCTACATTCTTGAAATGTGGAGAACAAATTTTTGTTGTGTAAGATATCCAGTCTGTTGTATTCTACCAGCCTGAACGAGAACTAATGATCCCTTCTCATTTACCTCCTGTGCTTCCAGTGGTCTCCACCATAATGTCTAGCTTTGATGATTAAAATATTCTCCTGATACATCTTTATGCTTCTGTTCCAGTTCCACTAAAAGTCTGTTCTCAAACCAGTAGCTAGAGAAATTCTTTTAAAATAAAAATTAGACCATACTGCCAATTCCTGCTAGAATGCAAACCTTTTCCAGGTAGGAGGTTTTGCTCATTCAATGCTATATCCCAGTGCTTAGAACAATGTCTGGCACAAAGATAATCAAGAAATATTATTGGGCTTTTGTTGAACCAATACTAGGCCACGTTTGGGAGTTACAGACAAAAGGCCAAACAGACATTTGCATAACCTAGAAGATGTATATATGTTCTTTCCTGCATCACAGTCTTTCAAATTATACATGCTATCAATGAAGATGGAAAAATTGAGAAAAGCTGTCAAATAATACCACTTATTAGATACAACTAAAAAGTAGATAAAATATAGAAAATCATCTAAAAATGGAACACCAACATGGAAGGGTATCAAAACTAGTTTTGCTAAGTTGATGGTGGGAATAATAAAATTCATAAGACAAACACTAAGTTGATCATGGTGTTAGACAAAAATCATGAAAATTTTCTTCCAGGACAGTCATTTCCTGACGTCTTGTAGAAAAACAATCTTTATATCACATAAGAATTATGAAAATTGTTCAGGGCCCAATCATTAAAAAAAAATCATGTAATTAATCCTGGGTCAGGGATGGTGGTAGAGAGAACACCTGGGAGGGAACAACATCAGCAACATGGTAGGACAGGAACCCAGGACCCTTCTCTCCCACAATACATAAATTTAACAACAAATGGACCAAATGCCCTGTAAGAACTCCAGAAACCAATTAGGAGTTTCATGTAATCCATGCTAGTCTAGATATAAACACATGGAAACCTAAAAGGAAAACGTATGACTCTCTGCTCTCTCCCTTGCACAGTGCTGTTGGGAGAAAACATTCAAATTCCCTACATCCAGTGTTTGGACTTCTAGTGGGGGCTTTCCAAGAACTGGTTTCTGTCTTGCCTCAGCACTCAAAAATAGGACACCAGATTGGGGCTCTCTCAGCAATGACAATTGATTAAGCATCAGTCTGTAGTACCACATAAAGACAGCAGATGGAGCACCATTGCCACAATTTGCTACATCGCTAAAGAGGTCACAGTACCGCTGAAAGACACCAGGACCTTACCAGGGAATGGTTCTAAATAGTAACTAGTAAAATTTTTCAAATAAGAGACTATACATACAAGCCTAGAGAGGTTAGAAAAGAATGCACACATAGAAAAAGCTTAAGAAAGCTTCAGTATCGAGAAAGGCTGAGTAGAGGAAAATTTCTCCTTATAGAAAACCAGATTACAATGTTTAGAAGAATTGGCTGATTCTTTGAACACTGAAATCCAAACAAACAAACAAACAAAGACATACAAAGAAACAGGGAGCGTGGACACGTTTAAATGAACAAATTATATCTCCAGGAACTGGCCCCCAAAAGTAAAAAGCTAGGAATTGCCAGAAAGGGATTTTAAAATTCCTGTGAAAAAATGCTTAATAAAATAAAGAGAGCACAGATAGACAACTAAATGAAATCAGAAACATGGTACATAAACAAAATGACAATATCAATGATATACAAATTACAAATGACCAATGAAAATAAAGAAATATAATAACTGAATTGAAAAATATGCAAGAGAGGGACTCAAAACACTGACTTGGTCAGGCAGAGGAATCAGTGAACTCAAGGACAGGTCTTTGAAAATTACTGAGAGAGAGGAGCAGAAGGAGGAGGAGGAAAATAGGAGGTGGAGGAAGAAAAAGAATGAAGAATCTAAGGGAATCATGGGACAAAAATCAAGCAGAGCAAACACATAGAGAAGGATAGGAGGAAAGAGTCAAGAACTTTTTTGAAGAAATAATGGCCTCTAATTTCCCACATCTGGGGAGAGAAGCAGACATAAAATCCAAGAAGCTCAAAAATACTTGAACTAGGATAAACCTAAAGATATCTACCCCGTGGCACATCTTAAACAAATTGTTGAAAGTCATAGGAAAAAGAGAAATAATCTTGAAAGTAGTCAGTAGGAAAGCTTTTCATCAGGTAAAAGGGAGCTTCTATTACACCAGCAGCAGATTTCTAAACAAAACTGTGGAGAACATGCTATGGTTTGGATGTGAGGTGTCACCAAAAAGTTCTTGTGTGAGTCAATGCCAGAAGGTTAAGAGGAGAATCAATTGTTTATGAGAACCTTAATCCAATCAGCGAATTAATCCCCAGGTGGGGATTAACAGAGTTATAACTGAAGGCGGGTAGAGTGTGGCTGGAGGAAGTGGGCATTGGGGATGTGGTTCTGGGGTATGTATTTTGTATCTGGTGAGTGGAGTCTCTCTCTCTGCTTTCTGATCATCATGTGAGCTGCTTTCCTCTGCTACACTCTTCTGTCATGATGTTCTACTTCACCTCGAGCCCCAAGGAATAGAAGCAGCTATCTATGGACTGAGAGGTCTGAAATTGTTCTGGTTGAGTCTTTTAGTCACAGTAGCAAAAAAGCTGACTAAAACAGATGAGAAGGGAGTGAGATGATATATTCAAAGTACCAAAACAAACAAAAAAGAAACTGGCCAATCAAAAACACTATATTCAACAAATCCACCCTTCAAAAATGAAGAGAAGTCAAGATTTTCTCAAATTAGCAATATCTATGGGAGCTCATCACAACATTTGACCTGCTGAAAGGAGAGGGCATTAGAAGAATGTTTAAAAGCAACACAAAACAGTATGAAAAATGTACATATCTCCTGGTAAAGATAAATACATAGGTAATATGGAATCTTGAATTATTATAATGTAGATAACCAAATCGCTTGTTAATCTGGTATAGAATATTTTAAAGAGCACAGAAAAGGAGTTCAAGATGAAAAAACAATGTTGGAGGTGTCACAATACCTGACTTGAAATTATAATACAAAAACTGCATGGTACTGGCATAAAAACAAACACAAGACCATCATACAGAATTGAAGACACAGAGACAAACCTACACATCTATAATCATCTGAACCTTGATAAAGGAGCAAAAAACATTCATTAAAGAAAAGACAGCCTTTTTAACAAATGGTGCTGGGATAACTGGTTATCCATATGTAGAAGGATGAAACTAGACTTTTATCTCACACCCTGCACAAATATCAACTCAAAATGGATCAAAGACCTAGGAATTAGACCAGAAACTATGCAACTCCTAGAAGAAAATATAGTGTCAACATGTGAGTATATAGATACAGGCAACAACTTTCTCAATAGGGCCCTAATGCTGAGGAAATAATGATAAGAGTTAATAAATGGGAGGCATCAAGTTAAAAAACTTCTGCATAGCAAAGGAAACAATTAGGTATGTGAATGGGAGAAAATATTTGCTAGCTACTCTCCTAACACAGGATTAATATCTAGAAAATATTTTTAAAAACTAAAAAAAATTAACACCAAAAAATCAAATAACCCAATTAATAAGTGGTCAAATGAATTAAACAGACACTTCTCAAAAGAAGAAATACAAATGGCCAACAAATATATGAAAAAAATGTTCAATTTCATTAGCAATTAGGGAAATTCAAACCAAAACTATACTGAGATTTTATCTCACACCAGTCAAAATTGCAGTCATTAAGAATACAAACAATAAGGCAGAAGCAGTGGCACAAACCTATAATCCTAGCAGCTTGGGAGGCTGAGACAGGAAGATTACAGAATTCAAAGCCAGCCTCAGCAATTTAGGGAGGCCATAAGAAATTTAGTAAGAACCTGTCTCAAAATAAAAAAGGGTTGGGGATATTGCTCAGTAGTTAGGTGCCTCTGGGTTCAATCATCAGTACTAAAACAACAATAAAATACAAATAATAATAAATGCTAGAGACAATGTGGAGAAAAAAAGGAACACCTTTATACTATTGGTAGTATTACAAATTAGTACAACCACTATGGAAATCAATATGAAGTTGCTTAAAATTAGGCATGGAACCACCATATGACCCAGCTATACCACTCCTTCATATTTATTCTAAAGAATTAAAGTCATTATACTATAGTGATACATGCATACCCATGTTTATAGCAGCACAATTCATAATAGCTAATCTATGGAACAGGTCTAGGTATCTATCAATGGATGAATGGATAAGGAAAATGTGGTCTATATACACAATGGTGTGTATTCAACCATAAATAAAAGTGAAATTATGTCATTTGCATGAAAATGGATGGGACTAGAGGCCATTATGTTAAGTAAAATTAGTCAAACTCAGGATGTCAAGGGTCATATGTTGTCTCTTATATGTGGTATTTAAGCAAAAAAATGCAAGATGATTCAATATATGAATTGAATCACCATAACATCTTAACAAAATTTAGGACAAAAGACTCATGATTACCTAATAAATGCAAAAAAGTTGTTTTTGTAAACTTTACCACCTGTTGATGATAAAAGTACTGAATAAAGTAGGAAGTGGGGAATGACCTCAACATAATAAAAGCCATATAAGGAAAGCTCACAACTAATATCATATTCAAGGGGGAGACTGGTAGTATTTCCTCTAAGATCAGAAATTACCACTAATATTCAACCTAGTTCTGGAAGCTCCAGCCAGAGCAATTAGACATTAAAAAAAATGAATGAAGAAACAAATAAAAGGCATCCAAATTTGAAACATTAAAAATCAGCAACGTTGCAGGACAGAAAAATTAACATTCAAAAATCTGCTGTTTCTATACACTACAATGCACAATCTAAAAAGAAAATTAGAAAACAATCCCACTTAGTACAGCATCAAAATATATATAATACTTATAAACTTAGGAATGAACTTAACCAAGGAGGTGACAGATTTGTTCAATGAAAACTATAATATTGATGAAAGAAATTAAAGACACCATAAGTGAGAAAATATTCCCTGCTTATGGATCAGAAGACCTAATATTAAAATGTCCATATTGTCCCAAACTATCTACAGATACAATGCAATTCCTATCAAGATTCTCATATTTTTTTTTTACAGAAAAATCTGAAATTCATTCAGAACCCAAAGGCAACCTGAATAGCCCAAATAATCTTGAAGCAGAAGTTAATGCCTTACATTTCCTGATTTCAAAATATACTACAATAGTAATTACAAAGCATTTGTAATTAAGATGGTGTTTCAGTGGCATAAAGATAGATCTATAGACCAAATTGGACAGAGAAGGGATCCCAGAAAAAACCCAATGATTGTCACTGAGGATGCCAAGACTACATAATGGAGAAAGAACAGTCTTTTCAACAAAAGGTGCTGGGAAAAACTGAATTACCATATGTAAAAGAATGAAGTTGCATCCTTACACTTTACACCATATAAAAACAAACTCAAAAGGATTAAAGATGTAAGTAGAAGATCTAAAACTCTTACACTACTAGAAAAAAAAAAAAAACAGGGAGAAATCTTAGGGGCATGAGATTTACCAATGATTTCTTAGATATGACACTAAAAACATAGGCAAAAATTAGGAAATAGGCAAATAGAACTACCTTAAGCTTAAAAACTCTGCACACGGAAAAACTTAACAGAGTGAATAAAATAACCTATGGAGTGGTAGAAAATAATCACAATTTATATATCTGACAAAGGGTTAATATCTAAACAATGTAAAGAACTTACATGATTTAAAAAAAGTATTTTTTTAAATGAGAAAAGGACTTCAATAGATATTTCTCCAAAGAAGGTATACAAATAGCCAATAAGCTCAGCCTCAGGGAGATGCAAATCAAAACCACAATGAAATACTGTCTCATATCTTTCAAGATAACCACTAACCAAAGAAAAGAAAATAGTAAGTGTTGGTAGGAATTTGGAGAAGGTAGTGCTTGTTGGTATAAATGTAAAATGGCATAGCCATTAGGGAAAAGACTATGAAGGCTCCTCAAAAAAATTGTCATATAATCCATCAGTCCTTTTCGGTATATTCAAAAGTATCCAAAGCAGGATCTTGAAGAGATATGTCATGTTCATTGAAGTATTATTTACAATGGACAAGAGGTAGAAGCAACTCAAATGACCATTCACAGATAAATGGTTAAAGAAAGATATATACATACAATTTAATAGTATGCAGCTTTAAAAAAAAAGAAGAAAATCCTACTACATGCTATAACATGGATGAACCTTGAGGTCATTATATTAAACCAAATAAGCCAATCAAAACAAGAGAGATAGCCAGGTGTGGTGGCGCACCTGAGGCTGAGGCAGGATGATCTGGAGTTCAAAACCAGTCTCAGCAAAAGTGAGGCGCTAAGCAACTCAGTGAGACCCTGTCTCTAAATAAAATACAAAATAGGGCTGGGGATGTGACTCAGTGGTTGAGTGCCCCTGAGTTCCATCCCTCGTACCAAAAAAAAAAAAAAAAGAAAAGAAAAAGAAAAAGGACAGATGATATATAATTCTACTTATAAGAAGTATCTAAAATATTAAAAAACTTAGGGACCAGGAGTTGTAGCTGAGTGGTAGAGTGCTTCCTAGCATGTCTGAGGCACTGGGTTTGATTCTCAGCACCACATATAAATAAATAAACAAAATAAAGGCCCATCTCATCACATCTAAAAAATATTTTTAAAAACCTTAGAAACATAAAGTAGAAAAGCTCTTTCAAAGGGCTAGGGGTGGGCTGAGGATGTGGCTCAGTTGGTAGAGTACTTGCTTTGCATGCTCAAGGCCCTGGGTCCAATACTTAGCCGCCCCCAACCACCAAAAAGAAAAAAAAAAAAAAAAAACAGGGCGAGGAGAAGAGGAATTGTATTAAGTGGGTGGGTGTAGAGTTTCAGTGTTGGAAGCTGAAAATGTTCTAGAGGTTTTTTGCACATCAATGTGAATGTACTTAACACTACTGATTTATAAACTATGTGAAACAACAAATGTAATGTTTGTTTGGTTCTTTTTTGGTACAATTTAAAAAAATATTTTTTTTTCAGTAAAAAAGAAATATGGGTGGCTTCCTGTTGAAAAATATACATATCCGACTGGGTTTGCATAATTGTGGGCAGCAGAATTGTGGTATATTACTGAAATCTTCTAATTTGTCTCCACAACTGCTTTTCACCACATTGCCATCTCCCAATCTATCAAGTCTTGTATGAACTTAAAACTTCTCAATGAATATTCCCTCCTCTATTCTTTTCTACCCTCCAGTAATTCAGTTTTTTTCAACACAAAAGCTACCTTTGAATTGTCACATTCCATCAGATTTCAACAATTTGTAACTAAAATGTCATATATTTTGTTAAAACTTTCATGATCTCTTCAGTTATAATTGTTATCAAAGTTTTTTTGCGGGGGGAGCAGTTACTGGGGATTGAACTCAGGGGTGCTTAACCACTGAGCCATTTCTGCAGCCCTTTTTTTTTTTTTTTTTTTTTTTGCATTTTATTTAGAGAAAGGGTCTCACTAAGTTGCTTAGTACCTCGCTAAATTGCTGAGGCTAGTTTTGAACTCACAATTCTCCTGCCTCAGCCTCTTGAGCTGCTGGAATTACAGACATATGCCTCGGCACCTGGTCATTATGAAAGGTTTTACAAAACCATAAAAATCATCTTCTCAGTGAATATTTGTTGCTTTTTCTGTGACATCCAAACATTTTTTTAAAAAATAATTTTTACATAAAGGATATGATATAAATTTGTCATTTTAACTATTTTAAGTATACAACTCATTGATGTTATTTATATTCAAAATCACCACTATCTATTTCTAAGATTTTTTATTACCTCAAATAGAAACTGTAACCATTAAGCAATAACTTGGCATTCTCCCTTCCTCTAGTTTCTGGTTATCTCTAATTTATTTTCTGTCTCAGTTAATTTGCTTATTCATTTGTTGTTGAATACTTGCGTTTTTCCACCAATTATAAATACTGCACTGAATATTGTGTGCAAGTATCTGTTTTAGTCCCTTTTTATAATTCTTCAGGGTATGTACCCAGGAGTGGAATTTTGGGGTCAAATGGCTATTTCTATGTTTAGCTCTTTGAAGAACGGCAAAATTCTTTCTCATAGCATCTGTGCCATTTTTTATTTCCATCAGCAACGTACAAGGGTTCATTTTCCCACATCTTCACCGACATTTACTTTCCATTTAAAAGTTATTATAGTCATGCTAGCATGTGTGAAGTGCTACTTCATTGTGGTTTTGATTTGCATTTTCTTAATGACTAAAAGATATTGAGTATCTTATCAGTGCTTATTAGGATTTTCATATCTCCTTTAAGAAATAGTTATACAAGCCCTTGCACATTTTTTTAATTGGGTTGTTTTTCTTATTGAGTTGTAAGTATTCTCAATATATTTTGGATTTTTATACAGTATCAAAAATATGATTTGCAAATATTTAATTTTCAGTCCATTCTGTAGATTCTTTTCACTTTCTTGATTTTATATATATGTATATATATACATATATATATATGTATATATTTTGCCCAAAAGTTTTAAAATTTTCCTAGTTCAATATTTGTAGTTTTTTTCCTTCTTTCTTTTTCCCACAAACTTTTGATATATCTAAGAATCCATTACCAAGGTCATTAAGACTTACATCATATTTTCACCTAAGAGGTTTGTGGCTTTCATTCTTAAATTTAGATCTATGATCTAATTTGAGATAATTGTATATGCTATGAGGTATGAGTGTCTATCTTTATTCTTTTCCTATGAAAATCCTGTTCTCTCAGCCCAATTTGTTGAAAAGACTACTCTTTGCCCAATGAATAAACCTAGTGCTTTTGTCAAAAATCAAGTGGCCATAGATGTATGGGACTATTTCTGGACTCCTGGGTATATTCCATTATTTGTATGTTTACCCTACTGCCAGCACCATACAATTTTGATTACTATAGTTTCCAAGTCTGCTTGAAATAGAGAAATAAGAGTCTTTCAACTTTTTTCACTTTTTTCAATATGGTTTTGACTATTGGGATACTTTTAGAATTCCCCATGAATTTAAGGATTGGCTTTTCTATTTCTCGGGGGAAAAAGCTATTGAAGTTTTGATAGGGACTGTGGTCAATATGTGGAACAATTTGTATAATATCAATATTTTGATAATAACATCTTCCAATCCATAAACACTATTTAATCTCAGTGCTTGATATTGATTTATTTAGGTCTTCTTTAATTTTTTTCAGCAATACTTTGTGGTTTGCAGTGTACTTTTTATTACCTCCTTGCTTAAATTCATTTTTAGATTTTTTTCTTAGCTATATCATTGTGAATGGGTTTACTTTATTATTTCTTGAATATTCCATGGCTGGTGTGTAGAAACACTATTCATGTGATTTTTATACCATTAAGTATTGTTTAGTTCATTTATTATTACCTCTAATAGATTGTGTGTGTGTGTGTGTGTGTGTGTGTGTGTGTGTTTTCTTTGGGATTTTTATCCATTTAGGAACATTTCACCAGCAAATAGAGATAGTTTTCCTTCTTTCTTTCAAATTTAGATGCTTTTTATTTATTTATTTTTTTATTTAAAGGCTCTGGATAGAAGCTGTAATGCAATATTGAATGGTCACTGTTGAAAGTGGGCATTATTGCCTTGTTCTGATGTTAAGAGGAAGGCTTTCAGTCTTTCAACATTTAGTATGATATCAGTGGTAACTTTTTATAAATTCCTTTATTATGTTGAGAAAAATTCCTTGTATTGCTGGTTTTATGAGGGTTTTTTAATCATTAACAAGTGTTAGCATTAGTTGAGGTGATCTTGTGGGTTTTGTCTTTGTTTAATTAATGAACTATATTTCATTGATTAATTTTCTATGTTTAACCATACTTGCATTTCCAGAACAAATCTCAATTTGTCATGATATATATCGTTTTAGTATGTTGTTCGATTTGGTTTGATAGTAATTAGTTAAAGGTTGTTTTTAAAATTTAATTAAGACTTTATTTTTAAAGCAATTTTATGTTTACAGAAAAATAGACCATAAAGTACAGAGTTCCCACAAACTCCTTTTCTCCATATACATTTTCACTTATTATTTAGTCTTGTGTTGCTGTGGCACTTGTTTATATTGATAAGTCAAGATTGATACGTTATGCTAACTCAAGCCGCTACTTTACAACACTCTGTGTTGTACATTTTATAGATTTTGACAAATATATGATGGTCTGCTTACTGTATTATGCGGGATAGTTTTCCTTTCCTAAAAACATCATTGTCGATTTGTTCTTCCTCTTCTTTGAGCAACTGCTAAACTTTTTGTTTTCAGAGATTTGATTTTTTTCAGAATTTCATATAGTTGGAATCATATAGTATGTAACCTTTTAAGAATGATGCTATCACTTAAAATTTCACTTAGCATGATGTTCTCTTGATCTACCCATTTACCAGCAAATGACATATTTCACTCCATGTCTCTTTATGGCTTGATTTCTTTATAGCCAAAAAAAAATATTCCATTGTATAAATGTATCACCATTTGTTTGCCTATTTGCCTATTGGAGGACATCTTGGTCATTTCCAAGTTTTGGGAGTTATGGATAGTGCTGCCTAGACAGTTAGGTGCAGGCTTTTGTGTGCACATAGGTTGCCAATTGATGTTAAGCATTTTTTATATGACTACTTGTCATCTGTCTATCATATTCAATGAAGTATCTTTGGATGTTTTCCAAATTTTATGATTTGTTTGCTTATTTTATTTTTTTTAACTTTTAGGGTTCTTTGTACATCTGATATTGTACATATCATCCCACTGTCTTCTCATCTCCATGGTTTCTGATACAGTAATGGTTATTACTCTTAATGAGAAACACTTACATATGATGAGCTGCTTCTCTTGCTACTTTTTAAGAGCTTCTCTTTTTCTTTGACATTTAATAGGTTGATTATAAGTGTCTCAGAGTGAATCTCTGAATTTATTTTACATGGAATTCCTTGAGCTTCTAAGGTATTAAATTCATATCTTTTATCAAATTGAAGAAAATAGCCATTATTTCTTCAAATATTCTTTATTCCTTTGTTTTTTTCTCTCCTACCTCTGAGACACTCATAATTATTGGTTCATTTGAAAGTAAAGAAGGTTCTTACCTTTTGTTCATTTTTCTTTGTCATTTTTTTCCTTTCTTCTTCTTATACTTGATAATTTCAACTGTCCTATCTTCAAGTTTACTAATTCTGTGTTCTGCCTGTTCAAATCTGCTGTTAAATCCTTGTCTTGATCAGTTCAAGCTGATATAACAAATTCCCATAGACTGCATAGTTTAAAATACAAGCATTTACTAGTCTTGGTGCCCATCAACTGATGAGATGAAAGCTGAGGGCCTTCTCAGGTCTCTTATCTTTTATGTCACATCTTGTCCTGGACACACACATAGCTTTCTAAATACCTCCATGTACATGGTTGCTTATGAAGGTCTTTATTTTCCAAAGAAACTCTTCCCTGGCTTGTTCTGCTTCTCTGAAACTAGAGACCAGAGACCTACAGAGAATGTGCATCTGTCTTTAAGACTACTGCTGATGGGGGAGGGAAGGTGGCAAAGGTGAGCAAAAGTGCAAAGTTTCTCCCTCATTTTTGTGGTGTCTTTTCCTTGACTCAGTGTTCACCGAATTGCTATAAAACTGTGGCTGTTTTCCAGAGTTTTAAAAACTTGGTTCTAATGGCCTTTGTCAATTTTCCATCTTTATGTAAGAGAACAGGAAATTGAGAACTGCCTGCTTTACTATTATTCTGTTATCACACCTCCAAAAATATTCTTTAAGTAATTTGACCTTGACCAAATCTTAGTTAAAAGATTGTCAATAGATTGTCAAGTCAGAAAAAAATATTACCCTTTTTTTTTTTCAGCAAATTCTGGCACTTGCTGAAAAATTATCTTTCTGTAATTATATTCACAAGTGCCTCTCACCTCTTAGAGTAAGCAAAATAATGTTTTATTCCAAAGGTATTCTTGTTCTAATCCTTACAACTTGTGAATGTGGTACTTTACATTGCAAAATGAACTTTGCAAGATGTGATTATGTTAAAGCTGTTTCAGGGAGTGATCAGCCTGAATTATCTGAGTAGGTCATTGTCATGACAAGGGTCCTTACTGTGGAAAAGAGGAAGACAGGATATCAGAGTAAAAGAAGGCATGACAATGAAATCAGAGGTTGGAGTGATGACAGTGCTCAAAAGGGACAATGCACCAAAGACAGTGGAAATCTCTGCAAGCTGGAAGAGCCACGGACCAGATTCTCCCCCAGAGCATCTGGAAAGAACCTTCTCTACTGGCACCTTGGGTTTAGCCCAAGCAACTCATATTGGACTTCAGACACTCAGAGTTGTACTGTAAACTTGTGTTATTTAAGCCATCAACTTTCTGGTAATTTATTTCAATAGCAGTAGGAAGCTAATACATTTCCCTGAGTACACCAGTGAATTGTGTTTCACACTATAATCAGTTACTTTTAACTCTTCCTTCTCTCCAAAATTTTGCTCCACTAAGAATAAGACAATGTGACCTTTGTTTTCTTAGATCAACAAGCTTCAGGTCTCTTTTTTTTTTTTTTTTTTTTTTTTAAACAACACAGATTTATTATCTTAACAGTGGTGTGGGTCAGAGGTCTGTCAAGGTTCTCATGGGACTAAAATCAAGGTGTCAGCAGGGCGGGTTCCATCTGTTTCCATAAACAAGAGTTGAGCTCAGTTTAATGAAATGCATGCTGAAGTATTTAAGGGAAAGTGATTGATGTCAGTAATCTACTTTGAAGTGAATGAAAAATAACATGGACTTGTAACTGAATTAAGGGATGTACAGATGAATAGACATGTGATAGAGTAAGTTTAGTAAAAGATTAAGAATACAATAGTCTTGGCTTTCATGGTAATGTTTCTTCATCTTAAAATATATATATATATATATATATATATATATATATATATATATATATATATGATGTTGATGGACCTTTATCTTATTCATAGCTTCAGGTCTTTGATGTAGTATGTTTAATGAAGAAATCACTGAAGGTACTCTTAAGCTTCTCTTCATTCAAAATACCACTTTTTGTCCCTTTAGTAATTTTTATCTTGAATTCTAATATAGGCAATAGTTTATTAGTGTTACTATACTTGTTTTATTTGCATTAATATTTGCCCAGGATACTGTGTCTCAATTTCTTTCTTTATTATTTTAAATTAACTTTCTCTGTCATTGTGTTCTAAGAATACCTATTATAATTGTATATATTGTTTTTCTTGGATAGAATCTTTATTTTTTGTCTTTTTCTTTTAACTGATAAATTTAATCATGCACATTATGAGTTCACTGAGAGAATTTAATTATTTCTCCAATCTTGTTTGTACTTTTGAAAAATTGTTACCTTTTATTGTTTCCCTTCTCCATTCTTAGGTCTTTGCTCCTTTAGAATGATGAAGATACACAATACTTACATAGTATTTTGTGCCAAATTCTTCACATATGCAAACTTACTTAATCCTCACAATCAATGAGGTAATTGCATTATCATCATTTTGAAGAATATGAGAATCAAAGTTTTGAGAGTCTGTAACTTCCCCAGGAAATTATAACTAATAAGTAGCCAAGCCAAGATTTGAATCTGGGCAATTTTGCTGAGTAATTTAGAATCTGGGTAATTCAGAATTGTAATTCTAAATTACCTTTTAATTGCAACACTTACAATCCTTATACTTTCCTCTGCTGCTTCTCTTTCTCAGCTGCTTATCTATTAATATCATTTTAGATTTTAATCTCAGCTCATTTTTATTTACAGGAGACAAATTTTTGATATGCTAACAATTTTACAGGACCCTGGGTTACTATTATTTCTTGTGTAACAGTAGCATCCTCAATTAGTTCTACAAAGAAAGAAGTAAGAGATATAAAACTCAATAGCCAGACTAGGACATCTCCAATTGAGTGGGGATTCTATTTCTTTGTCAACAATCAAGTTTTTGATGTCTCATTTGTATGTTTTTCTTCTAACTCTTTGAAAAATAATCATCATACTAACTTAGGATTATTTGCTCTTGTTAATGGAGAATATCAATTAATAATTTTTTTACTAAAGGGTTGTCAGTGATAATTTTTTTAGCCTTTTATTTCTGAAGATATTTTACTTGAAACAGAATTTTGGTAAGTGTGTATTCTCTGGAATATATAGTTCTATTGTCTTCTTGCCTCCAGGGCTGCAAATGAAAATTTCCATTTCTTTGTAGATAACATAGGGTTAATTCATCAGCTGGCTTTTTCTTTCTTTTTCTTATTTTTTTCCTTCCTTGTTCCTCTTTCTCTCTCTATCTCTCTCTCTCTCAGACTGCATCTCCCTGTGTTGCCCAGATGGCTTTGACTTTCTGTACTCAAATGACCCTCCTACCTTGGCCTCCCAAGTAGCATATGCTCTATTTTTTCCCTTTTTAAAATGATTTTGTTTTTGTTTTTTAATTTTAAAGTCTATGTACTACAATTCCTGGTGAACACTTACTCTCTTAATAAAAAATAATAATATTTTCAATCAATTTATTTGAGTCACAGTTTCAAATTTATATACCTTTACATTAACATATAAATTTGATATGTGCATACTTTTTAAAGTATGCACTTTTTTTTTCTTCCTTTACTATCTCCATGTCACCTATATTATCTTTCCCCTACTTAATTTGGCAATACAGTATTCTCCCCACATTCTCAATATTTGTATCATCTCAATAAAGCATTTACATATTACTCATACAGATTCATATTCATCCTAATCCTCTGTACTATATTCAAAGAGAATAAACATCACAGCTTGAATTTACAGATTATTGATTCATTTTTTGAAATTTTTGTCATGCTTAACAGCCCATAAAATAGACCTTCTTTGTCAACAATCAAGTTTTTGATGTCTCATTTGTATGCTTTTCTTATAACTCTTTGAGAAATAATCATCATACTAACATTAAAACCCTGTTCTTTTTCATTCTTTTTTTTTTTTTCTCTTGCTATGGGTGAATTCTTTATCTGCTGTAAGTTCACTCACGTAACAATATGACTGATGATTTAGCCAAATAAAGTTTATGCTAGCCACTAAGGTAGGTACCTATAGAATCAGTGATGAGCATACTAACAATATGATTTGTTGGTTGTCACAAAAACACAGACTCTTACTTAAATGCTAACCAAAAGAGTGCTGATTGGTGAAATCAAGAGAAGAGGAATTTCAGAAATCAACAGGATATCTTATTAAAGCTAGAATAAGCACAGTCAAAGGTAAGTCCCATTCTAGCTAAGAGAAGCTTTCAAAAAGTTCAGAGACAACTTTTATACAATCCATGACTTCAATCTTAAAAGACATTTAAGTTCAAGATAAGAGACTCAAAAAGTCAAAATTCTCACAGTAAAATCCTAAATTGGTTCTACCAAGAAAGAAGTAAGAGATATAAAACCCAATAGCCAGACTAGGACATCTCCAATGAGTGGGGATTCTATGAGGTCATGAAATGAGTTAATATAGGTAGATTAATCAATTCTGTGAATTGGGCATTACTACATTACTAGCCCTGTTTTTTTAAACATTTTTTTAGTTGTAGGTTGACACAATACCTTCATTTTATTTTTATGTAGTCCTGAGGATCGAACCCAGTGCCTTCCACATGCGAGGCGTGCTCTCTACCATTGAGCTACAACCTCAGCCCCACTAGCCCTGTTTTTAATACAAGACAAATTCATAGAAAAAAAATGATATAATAACTTTCTCAAAATTTTACAAAACGGCTAAACAAGAAGAAAGCTAAAATCTCCAGTGAAAAACACTGGACGGTCAGGAGCAAGACAACAGAGTAGTTTTGATTGAGAAGTTTCGAAACAGGGGTCCAAATGTTCACAATCATCCAACAGATCTTAAAAAGTGTCACTGGCAGAAAAAAGACAGCTGACAACTGGAATAAGAGGTAAAAGTCTGTATTTACCTGCAGCCGTGGCAGGGCACTTGTTTACTGATCGTTAACAAGAATTCTGGACTTGAAGTCAGATGACTGTTCCAAGTTTCCATTTGTCACAGGTACGGTTCTTATGAACTCGGTGAACTTACCTGAACCTCAACTGACTTGCTCAACAAATGTGTATTGAGTAATCACAATATGGCAGTTTTTCTGCCAAGTTTTGGAGGCAAGACCGGGACAGAAGAACTAGGTCAGTAAAACTTAAGAAGACATCGTAAATGCCCTAACAGAACAAATCATCTTCTGGGAGGTATGAACAATAGATGAAGGATGACAGCTCAGAATTCAGTGCTGTCCTTGCACAAGTTTATAAAGTTATGAGGTACACAGGAAAAAAAGTGAGTAATTTGTACAGGTTAAGTATTTATAAATGTGATAATATTTGAGTTCAGTCTTTAGGGGTAATAGAATTTTATAAACCGATGAAGAAATAAGACATTTAAAACAAAATAGAAAGCCTGTAAAAACAGGCCCTGAAAGAAAAAGGATACAAATAAAAGCAAGAATGAAATAGCCAGACACTGGAGGGTTAATGTACATATTTAAATAAGACAAAGAGATTTAATATTTCGGGTTTATTCTCACAGCCATGAGAAAGATAAGCTTATGGCAAGGAAATCTCTAAGCAAGATGAGATCAGAAAACATTAAGAAAAAAAAAGATGAGTAGAATTGGAAAGAGAAATATTACAGATACATTTGGGAGAAATTTAAGAGGAAAATCAAAATAATGTGGCTATAATGGGAAGCGAGGATTCTGATTTTATCTTTCAGGTTTCTAGCCTGGATAACTAGATGTAGTAATACTGATACTTGGGGTGAGAAATATAAGAAAAAGAGAAAAATTTTAGCCCTAAATAAAATGAAATTTTCTTTTCAAAGTCAAACTTGAGATGCTTAAAAATAAATAGATCCAGTTGATACAAGTAAGGCAGATGTGGAGTTCAAGGGAAATTCAAAGAGAGTTTTTATATTAGTCAAACAAACCTCTTATGGTTTGTTTCTTTTAGACCTTTACAGTGTTGATCACTTTTTCTGTCTGTGCATTTCTGTGCTCTCTTATTTGATTGATTTGCACCAAATTATATGTATTCACTTGTCATGGTCCTATCCTTTGGTGATACCCCTGCAGTTGTCTGTCATCAGCTTTAGTTGCTTCTGAATTATAAAGTGCTTTATTTAAAAGATGAACTTTTTTCTGTCATAAATTGTTTTCTTAATATAATCATTTTACCAGAGTGTTTAAAAATATATTAAAGTTTTCATGGGGCTGCTTGACCAGATGCAAAGTTACATCAGACCCACATGCCCAGGATCCATATGTCCTCCCATATGTGTTCTCATTCATTCTCTGTCTCTGTCTCTGTCTCTGTCTCTCTTTCTTTCTCTCCCTCTCTCTCTCTCCCCACTTGTTTATAGATTTCTGTATGGTCTCTGGCCATGCCAGTCACCCCAGGACCTATGAATAATAAAAGTTTTTTATTTCAAACAAACAAAAAAAATACATACATAATTTAAACTGGCAGACTTGGACATAATATTTTAATCATCCACCAGTACTGTGCTTGTGTTTTAAGAGGGGAGAGGAAAGCTCTCAGGCTCCAAAATCTTCATAAACCAATCTTCAACTTCGCCTTCATCCCTGGGGCCAAAAACTTTTGGATTTGATTTTCTCTCTACAGCTACTGTATTACTCTGTTAAAATCCACAGCTATATCATTGGAGGCTGTCTTCAATAGAGGTGCATGATTCTGCAGTCACAAGGGCCTCCAGGGTGAAAACACAGGGACTCAGAAGTCCTGCCCAACAGATCAGCTAGGAAGAGGAGAGAGCCTTGGGATTAGACTTTGGAATTCTCTTTCAGAGGTAATCCTTTCAACATTCCTACAATATTAGAACAGGCTCTCCAGAGTATTGCCTCCCTCAGGTACTGAGGGAGCCCTGGCTAGAGGCAATTGACCAAGTGCAGGGTGACAGGTGGTTTACTGGTGGCTGGTGCTCACCCTCAGGTTCATCTCCCTCTGCTTGCTGAGCTCTTGGTTCTCACACTGACAAGGTTCTGTCCTTCAGTCCTCCCCTGTCCCATTACCAGAAAGAGTAACCCCACCAGGGATAGGAGAACTCAGAGGGAAATGCTGCAGGATCTTAGAGGAACAGACATCCCTTCAAAAGAGAGAAACAAACAAACAAACAAAAACTGGGATGTGGTCACCATACAAAGCAGATGTTTCAGAGGACTCTCACCAGAAGTTTCATATATAACAAATATCAGCCAAATGAAATTAAGACACATTGTTTTTAAGAAGCAGAAAATATGAGATATAAAATATAATGGTTTAAAAATAATATATGAAATAAAAAAGAGAAAGGCTAAATTGGAAAATCAAACTGCGATGTTTACAAAAATATTTGGAGTTTTATATGTATAAATATATATAAAATATTGCATTAATATTATAAAATATTATGTCCAAAATTGATCATAACTGATTAAAAGTGGAAAAATAAATTGAGGAGGAGAAATATTTAAATAATAATAAATTCAAGATATGTAATGTTCAATAAAGATTAAAACAAAACTAACTCAGGTTGAGAAGGCCATTGAGTACTCAACAAGAGAGAGAAGGAAGAACCCACACTTGCATGTGGAAAAATGACAAGCAGCATAGTAAAATTTAAAAATATCCAAGAAAAATTTTTGAAGTGTTTCAGGAGAAAGAGCACATCAATTTTTAATAGCAAGAGTGAATGTAAAAAGAACAAAAAATATTTCTTTTAAAGTATTGAAGAGAACATTGAACCTAGAATTTCATATTTAGTAAAATAGCCATTCAGCTATAAGAATATACATTCTTAAGCAAAGAGGGTTTCAGAAAAATTGGTACATAAAATGTCACATTCAAAATGGTTTTGGAAAAATTACTTAAATAAAAGAATCTAATCTTAAAGATACTACATGAGATTTGTAAAACAAAGTGGATAAAATACTTGATAAATTTTGTTGTTATCCTTAAAAAATCATAAAACAAGAGAGGAAACAGTCATGCTATCTATAATTAAAAATACAAACAATTTTAGGTGATTTGGAGGTTTAGGAGGCATATCAATGGACATGAGGACATGTGTCTTAGTCTGCTTGAGCTGCTATAACAAAATATTGTGTATAACAAAACTAGGTACTTACAAACCATAGGATCTTATTCCTCGTCATTCTGGAAGCTGAGGAAGCCAAGATCAGGGCACTAGAAGATGTAGTGTCTAGTGAGGGCTCTCTTCTCACTATAACCTCATAAGGTGGAAGGGGAAAAGGGTCTCTTTGGGGCCTTTTTTATAAGGGCACTATTCCCTTTCATATAGACTTGGCCCTCAGACCTAATCACTGACTAAAGGCCCCATCTTCTGATACAATTGTTTTGGTGATTATTATTCAACATACAAATTTGAGGGGAAATACAAACATTCAATCATAGCAAAAATGCTATAGTGTTTTTCTTGTTATGGAAAATATAAACATATCAGTTTAACAGTGCAAGAAAGCATTAAAAGGAGCATAGAAAGGGATAAACTGTCATAATAAACTCAGTAGAAACAACTATTTCTATATATCCACATATTTATATGTCTTAGATAGATATATGTATATAAAATGTAAACACATAAACTAGAGATTTTTCATTGGGGATTTTGAAAACTCAACTCTAAGCTCTTTATAAAAGAAAGTCCTAAATCATGAGAAAATGTTAATACTAAAAAGATAAGAAAATACAACCATTTGAAGAAAACTTTTATAGCTGTATAAATAATAACCCTAGTAAAATTAAAGAAACATCATTAAGGAAAAAAATAAGTTTTCTACATATTGATGTAAGTATACATCATCTTAGAAGATAATGGTTAAAAATGTAAAGAAAAATTAATAGAACTACTATCATAAAGGAAATTTTAACATGACTTTGCTATTTGTGATAGGTCAGTCAAAATATTAGCAAGGGTACAAGAAGAGTTAAATAACATAACAAACAAAACTGATGTCTTAGACATATGTAGAGTTCTGTACCAAACATTTCAAGGAACATACAATTCCCTCAAGTGCGTAAGGGTAACTTACAAAAATTGATGATGTATTGGGACATAAAGAAGTCTTGAAAATTTTCAAAAAGTAGATATCCTCCAGACAGTCTTTGCTACAATAAATTATGAAAGAAATTAGTAGCAAAAATTTAAGAAAGTCCTCATATATTTAGAAACAAGAAACTCATTTCTATATAAGTTGCATACTGATTGTTATGTGATGTGTCCCCCCAAAAGCTAATGTGTGAGACAATGCAAGAAGGTTTAGAGGAGAAATTATGGGATTATGAGAGTGTTAACCCAATCAGTGAATTAATCCCTGACAGAATTAACTGAGTAGTAACTGAAGGTCAGTAGTGTGTGGCTGGAGGAGGTGGATCATTGGAGGTGTACTTTTGGGGTACTTATTTTGTATTTGGCAAGCGGAGTCTCTCTTTCTGCTTATTGATCATCCTGTGAGCCACTTCCCTCTGTCACACTCTTCCACCATGATGTTCTGTCTCACCTCGAGCCCAAGGAATGGAGCTGGCTGTTTGTGGACTGAGACCTCTGAAACCATGAGCCCCAAATAAACTTTTCCTCTTTTACAATTGTTGTTGTCAGGTCTTTTAGTCACAGCAGTGAAAAAGCTGTTTAAAATAAAATCTGAAGTAAAAGTCTAGAACTGATATGATGTAAATGAATACTATTTAAAAGTCTGTGACTTCCACTTTCTGATTCTGCATGGAAGAAGCTGGGATGTGGCCCTTCTGTCCTAACAAGGAGGAAAAGCCTGAAAAAAGTTGAAATATCCACAACTCATTTTGGGTCCCTAAGAAAGGTGAGGGTTTATGGCAAGTCATTTTTCTCTCCCCACTAGCAGAGAGATGGACTGGTAAATATAGGGAGTCACAGTTTATCAAAGCAGAGAAACAGAAATAGAAATCACAAATGAAGCAGTGCCAGAGCAGGGAAACCTCAGGTGTGACTGATGATTTGCTGGGGACTTAGTGTGGACAAGTTGTGCATGAAAAACTTCAGAGGATCCAGTCAAGGACCCCATCCTTTTGTGAGCCTTCTCTGCAGGAAGTCCACCAGATTCTCAAAGTAAACACTGCAGAGAAATCTTCTCGTGCTTTTATCAGAATGAGCAGGGAAAGAACCACTTTGAAATAAACCAGAGTACTTGCTCTGTTCTTTATATGGCTAGCCTTCAGGAGAAACTATTTAATCAAAGTCATGAGCTGGGATGAAGCATGAACCTGCAGCTCCAGCTAGTTCTTGCCTTCTGTGTGACAGAAGGGAAATGCACAACTTCATCCCATTCTAGCCATCCTGGCCCACCTAAGGAGGGGTGGTTAGAAAAACCTGATTCACATTTGCAGAGTTCCCAATCCAGAGGCAAAGACTCACTAAAAGATTGCGACCTAATTACAGAACAATAGAATGCTTGCCTCCCCCACACCTTACCACTAGATTATAAATGACCTATTTACAGCAGTTCCTTTTACTCAAGACATCATGTGTGGCCATCTAGGAAAATAAATAAATAAATAATTATAAAGTACATAAAAGGCAAAAATTAACAAACAAACAAATAAATAAATAAATTGAAAAGCAAGAATGAGGAACAGATTCAGATATGGCAAGGATATTAGAACTATCAGAGGGGACTTAAAAAACAATGTGACTAATACGCTAAGAGTTCTAATGGTACAATAGAGAACATGTAAGAACAGATGAGCAATGTAAGCAGAGAGATGAAAATTCTAAGAAAAAACTAGAATACATTCTAAACATCAAAACATTAACAGAAATGAGAATGCCTTTGATGGACTTCTTAGTAAACTGGACACGACTAATGAAAGAATTTTGAGTTTTCAGATACATGAACAAAAGTCTGTAAAACTAAAAAGAACAAAGCCTGAAAAATTAGAACAGAACATTCAAGGACCTTGGGACTACCAAAAAAGTCTAACATACATACAATGGGGACACTAGAAATAGAAGAGGGGGAGGAAGGAACAGAAGAAATACTTGAAACAATGATGACTGAGAATTTCTCCAAATTAATGTGAAACAACAAATCATAGATTCTGGAATCTCAGAGGATATCAAGATAAAGACAAAAAATAAATAAATCAAAAATAAAAATTAAAACTATACCTGTGCATATCATTTTCAATTATAGAAAATAAAAATTAAGGAAAAAATTCTTGAGAGAAGCCAGAAGGGAAAAAAATGTATAGCAGACCAAATATAAGAATTATATATGACTTCCTCTCAGAAACTGAACTAGAAAGAGGAGTAAAATAAAATATGTAAAGTGCGTGCACACACACAGACACACACAAATAAACCCACTAACATAGAATTTTGTTCCCTGTGAAATAATCTATCTAAACTGAAAAAGAAATAGACTTTCTTAAACAAAAATGGAAGGAATCTATTGCAAGTAGATTTGCCTTGCAAGATGTTAAAAGCAGTGTTTTAGAGAGAGGAAAATAATTATAATTCAAAAACACAGACCTACACAAACCAAGGAGGAACTCTGAATAAGGAATGAATGAATATAAAATAATAACAATTTTCTTGTTTTTAATTGTTCACAATAGTAATAGCAATAAGGTATTTGCTTATGTATCCTTATGAATATATATGTATACAAATGTGTGAAATTAAATGACAACAATGATATAAGGAACAGGGAGGGAATTATGAATGTTTTGTTATTATAAGGTATGAACTATGAGGTTATATGGTGTTGACAGTGGACTTGAATTAAAGTTAGTTTTAATTGTATAATGCAAATTCTATGGCAACCACCATAAAAGTAAAGAAGAAATATAATGAATATGCTAAGAAAGGAGAGTAAATCAAAATATATAAAGTGCTCAATAAGAAGAGTTAAAGGCAGAAAAAGTAAAAGAAGACAAAATCAGGAATAAAGAACATGGGCAACAAATCAAACACAATAATAAATATGGTAGTATTAATCTAACTGTATCAGTAATCGCTTTACTTTCAAAATATGTATGTACCAATTAAAAGACTGAGATTGTCATAGTAGATCAACAAATAAGACCCGACTACATGTTATTTACAAGAGACGCACTATAAGTATAGAAATACATTCAAAATAAAAAGTAATGGAACAATTGTATGCTAACATTAATTAAAAGAAAGCAGGACTAACTAAATTAATTTCACATGGAGAAGAGTTTAAAGCAAGAAAAATTACCATGGATTTTTTTTAAAAGTGTGTTACATAATGTACTCCCAAAAGAATATTTAATAATCCTTTATGTATTCATACCTATCAGAAAATCAAACTACATGAATAAAAAGACGCTAGAAATACAAGGCGGAAACAGATGAATCCACTGTCATAGTTGAAAACATTCCTTTATCAGAAATAGATCCATCAGGCAGAAAGAACATAATTGATCTCAACATAGTTTAACCAAATGGATATAATCAATGTCTATAGATCACTTCATCAACAACCACAGAATACACATTCTTCTTCAGCACAAGGAACGTTCATCAAAATAGACCATATTCTGGGCCACAAAACATACCTTAACAAATTTAAAAAAATAGAAATTATCTAATGTCAACTCTCAGACCACAATGGAATTAAACAGGAAATCGATAACATAAAGACAACTGGAAAATTGCAAAATATGTGAGGATTAAACAACACACTTCTAAATAACATATACATCAGAGAAGAATTTTCAAGAGAAATTTTAAAGCATTTTGAACTAAATAAAACAATTTATCAAAACTTTCGGGATATAATGAAAACAATACTTAGAATATATAGCATTGGATGCACACATTAGAAAAGAAAAAAATCTGAAGTCAATATTTAAGATCCTACCTTAGGAACGTGGAAAAGAAGAATAAGCTAAATCCAAAATAAATATATGAAAATAATAAAAATTAAAAGAAAAGTCAATGAAATTGAAAATCGGGCATCAACAAAACCAAAAGCCTATTCTTCAGAAATATCAATAAAATTTATGTTTCTAGCCAGTTTCACTAAGAAGATAAAAAGAGAGAGAAAGAAGACAATTTACTAATATCAGAAATACAGGAAAGAAATGACTACAGACCCCAGGGACGTTAAAAGGATAATAAAGGAATACAAAGAACAACAATATGTCCACAACTTAATAACCTAGATAAAATTGACTGATTTCTTTTAAATTTTTTTTTGTAGCTGTAAATGGACAGAATACCTTTATTTTATTTGTTTATTTTTTATGTGGTGCTGAGGATGGAAACCAGTGCCTCACACTGCTAGGCAAGCACTATGCTGCTAAGCTGTAGCCCCAGCCCAACCAATTTCTCAAAAAACACAATCTACCCAAATTCATATAAGAAGAAATAGACAATCTGTATAGGCCTATATGTATTTATAAATTGAATCAATAATTAATAAAACTCCAAGAGAGAAACAACTGACTGTGGGTGTTTTCACTGCTGATCCCATTCCAATATTTAAGGAAGAAACTATACCAGTTCTAGAAGACAGAAACAATGGGAATGCTTCCTCTATCATTCCATGAAGCCAGTGCTGTCCTCATACTACAACAGTGAACGACATTGCACAAAAAGGAAGACCAATATTGTCCCTGAAAACAGATGCCAAAACACTCAACAAATTCAGCAAATTGAATACAGCAATGTGTAAAATAATTAAACACCATGACCGAATCAGATTTATTCCAGGTATGCAAGGCTGGTTTAATGAATCAACAGGCTAAAAAAGAAAAAACAAACAAACAAAAAAAACCCCAAAACAAAAAAACACATGTGATCACATCAATGGATGTGGAAGCATTAGACATGAAACCCCAAAATATTTGTAAAAATCATATCTAATGAACTTCTTCCAACATATACAAAGATACTCTTGAAATTTAAATAAAACAACCTGATTAAGAAATGGATCAAAGAACTCCACAGTTACTTCTTCAAAGAAGGTATGTAGGTGACAAATAAATATGTTATATGCATATTCAGATATGACACAATGAAACCCACAATTCTGTACAATTAATATGCACTAATAAAAAAAATTCCCCACAGACTACATGGACCTGATGTCTGTAGAAAATTCCATTCAACAACTTCAGAACACACATTTTCCTCATCAGCAGAGGGTACACTCTCTTGTACGGATAACATATAGGACATGGAATAAGTCTCAACAATTTTTTTAATTAAAATTATATTGAGTATCTTTCCTGACCACAGGGCAATAAAAATGTAAATAAAAAAAAAACAAGAAAACCTTAGGAAATTATGTAAACAAACATAATTTGTTCCACTTCTAGTGTCACTAGAAAATACAAATTAAAATGACAATCAGATAACAAAATAGAACTATCAGAGTAGTCAAAATGTAGAATGCTGAAAAAACAAAATGTTACTGAGGATGTGAAACAAGAGGAATTCTTATCCATTGCTGGTGGGAATGAATGGTACACACTTTGGAAGAGAGATGGTTGGTTTCTTATAAAACTAAACATATTCTTACCATATAATCCACGAATTACACTCCTTGGTTTTTACACAACAGAAGTGAAAGCTTATTTTTACACAAAGACCTATACATGGATATTTGTAGCAGTTTTATTCATAATTGCCAAAATATAAAATTAACCAAGAAGTTCTTTAGTATGTGTACATATAAACTGTAGAATACCCAAGTGATAGAATGCTATGGATTGCTTAAAAAAAAAAGAGAGAGCTATCAAACCATGAAAAAACATGAAGGAAACTTAAAAGCATGTCACTAAGTGAAAAAAGCCCATCTGATAAGGCTGATTTCAATTATATGCCTTTCTATAAAAGGTAAAACTGTGGAGACTGTTAAAGGGTTAGTGGTTGCCAAGTGTTGGGTAAGTGGCTGACTAAGCAGAGAACAGAGTATTTTAAGGGCAGTGAAACTACTCTGTATGACACTATCATAATGAATACATGTCACTATTCAGCTATCTCCACTCACAGAAGGCACAATACCAACAGTGAAGTTTGATAGAAATTGCAGATTTTAGCTGGAGTAAGTGAGCTAGATAGAAAACTAGAGCTGTAGCTCATACTTACCTTCAGGGTTGTTTATTCTGGAAGGATGTGGCACAAAGGGAGTAATTTTACCTTTGCTCTACTATTTATGTTTTTGGGTGATAAATACATTGCTTTTGTGCCATTGAAGAATTTTCATTTGAATATGGAGGCACAAAAATATTGAGTAGAAATGACAAATGAGAAGGTGAAGTATATTCTGACACATTCTCTATAACCTAATTGGTCCAATACAAAAATTGAAGAAAAAGGGTCACAAATGATAATCAAAATATGTTGTTGTTACTTAAATATGTTCATTATCCTTAAATATGTTCATTATCCATTCACACTGTTATACATTTAAACCTGCTAAGTCTATGTGAAAATCAATAACGTGTATTTGTATATGTGCATACACACAAGCAAGTATAGGAATCCCCGTGGTGGCTAGATACTGAATAATTTGATCTGAAGGTGAATTTTTAGAGGTGTGAAATAAGGAAGATAATTAAATATAATCCATTTATGAAACCTTTCTTGCCATAATATTTGAGGGTATTAATATTATAAAAATCCACAGTTACTTTAACAGTACAGAATAGAGCTGAGAACTTGGAGTCTGGAATCCAACTGCCCCAGATCAGACCCTGCTCCACCACTTACCAACTTTGAGGCTAGGGGAAGTTATTCGCCCTGTGTATACCTAGATATTTTTTTTTTAATCTGTAAAAGGGCAATGATAAAATCTGACTGACATAATTGTTATAAGGAATAAATCCATTAACAGAAATGAAACACTAGATCAGTGTCTAGAAGATGGTAAGCGTTCAATAAATGTCAACTACTATCATTTTGTGTCTTCTTTATTGGGCTGCAGGTAATATACTTGACATACACTGCTAACAGAAACCTCCCAGCCTCTTCTCTAAATATGCTGTAAGAAATCACTCTGAAAATCATATTGCAACCAATTTGCTGTCACTTTGCTAGGTACATACAAGTGAAATCATTGTAACACAGTATATTACCCCTAGAATGTACTTCAACTGCATTAACCTTTTCCTCGTGACTAGCATTCCGCTTAAACTTTATTCGAACATTTCATCAGAGCAGACTTTAGCAGATATCTCTGAAAACAAACAGATTTCATGTTCTCTGGACAAAGATAAAAAGGACTTGATATAACATTACTGCAATTGAATGTAATCTGTGTGATCATTATTCAGCTGGATAAATTACAATTTCAACTAAGTAAACAAAAATTTTAATATTGTTGAAAAGTGGCTGTGACTGATTTCCTGACTTCCTTAAGATTTCCCTTTATGAGGTTTACAGGCTTTGTCTTGGTTTAAAGGGTTTTCAATTTACAAGGTAGGTGACTTCAGGCAAATTTCTCAACTTAGTGCTAAGTTTGGTTTCCTTGTGTTGCACTGTGACCAAGGAGGACTTTCTCCTATTTATGAAAGTGTCAATATTATTTAATGCCCCACAATTTTGTGACAAATGCAAAAGGTGGAATTATCATTATATCTGCTAACCTGCAAATGGAAAAATCAAATGGTTTTTCTAAGTCATCAATTAGGTCTCTGGGCCAGGTTTTAGATTCCTATAGATTTCTTTTCCATCAGACTATACTACTTAAAGTTATCAGAATAACAAATGCTGTTCTCTAAGAAAGAAATATTTGAATAGATCAATATGGCAAAGTGATTCACAAGAAATTAATCTTCTAGGTTTAAGATTATCTCTAAAAATGTTTTTCATGTTAAGCATTATACAACATCTTTTATTTTAATCACATTTATAAGTGTCTTTTGGTCCATCAAGAACCAGAGAAGACTGCTGAAGTATTTCTATTTTTTCAATAATCATGAATACTTACAAATTAAAATATCACCAAAGAAAGACTTTAACCAGATTTAAAGACATTTAAATTGAGATACGTGTCATATTGTTAATTTTGATGTATACTTCAATTGAAAATTCTAATATGATATTTAGTGTTCTTTCAAATAAATGGTTGTCTTTTCTATAAATAATAACTCCCCATTCACTTATTTTAGTTTGGAAACATGGCATTCATTCCACCTTGAATCCATCGCAGCGTCTCTTTTTTCTTTTCCCTGAAGATTTTTCCTCCACTGTATTATTCAAATGCTGATTTTGGTCCATGATTAAACCACAGATATTATGTGAATGTTTTCAAATGTCGTTGATGCTTGATTTAAAATGATCACCTATCTGGGGAGAAAAAAAAACAATTTATTTCATCCAAACAATATACAATTTAGAAATAAGAAAAGCTGTAACATCAGCATCAACCAGTCAATCAGTGATATTTATTCTGAGCCTGTTATGTCCAGCCACTCAGCTAAGAGTGTACTGGATACAAACACAGGAAAGAAAAACACAATATTCCAGCCTTGGGAAGACTGTGATTAAGTTAGGGAGATATATTTGGGGGAAGAAACTCAATACAATTAAATTGGATAATATAGAATCAAATCCTAGATTATATGAACAAAACTATTAATTTTTGCCAGTATTGGGGATTAAACCCAACACTTCATGCATACTCGGCAGGCACTCTACCACTGAGCTATATCCCCAGCCCCCAAGACTTCTTAAATTACAGAAATTAAGACTTGAATGTTTTCTACATACATAGATTATAAAACTAACGAAAGCAAATATATGTTTAACTTATAGTTTTGCACAGTGACAAATGCTGCCTTGCACATAATAGGTATTGAAAATGAGGAGAAAGAATCATGTTAATGAATTATAACTAAAATGGCCTAATGTAGAGGAAGTAACTCTGGAACCAGATTCAGAAAGCAGGTAGAATTTGGACTTGTTTAAAAGCACTAAAGTGTACTCCAAGTAACTTTCGGAGACAATGGCCATATTCAATGTACCACTATTATCATCTTACTTTAAATCGTTCTTCTATTTTTCAAAGAAAACATATGCATGCAGTTGAAAATGTGAAATATTAAAAATACAAAGACTCTTCTTCTCACTTTTGCCTCTTATGCAGAAACATGAAATGCATTTTAATTAAATACAAATGGTATCATATTGTCAATACTGTCCTTTTTACTTTTTACTCTGCAGTACATATTTTATTTTAAAGGGGACTAATATTTCTTATAGCTGCAGCATTGCATTATCCATAATATATTTAACTCATGTTAACAAGCAATTACATCTAATTATTTCATATTAGAAAATTATTTTAATATATCATTTTGTTTTACTTACGTATGATCATATCTGTAGGATTAAACTCCTGTAAGTGGAGTTTGGGGGTCAAAGTCTAAGAGAACTTTTAACTTTGAAAGTTATTAAGCCCCTATTTTAAAGAGTAATAAAATGAATTAAATTCTGCCTTCAATTCACTCTTTTATGAAGAATAATTTGGTTTTCACTAAGGTTTACAATATGTAACCTTATTCATACACATTTATGCATCTGAAATATCTATATTGGCAAACACATAAAAGTACAAATATTAAAGGATCTTCATAATATACTAATTACACAATGTTTAATAATTGTTATAATTACAGCTGATTTTATTTGTGGTAGTTATGTTCTTAAAGTTCCTGAGAACACTGAATTGGCAAATACTGAAACACTGTTTCTAGAGGAAATACAGAGTTAGATTTCTGTGCACCTCTGAACACATTTTCATCCACTGATCAATACATAGCCTTCTTTGTGTTTATTTCCCTTTAAAGTCACTTTATTTAATGTGTACTCTTGCTTCATTAACATTGAGTTAGTAACCACTAGTAATAGTTCAAGCCTGAAGGAAGATTATTAACATGTGTTTTTTTCTGTCAGGCACTCTTGCACATAGGAATATCAGATAGCATTTTGGCACATTTTAAATAATAAAATGAGCAACATAAGTACAAAATCTCAAAACATGAGTAATAAATAAACTGTGAAAAAGACATTTGTGTACCCTATATGTACTGAAGCAAAAGGCAAAGCATGATTTTAGACAAACACGCTGAGAAAATAGGAACTCAAACTTTTCACCACTCTGCATGTATGTCAATGTTCATGAAAGCCCAGCAGAATTAATTTTGGGGTTCCAAATAAATAGTAGTGAATACAGAAATTTGCTAATTCAGAATTTATGAATAATGAGAATCAACAGTACTCATTAATTAAACAAGGATTTATTGATTATCCAAAATATATAAAACACACATAATAATACATATTGAATGAGAAATATATAAGTAAATAAATAATATAATTAACATAACATCCATGATGTTATGAATTATGTATGTGTGAGTATAATATAAACATATGCATTATAACAGAAACTCATACCTATGTGTATCTAAGTGAACTCCACTTATTCTACTTTTTACATGTGTTCCATGTGTGTTGTACCTGGGTATGTTCAGTTTCTGGGTGGAGTGGCCTAAGCATTAAAATCAATAGATTTGTGGTCTCAAGATCATGGGCAGCTCTTTGATAAATTTTATGCCTTTTTTTTCCATGAATATCTCTATTTTTGTCCCTAAAATTTAAATATTAGCAAAGCAATTTTTATCACTTCATTCTACATTTGAAAATCTTTCTGAATTAAAGGTAGAATACAACTCTTCATCTTTAAGCTTTTTTTTTTTTCCCACCAAGGAGTTATTCCTAAAGGCTGGAAGGCTATTGTCCCCCACTCCTACCCTGTTTAGGTTTCGATTAACTTCTTCTTGTCCAGTCTGCTGGCCTCCAGTTCATCCTACACATCTCAGGTCTATCCTCAGATTCTTTCAGAAAGGCCTCATACCATACAAAGTAAAGATCATACTTCCTGTCGGATCTTTACCTAAACCCAGCCCTTGTTTTGGTCTCATTTCCCAGTACATCCATAAGCACCATGACCCATAGAACCACTGTCCCAAGAAGAAAGCTCTCAGTCCTCCTGCATGTTTCTCCCCAAACTGGAATGTCCTTCCTCACTGCTTGGTTGTAATTCTACCCCAGATCAGACCTCTTCCATATTACACCCACTTGAAGGAATCTCCCACACTGTTGCTCCAGGGGAGAATATTTAAGATATTATTTTTCTCTGTATTTCCCCTTCTTTCCCAGACAGTAAGTAACTAGTGCACTCCTCTCTCCTGGATCTTGAGATGAAACAGCAAAAAGTTTGATAAGGTAGGAACATTGCTCCTCATTTCTTGCAAAGGTGAAATTGTAACATGGAACTTCACAGGCTTGACTAAATGCCACACGTTCTACTGTTAAGCCTGGTTTAGAGGTAATTGATTATGTTTTTTTCTGAGCGTATTTTTCTCTGAGTTGAAATTGACTAACATATAAATGAATACTTGAGACACAGTATGCTCACAAGATAGGGCAACAGGCATCTGACATAGCAAGGCATCTCTTTCCTGAAGACAACAGCCAGTTCTTCCTCACTTGACTGAGGTGGCACAGGGGAGGGAGGGCACAATCTTATGGGCCTCTGCTTATCTGTGGCCAGATTTGACTATTTCAGGGGTCATGGCAAAGGAGTGCAGGCCAAGTGCCTGTTTCCTAGAGTGTGCCTATGGCAGTAAGGAGGAAAAGGGAAACGCAGTACTTCCTAACTTCTTAGTCCTTCCATGGGACCTGCCGATCCCCACCTTCCATTGACCATACCAACAATTATCTTTAAGATAAGATAAAATTACAAACAGGGAGTCGACTCCAAGGATTCTATACGGTTGATGAAAACAAATATCTTATATCACATTTAAAAAAGGCAATTAGAAACCTCATATTTCAGACTTGAAAATCCCTTAGTCTAAAAAGTAATGGGACTAGAACTTAAAACTTTATTTTAAAATTATAATTATGTGACTTCCTACAATTTAAGACTCCATTAACCTGAGGCATATCTCTCTCCAAAAAGGATAGTTAATTGGTTTTGAGGGCTTAGAACAAAAGTGTATAAAAGACAAAGAACATAAAATTTGTAGTGCGTATCATGACCACTAAATCTTTTTATTTTTTTACAATTTATAGAAATTTTTTATATAGAAGAAATGCTGAAATTCAAAAAGTCAAAGGTTCCTACCTGAATGTAGAATCCTACAGCAAATGGAACAAGTGATCCTCAATCTACTATTCAAATCCCTCTTTAAATACTTTTTTTTTCTTTTTTTGTCAGTTCAGTGATGATTAACCATCATGTTAGGTCATTGTGCTAAACAAACAGAAGAAAATTACAGCTAATTCTAGGTGTTCACTCCAGACTTATATTTTAAAGGCCACATTAATAAAATCTGAGAATTTATACATTTTGTTAATGTTATTTTATAAATCTTTATTTCTGGGAATGACTTATAACTGTTTTTTCAATGAACTTGGTTACATAAGACCTTTTCTTTAGAGATACATTCATCATATTATTTAAGGTACTTAAAATTTTTCCACACAGAAAACAATCCAGACAATGTTTAAAATGTATCTACAGGTTAAATTAGCATTCAAAATATAAAATATACTCTTTAAGCTTATACATGGAGAGGGTTATAATACGATGTGTAGAGACCCTGAATGTCCCACATGGAATAGTAAGGTGCCCATTAATTACCAGCTGGTTCTCCTAAGTGACATGATCAATACTGTTTTGCAGGAAATATTCCTCACTTCAAAGCCTGAAGAAAGAATGGCCTAATGCTTTCCTTCTTTCAAATATTAAATTGGTTTTTGAAAAGGGAAAGGCTTGACTAAAATGAGATTCTTTTTCTTTTAATAGAGATGAAGCTTAAATAAATAATTTAATAGCTCAAACACTTTTTGATTCCCTAGTAGCTCAGGCATGGGGCTCTGTTTTGGAAATGTACTAATATAAATAAGGTACAGACCCTTCTTTCAAGTATGTATGTGGAGATGGGGGTAAAAATAGATCATTATACAGATATATAGATGCATACATAAAACATTGTTAACTTTTCACTCTGGCAGGAAAACTGTTGGTACAGTGTACTTAATTTCTTTGTTTCAGTTATTTGATAGATCAATTTTTTAGTCTTAGCTATATATAAATCATAAAAATATTCAAATGGGCATGGTGGTATACACCTATAGTCCCAACAGCTCAGGAGGTTGAGGGCAGGAGAATTGGGAGTTCAAATCCAGCCTCAGCAACTTAGTGAGGCCTTAAGCAATTCAGGGAGAACCTGTCTCTAAACAAAAAAAGGCTAGGGATATGGCTCAGTGGCTCAGTGGTACAAAGTTCAATCCCTGGTACCAAAAAACAAAAATAAAAAAATAAATCATAGAAAGATTCAAACAGTGTGGAGAAAAAGGATTTGGGAATGTGAAGGACTGAGAAGTGTACATTTGGGGTTAGGAAAATTGGGGCACAGGCTCCAAAATACTCCACTGCTGAGTCCAGGTCTCCTGGAGGGTCTATCCAAATAACACTCAAGCCCCATACTCTGGAGATTCAGATTTGGTAGACGAGAACAGTGTTTTGTAAAATAAGCACTTCAGTTAATTTTTGTACACTGCCAGATTCTCAGAACCATCATAGCAGAGACCCAAAACATTTTCTGTCCTTTTTAAGGACTTCCTTTCATTCAGACTGTGCATACAGTTGGGGTGCTCTCAGGATGCTTCGTCTTCTCAAACATCCATCCATCCAAAGGTCCAGCAACTTGCTTTGGACAAACACATGCACAGCGTGGAGATTAACAGTACAAATAAACTAAGAACCTAAGGTTGTCAGTGATGAAATTTCAGAATGTTTTCAGAGGCCAAAGAGCATTTTCCTAGTGCTTCTCTCATTCTACCTCTTTAAGTAATTAGACTGCTCTCCCTCTGTGACTTCCGATAAAGTAAAAGTGGCCAGAGAAAAGACATTGCAACGGTTCCAGCCATGGATCAATAGAGTTGCAAAATTTGCTTAAAGGTCTCTTAATATTTATTTCAGAGATAATCATCACAGTTCTGAAGAAATACCATGGTCTTTGAAGTCTGACAAACTAATGCCAATTCGACTCTGCTGCTTGCTAGCAGTATAATATCGATGAATTTTATCCTTTCTGAACATCAACATCCACATTTACAAAGTGACAAGTCAAAATATGGAATAAAGACTTGATGAATGTAAAGTGCCTTATAGAGTCCCTGGCACATTGTAGACTCAACGCCTAATTAGAGTCACTATATTCAAGGTATAACTTTGGCATTATAAATGATAATGCAGTTAATTTACACTCAATAAAAATAAAATATCTGATACCAGTGCTCAGCTGGTATTTTCCAGTGGTTTTCAGTCTAGAGTTTTCTGGTGAGCACTTCTGGTGTGTCTTAAGAGGGAGGCAGCTGGCTCAGCTCAAACTTCCACTTCCTGCCCACTACTGCTCCCTTGGTGGTGGTCAGAGGAGCTCCAGAGAGCTGGAAACTCCTGGAGGTGAGCCCAATGTCTCTCCCCAGTGATGCTCCACTCTCTTGCATCATCATGGTCTAGTTTATTTTTTATTTTTTTATATTTATTTTTTAGTTGGACACAATAGTTTTATTTTGTTTATTTTTATGTGGTGCTGAGGCTCGAACCCAGGGCCTCAAACATGCTAGGCAAGCACTCTATCACTGAGCCACAACCCCAGCCCATGGTCTAGTTTATTATAGGAATTCTTTCTCTCATGTCAGTTGCCACCATAAAGTAGGGGCTGCCTGATCAGTCATAGTCTCCTGTCTAATCCCCATCTAGCTCTGCCTGGTCCTGTTTTTGTCCCTTGTCTCCATCATAACTAACTATAGTAAAATGAGCAGCTTCTCAGAATTTTTCTGCTTTACCTTCTTGCTCTTACTTAAACTTGGCCCTTCCCTGAAGACATTGCCTCTCCTAAAAGTTGTAATAAATGGGAGTTGCCTTACCCTTAACACCATATTGCTCCAAATCAGATGCACGTCTTTCTAATTTTCTTGACTTAGCTACTTCCTTTTCGTTTTCTCATAATGTTCCTTTAATCTCATGTCAAAAGACTGCATTATTTATCCCTCTTTGGTTGAATCATCTACCAACCCTGGAGTAAATTCCACTTATTTCCTAACAATTTTATCTTATTTTTTACTTATTTATTTTTGGTACCAGGGATTGAACTCAGGGGCATTGAACCACTGAGCTACATCCTCAGCCCTTTTGATTTTTTTTTATTTGGAGACAGGGTCTTCTAAGTTGCCTAGGGCCTGGCTAAATTGCTGAGGCTCCTCTTGAAATTGCAATCCGACTGCCTCAGCCTCCCAAGCTGCTGAGATGATAGGCATGTGCCACCATGCCTGGCTCATTTACTAACAATTTTAAGTCTTGGTTCAAAGACAATCTCTCCAAATACTACTCCTATCATCATTTTCCATGATTTCAAGGACCTCAAAGAGAATTCTTCCAGTACACAGCCTTCTTGGTTTTTTTCCCCTCCCTTCCTTCCTTTTTTTCTTCCACCTTCTGTTCTCCAATGTTATTGGCTTCTACTCATTCCAGTGAAATATCCTGGACTTTGTCACACCAACAATTGCAAGCTGTCCATAATATCAGTTCCAGAACTGGATCACCAGTCCCCTGGATCCAATAATGCTTTCCTGACTGGTATTTAAAATCCACACAATGATTTTGCCAGGTATTTCACCATTCCTTAGCTCTCTCAAGTCGTTTCTCTCTATAGTACATTAAATTTCATGGTTGTGCTAATTCCTATCTCTTATGTATCTTCAACTCACTTTGATTCTCTTGCATCATTTTAGTTTTTTTATCAAACCATAATTCTGATTATATCCAACTATTAGGATATAATAATTTCATCTTTTTTTAAACTTATAAATAAATCAACTCTGCCCATTTTCCCATGGAGCTGAATGTAGCTGAAGAAAAATCCTCAACTATGCAGACTTTAAATTTACACCATGAAGCTCAAATGTGTCTTTGTTTTGCCTTAGAATCATTCCGCGCTTTTATAATCTACATCATATTGCTTTCTGAATAACGATTTTGTACCTTCTTCACTTTCTTTAAAACGCTAACATATTCCTACCTATAACCAATGATAAATATGAAAAAAAAGGAAGGAAGGAAGGAAGGAAGGAAGGAAGGAAGGAAGGAAGAATGAATTCCAAAGACTCCCTTCATCTGTCCACTTTCAGGACCAGACCCACTTCCCCCACCTGGATGAAAGTCGGGGGCCCTCCCCTGTTTATCCACTGGCCTCCTTTTCCTGAATTTGGAGGAAATAATCTTCCCTTTCTAAGGGCTTCCTACTAAAACTTACCTTCCATATACAAGCATTCTGTCACTTTCTCACCTTCCAAACTCCCTGCTTTGATCCCAGTCCCTTGGAAAGTTATTTTCCTATTTCTGTGCTATTTTGACAGAAAACCAAACAAAACAAAAAAAGGCTCATTTATAATCATTGTTTTAAATTTCTTTTCTCACATCCTCTCTTGAGCAGTTGAGAGAAAATATTGGATATGATCAACAGTTCATTTGGGGTAAAGAGCCAACATGGCACAATGCACAAAACAGGATGCTATGTCTGTGAAATTGTACTCAAAGTCTCCCAGTTTTTCTTCCCAATTTTCCACCTAAACTACTTCCACCTTCATCATAGATCACCCAAATCCTACCTGTAATTGCCTCCATCTGATTTGAACTGTTAGTAGCATTTTTCGGTGCTGGTTACTTCCTTTTCCTAGAAATAGTTTCCGGACACTATCCTTTGTACTTTTCCTCCTAACTCACGGACTACTCCATCTGCACCTCCTTTACTAAACCCTTTACACATCTATGGCTTCTTAATTGGAGCGTCTCAGAATTTAGCCCTTTATTTTGGTAATTTCATCTGTTCTCACGACTTCAAATACCATCTGTATGTTGATAATTCCAAAATATTTTATCTCTGGTCAGAACCTTCTCTTGCGCTCGAGGTCTATCCATGGCCTGATCTCCAACGCCTCGTGTTTAAGGAATAGCTAGCTCAGCTTAACATTTTCCTCCCCATACTTCTCCTCCTGGGGTGTTCCCATCACAGAGAATCACCTATGGTTCTATTCTGCCACTTGCAAATACACACAAAATATCAGAAGCATCCTTGACTCCTCTCTGACACTCATATTAGGCTCTAATTTCAAAATACCACCCAGACTCTGACTCTGACTACTTCTCACCCTCTGCCCAGCTATCAGTCTAGTCCTGAATCACTGTAGTACTCTCAGACGGTCTTCTCACCACTCACTGCCCCTCTTCCCAACCTCCCTCCTTCATATACATTTCAAAACAGCAGCCAGAGTCATCATTTCAAAACAGGTCAGATCACAGCCACATCAATGTTTATAGCAGCTCAATTTACAATAGCTAAACTGTGGAACCAACCTAGGTGCCCTTCAACAGATGAATGAAAGAAATTGTGGTATATATACACAATGGAATATTACTCAGCCTTCAAGAAAAATGAAATGATGGCATTTGCCGGTAAATAGATGGAACTGGAGAATATCATGCTAAGTGAAATAAGCTAGTCCCAACAAACCAAAGAGGGGAGTAAGGGAGGATAGGTGGTAATGGGGTAGGAATGATAGTAGTATGAATTAGACATTATTACCCTATGTGCATATATGATTACATGACCTGTGTAACTCTATATCATGTACAATCAGATGAATGAGAAGTCATACTCCATTTATGTGTGCTGTGTTGAAATGCATTCTACTGTCATCTATAACTAATTAGAATAAATTTAAAAAATCAGGTCATATTATATTGCTGCTTTGCTTAAATTCTCTAATGGCTTCCCATATCAGTCAGTCTAAAATCCAAAGAACAGGATAAGAAATAAATTATATTTCTTAAATTCCTATAAGAAATAGAGCCCATACTCACATATTTCTGTCTGAATATTCTTCTCAAGTTATCTCCATATCTCACTCCCTCACCATTTTCTATTACCCACACACATGATGCTTCACAGACAGGTCCTTTCTGACCATTCTTTCTTATTGTCCCCTCTGACACTCAGTATAGCTTTTTTGCTACTTTTTTTTCTCTCATTATTCACCAAACTACAAATTTTACTCACACATTTTGTTTATGGTGGGTTTTCCCCATCTCAGCAACCATAAATTAACAATACATAAATGCCAGAAGAGCAAGGATATGTTTTTATCTGTTATGTTCCCTGATCTATCATCAGTGTCTAGAATAGGTCCTGATACCTAGTGGATACTCAATATTATTTTCTGAATAAACAAATTAGTAAATTAAAATTTCCATTTAAAAAAACTTATAACAATGAAGTGACGGTTAAAGCAAAGACTTCATCTGGGAAAATATTGGGAGGTGGTAAGGAAGCTATCTAAATTTTATATGAAGCAGTCATTCATCATCAATGAATGTGATGAAAATATTGGATATGATCAACAGCTCATTTGGGTTAAAGAGCCAGCATGGCACAATGAACAAAACAGGATGACGTGTCTATGAAAATTGTACTCAAAGTCTCCCAATGACTTCCTAGCTTACTGAGAACAAATACTCAAGCCCTCTCCATATCCCACAACAATCTATGAATCTGTTCCCTGGTTATTCATCTAACATTATTTCCTACTATTTTTCTATTCATTTATAACTTCTAGTAACATAGGCCTCCTTGATATTCCATAAACGTTCTAATCATATACCTGCCTCAGAGCCTTTCTTTCTTCTACTTGAAACACTCTGACCCCAGGTGTCCATTTATCACTTCAGTCATTCTTCGGCTTAATCATTGCAGCTTCACCAATGCCTGCCCTGACCTATTTAAAAATGTAGCATTTGTAATTCTCTATTCCCTTGCTCTACTTCTATATTAATATCTCCTAAAATCACATGATTTAATAAATTACATTTATATATTTTCTTTTCCTTACCAAAATAGGAGAAATTAAAAGGCAAGGATCTTTTGTTCAGTGAGCATCTGTGCTTGGTATATTACAGACATCTAATAAAGATTTTGGATAAATAAATCAACCACACTTTCAAGAACTCTTCATTGCCAACCGTGTGAAGACTGAACATGTCCAGCAGACAGAGATATAACATCTCTTTTTCCATCTCATCTTTTAATCCTCTAGTTCAGTGGTTTCAATCTGAGATGTGCATTCTCAGAGAAAAGAGAAAGTTTTCCAGAGGGTGCAAAAGCACAGATAATGTTTTGAAAATAATTAACAGTTTCATCAAAGATGAATAGCACACTACAAACTACATATACATAAAGTACACCACCATGAGTTTTGAAATACACATTCACCCTTGAGACAAAGATGAGGACTAGGTCACTCCAGTTTTTTCCTGTTCCTTCCTGTCCCTCCCACCTCACACTAACCTGCTGATGTGCTGTAACTACAGATAAATGTACAGGGTACATAATTCAATTTACATGGTACAGATTTTTAACTACTGTAATCAAACAGTAGTTATTCCTTCCATCCAACATAATTATTTTGAGAGTCCACCCTGTTGTTTTATCAATGGTTCATTATTCTCTATATGTGAATTAGTATTCATTATATCAATATATCAAAATTTCTTTATTCACCTGTTAATAGGTATTTGGGTTGTTTCCAATGTTTGGCTATTACAAATAAAAGTGTTATAAACATTTGTTTATAAGTATTTGTATAGACATAGGCTTTCAAGTCTCTTGAGGAATGGCCTACTAGTGGAAAACCTGGATTTTATGGGAGTATATTCTCAAGTTTTTAAGAGAATGTCAAATTGCTTACTAATATAGCCATGCCATCTTACATGCACATTATAAGAGTTCCTGTTCCTCCACATCCTCACCATCAGTTGATATATGCTATTTTTAGTCCTAGATGTATAGTGGTATCTTCTTGTGGTTTTAATTTGCATCCCTCTAATGAGTAGTGATGCTAAGTATTTGGCCATGCCTATTTGCTATCCATATTTATTTTTTTAAATGAAATGTCTGCTGAAATCTTTCAGTTTTATTGAAATGTTTGTGTAAGAGTGCTATTTTGACACTATTCACAAATGATTGTATAATTTTAATTTCTGATTGGTTACTACTAGCATATAGACACAAAACTTATTTTTATATTGAACTTATATCCAAAAACTTTACTTAACTCCAATATTAATTCTAGATTTTAAAATATGTATTTCTTGATATTTTAAAGGTAGGTCTCACTATTTTATAAAAATAAAGACAATGGTACTTTTTCCTTCTAATTTGAATGTTTTTCCCCATGACATTTTATATCATCCAGAACCTACAGTGCCATCTCTGCACAATCACAAAATAGAGGTGATGAGAACAGGTATCCTTTACTTGTTCTTAATCTTAGGAGAGAATTTTTTCAGTCTTTCATAATTAAATTTAGACTTTTGAAGATTTTTGAATAGAAGTTCCCTTCTATTTTCAGTTTTCTCAACAATTTTTTGGGTTTTTTTAAATTGTAAATGGAGGGCTTAACACTTGAAAATTAACCAATTTAGTTCACTGTATTGACAATATAAAATCTAAAACCAAATTATTGATGAAAAAAATACAAACTTTTTTTTTTTTTGGTACTAAGGATTGAACTCAGGGACACTTGACCACTGAGCCACATTCCCAGCCCTATTTTGTATTTTATTTAGAGATAGGGTCTCACATAGTTACTTAGTACTTAGGCTGGCTTTGAACTTGAAATCCTCCTGCCTCAGCCTCCAGAGCTATTGGGATCACAGGTGTGAGCCACTTCGTCCAGTAAGAGTACAAACATTTTAAAGATAATTTTTCATATAACTTTCCAGAATGAGGCTATTACTAACAGTACTTCCATACAGACTGTATCTCATAATTCATACCCATCAGTCATATATATTTTAATCTTCAACAATTATTCATAAAATGAGATCTCACTATTATTTAATTTTGCATTTATTTGATAATAAATGACATTCATACTAATTCATAAGACTTAACAATAAAGTCTTCTGTTTTACATGATATGGATTTTTTGTTGTTTTTTGGTACCAGGGATTGAACCCAGGAGTGTTTAACCACTGAGCCACACCCCCAGCCCTTTTTTGTATTTTATTTACAGACAGAGTCTCCTTGAGTTGCTTAGGGTCAAACTAAGTTGCTGAGGCTGGCTTTGAATTTGTGATAATCCTGCCTCAGTCTCCAGAGCTGCTGGGTTTACACAGCTTGATATGAATTTTTTTCTTCAACTTTTTCTAGTTATCTTGAATCAATCCAGACTAATATTTTTTTTCATATTCAAATATTGAAAATGTGTATCCACTTGAATTGCACCAATATGACATTGGTTTCTCTAACAGAAATCCTAATTAGGCTTCAGTTTTCGTATATAGCCTGAGTACTGCTGACCACAAAACAAATACTTTCCAAATTTCTCAGAGAACTTTCAAGTCATTTACACATTAGTGACATAACAAAGAATAACCACAATCACCCAAGTTGTCTTTGAATCACAGATTTGTTCTATCCTTAATTACTGATAATCAAGTATCCCTCAAATTTCCAGTTGTGACTATGCCTTTTTGAACCATCTTACCTGTTTTCCTCAAGTTACTCTGTATGATCTGTGCTCCAAAGACTTCTTTAAGCCTTCTAATGGCCTCTTATACACCTTGGATATATGTAGCTGCCTAACCATTTTTATAACACAATATGCTAGCCAGTTTAATCAACCCCGCCAGAGGATAGGATTATAGAAAGCTGGATTTGGGAATAAGCAGAGACCTAGGTAGAAAGAAGCTGACACTGTGCCTACAAATCACAAATGCAAAAATTCAAGTAGAAATCACCTGTATAGTATTGATGATAGTAAAATTCTGCAGCCATTAGGTGGAAGCAGACTCCTCTCTGTAGAGATGAACGCTAAGACCGGTTCTCATATCTGAGTGCGCTAAATCTTTTGGCACTTTGCAGAGAAATCTCATTTTTCAGAAATCAGGAATCAGCTTCCTCTGATTAGTGCAGACACTAATCCCTACTTACAGAAGATTAAGGGCATTCATAAATTTAACCCTGGGATATTACAATATTTTTCCATGCAACATCAAGATAGTGAAGTATACTTAATAATTAAACAGTAAATCATCATCTAATAGGTCTTTAAGGCTAGTAAGTTTGTTGTGTTGCCGAGATTGTGGTAAAATGAATTCCAGTATTGTCCTATTCTCCTCCAAAGATATTCCTATTTGGCTTAGTGTTAGGCTTGTAGGACTAGAAGGGTAAATTCAAAGCAGCAGAGAAGGGAGTGAGTTGGAAGGCATACATGCTTCAGTAAATGATATGACCTGTGAGCTCCATGAGGGCAGGGATGAGTTTGTAACATTTGTTGCAAAGACTAAGGAAGTTCTGGATACTGCTGGGACACCTATTATATGTTTGTTGAACAAACTGGTAAGCATTTAAGAGGAGTTTGAATGGTCTCAGGATTTAATATTCCAGCAGAGTTCCTTGAAAATTTTATGTAATATGTAAAAGAAAGTTGAAGGATGGGAAGAATAGTGATGTGGTTGGCTGAATAATGGCCCCCAAAGACATTCATGTCCTAATCCCTAAAACCTGTCAATGTTAGGATATGTGACAAAAGAGGGATTGTGTAGATGTAATTTTATTAAGAATTTTGGCATGAGGAGGATATCCTAGATTATCTGGATGGTCCCTAGTAAATAATGTCCTTAGTAAATAGTGGTAGAGGGAAATTTGACTACAGTCAGATGAGAAGGTGGTGTGATGAAGGAAGCAGAGACTGAATCTACAGACTTTGAACAGGGAGGAAGGGGCCATCAGTCAAGGAATAGAGGAAGCCATCAGAAGCTAAACAATGCTAGGAGATGGGTTATACTCTCAGATCCTCCAGAATTACCAGCTAACACCTTGTCTTTAGCTCAATAGAATTGATTTCAGAATTGTGACTCACAAAATTGTAAGAAAAACATTTTTTTATTAATCCACTAAGTGTGTGATATTTTGTACAGTAACAATGGGAAAATAATACAGATGCTTACTACCTTCTCTCATTCTTCCTCATTTCTCTTCCTGCACTGGCATCCCACTCCTACCTCTTTCAGAGACTATGGCTAGTGGAATGTCCCATCAAATGCCTCTGAATATTGAATATAAAAAGTCTTCTTAGGTTAGAGTTTGTGGTAAGAGTTGCTAGGATTCTAGTTCCAGGATTCCTGATTCTAGGTGGGTTTCAGATTATCTATGTACCTAATGAATTGATATTTACTCTATTGAAAATTATTCTAAATTCCTTCCTTTTACTGTTATTTTAGTAAACTACTATATTTTATGTTGGGCTTGGTGTTCATGAGAATGCACCTCAAAGATCTCCAACTACATGAGTATAACTGACCAATGATCTCATGCATATTTAATCCTATCTTGTTATTGCCTTCATGGAAGAAAATATATTTTGAATTTTGAGCAGAATCCAGTTTATTTTCTTTAATGGTGCCCCATTCTGGAAATGCTTCCATTTGTCTGAACTATTGCCCATAGTGCCTTTCAACCCCTTTCTTCTCTTCTTCCCACTTTTTCCTCTGATTATTCTTCTCCTTCCCTTCCTCCTCCTCATTCTTCTTTTGAAAAGCATGAAAGGAACTATAATCAATGTAGCTATAGCAGGAAGACAGGGGCAACCACATCCTTACCTTGTCTTGGAAGGGATGAAAATGACTTTGAAGTTTGATAGAAAAGGGAATGAGGGCAAGGTTGGAGGTTTGCATAGCTGGAAGATTTTCACAGCTGCCAAGGGAGGGGGCCTTGATCAGATGTGTCTGGTCTATCATTATCTCAGCATTAGACAGGTGGGGGCCTTGTCCACTCTAAGAAAGTGGCTATTTCCTGAGAGGTAGCTTCAACTCTTCACAAGATGTTTATCAATTAGACCTTGTTCCTGAGATACAAGATGACTCAGAACATGGAAGCAGAATTGTCAAGTCTTTAATCCTGCTTTTAGTCAAACAACATATCTTTGCAGGTAAAAATGAAGAGTGTAAGCCCTCATTATACTTCCACAACCTTTCGTCTTCAGTTTTGAGGAAACTAGGGTATCAGCCAATCTGGATTTATAGATTTCTTGGCACTGTGGTAAACTAGTCTCTAAAGAATGACTGAACATTTAAGCAAAAAGGGGCAGATGTCTAAGACTAAAGGTAGAAATCCCACTATAAATTATAAAGCAAAATACAAAAATAGAGTCAAAGTCAGAAGACATTCTACTAAATAAATCATGTAGGGAATTTTCTCTCTTTTTGAATAGCTCCAGGAGTATGGACTACTAATTAAAAGATATTTGGGATCAGAAAAAAAAAAATCACTTTCTTGTTTCTATCTATATAGAGGTCCCTTATTTGAAGTGTGAGTTCTGCCTTCTGTGCCAGTGTGTCTGGTAGAGGGGCTTTAGTGTCAGGTGACCATGCTGGAGAGTGAGTTCCTTCTCCACAACTTCTCAGTTTTACTTACATTTGGTAGGACCAACACCAGTGCATGTCTCAAGTTACATCTAAAAGGATTGTTCTTTCCTACTTTAAAATTTCCTTGCATGACTCTTATTGACTTTTTTCCACCCTCGTGTTTGCACATTTGTTTATCATGTGGATTCCCTGTTCTGTGTACCTACCAAGTAGGTAGCCCCTATTTTTGCTTTTCTTCCTACAGTACAGTCAGCCAAGACTCCTCAGGATTAATTTTAGGAATGTGTTCTTTCAGTCTGCAGGGAGAGGCCAGAGTGTTGAAGACAATACAGCTTCCCTTGGAAGGGTGAGGAACATTACCCTCTTCAGTGACTTTCCTCCTTGTGGAATGTACACTAGTTCCCTTCTGATTCTCTAGGGTCCTTGCTATCCCCCTGATTGAAAAGTTGGATAATTCCCCAGAACTACAGTACTCTTAGAGAGGTCCCATCATTCCCTGGCTAACCTTGGATAAGGTTCAAAATATTAGCTTTTTTGTTTGTTTGGTTTTTGTCCTTCCTCACTGCTTGGTGGTAATTCTGCCCCAGATCAGACCTTTTCCATATTACACCCACTTGAAGGAATCTCCCACACTGTTGCTCCAGGGGAGAATATACCTACTTAGACATTATTTTTCTCTGTATTTCCCCTTCTTTCCCAGACAGTAACTAGTGCACTCCTCTCTCCTAGAACTTGGGATGAAACAGCAAAAAGTTTCATAAAGTAGGACCTTTGCTCCTCATTTCTTGCAAAGGTGAAATTGTGACATGGAACTTCACAGGCTTGACTAGATGCCACACGTTTTACTGTTAAGCCTGATTTAAAGGTAATTAATATGTTTTTCTCTGAGTTGAAATTGACTGACATATAAGTGAATACTTGAGAAACAGTATGCTCACAAGATAGGGCCATAGGCATCTGACATAGCAAGGCATCTCCTTCATGAAGACAACAGCCAGTTGATTGAGGTGGCACAGGGGAGGGAGGGCACAATCTTATGGGCCTCTGCTCATCTGTGGCCAGCTTTGACTATTTCAGGGGTCATGGCAAAGCAGTGCAGGCCAAGTGCCTGTTTCCTAGAATGTGCCTATGGCAGTAAAGAGGAAAAGGGAAACGCAGTACTTCCTAAGTTCTCAGACCCTTCATGGGGCCTGCCTATACCCACTTCCCATTGGCCATAGTAGAAATTATCCTAAAAGGACAGCCACCTTCCTGAAGCAGAGAAGAAAAATGACATTTATAGAGGCTCAGATTGTGCCAGGAAGTATGCTGACAAGATTCATTTCTTACCTATCTAGAGGATCTCTTCCTCCTCCATCCATCTAAGTCAAACTTCAGTTTGTTATGGATCAAGCTGTATGGGCAATCACCAAAGAGACTCCATTTTACCCTGAGACTCCTGTAAGAAATACTTCTCCCATGGGAAACCCCACCTCTGTACCCACCAACAGTTGCTTAGCATAGCATACTTGGCAATGCAAAATGGAAAAATTGTTCCTTCTATTCTTATACACTGTACTTGTGCAATGTACCTTAACCGCATAGTATGTTAATGTTTGTCTACACATTAGTAACCATTCTTTAACTTATACTCAACTTGGGTTGTTTTGACCCACTTTCTGCTTATGATTTTAGATCTTGTGACTTTTTTTGTGTGGTTTTTGAATAATAGCAACAGCCACTTATGATTAATGTACTGACATGCTTTACTTGTGATTTTGAACTATAAATTATGTGCTCTAATCCCTGAAGGGGTTGAAGAGTAAAGACTTGCAGCCTGCCCTTTGGCCTGCCAGCTGCTTTGAGATTGATTCTGTGATTTATTGAAATCTCACCATAACAAGTTGAAATCAGAAAAGTCAAAGTGGTTAAGTGAATTTGGGACACATTTTAGTTATCTATTTTTATCAATTATGTTTATCAATTAACCCCCTCCATTTATTACCAGATAAGATGAAATCAAAGAAACAGAGAGTCTACTCTAATAATTCTATGCAGTTTGTGACAATAATTGTCTTTCAGTACATTTTAGGAAGGTAACTAGAGGTCCACATCTTCAGACGTGAAGCTTCTCTAGTCACAAAGTAATAAAAACAGTATTTCAAACTTCTTTTTAATATTATGAATGTAATACTTTATATAATTTAACACTCTATGAACCTGAGGAACATCTATCTCTCGAAGGGATAGTTAATAGTTTCCGAGGGCATAGAATAAAAGTGTATGGAAGACACAAGGCATAAAATTTGTAGTAAGTATCATGGCCACCGAATCATTTTTCCTTTGTGATTTTTAGAAATTTCTTATATAGAAGACATGTTGAAATTTTAGAGAATCTCAAAGGTTCCAACCTGAACATAGAATCCTATAGCAATAAGTTAATCCTTTATCTGTTGTTGAAGTTCCTCTTTAAATAGTTGGCTTTTAAAATTTTTAATCAGTTCAATGATGATTAACCATATTTTTAGGTCATTGCCCTTGTGAAACATAAGCAAATTCTCCAGCTCTTTCTAGAATATTCATATATGTTACTTAGTAACATGTCAGAATTTATACATTACTTTATGTTAATGTTATTTTTGAAATCTTTACTTCTAGGGATGATTTACAGTTTATCCAAATTGTTACATAAAAGCTTTTCCTTAGAAAATAAATCCAACATATTTTTCAAGGTATTTAAAATGATTCCAATAGAAAATAATTCAAGGCAGTTTCTAAAACGTATCTATATTTTTATATTAGCATTTGAAAGATAAAATGTACTCTCTTTGCTCGGTACATTGTTGTAATATGGTGTGGATGAGTACTGAATGTCCCACATGGGATAGTAAAGTTCCAATTAATTACAAGTTAGGTTGCCTAAATAATAAATTTAGCACTATCTTGCAGGAGAGATTCTTTACCTTAATACCTGAGGAAAGAATGGCCACATAGTTTCTCTCTACCGGTGATTTAAAGAAGAAAACTTGATACAGTTGAAAGTGTTTTTTTTTTTTTTTAATAGTAGAAACAGCATTTAGTTAATTTGATAATTCAAATATTTTCAAGTTCCTACTATACCTCAGGCATTGGCAGATTAAGTGGTTGTGACAGAGAACAGAAAGCCTCCCTAAAATATGTACTATTTTTTTAAGAAAAAGTTGGCTAACTCTTTCTTTGGAGGATTTTATACAATAAACTGATGAGGTTATTCCCTATGGTGGATCCCATGTTAAAACTTGTAATGCCTATTATAGGTAAAATGTGAACTACTAAGCATTTGATGTCTAGATTCAGAGGGACAAAACAGGAAATCTAGGGAGCTCCAGGATCAAGAGAGCTGTTTTTATTTCTCTTATCTTTTTTGTTATTGTCTATTATAATGTTTAATAGCTATTAAGAAACTTTCTGACTAGTAGGAATGCAACATAACAGAAGGCTAAAAATTAGAGAATTTTATTTCAGATGCAGATTTTAAAAAAATTTTTCTGAGTGTAGAAAGATCAGTTGTTCAAAGTACCCTGGGCCTTCAAAATGGAGGACATGAAGGTATAGAAATAACTAGAAGGAAGGATGCAGCAATAAGGGTAGATTAGCAGCTCCTGGTGCCCGTGGATATCTAGGAAATTCCTAGGGACTACTGAGTGTTTGAGGCCAAAGAATCAGGGAGCCCCTGATGTAAGTACAAATGGATCTCTAGAGTATTATGAAGCGGGTAGAAGGATGAGTGGTGTCCAGGCACAGGTATGACACTTTGCCAGTTCCCAAGCAAACCATGCCCAGATTTAGAATGTCAAAGATTCCATTTGAAAATTCATGAATTAAAAAAATGCACAATAATAAACACTCATCACAAGCAGAATTGCAGGAGGAGATAGGTCCTTTCCAAATGGCTACAGTGTTGGCAGTTTATCATTATTATTATTATTGTTTTATTTTTTAACATGTGTTTCTAAGTTTGTCCAAACAGATGAACTTGTTTATCTACTGAATACTTTGTCTTGGAATTAGATTCTTTCACTGCTTTGGATTTTGCATATGAAGCATGGAGTATGTTCCAATAATATTGGCCTTCGGTATGAAATAAATCAATGCCTGGATTTTTAAAATATGGATTTAATGCAAGCCAGACCTGGCCTTAAAGCACTGTGTAATCTGAGTTGTACTAATGTCAGAGGCTGAATGTTAGAAAATGCTGTTTATTAAAGGATCTTATACGTAGACCCACATGAGTAACCTCAGCAGTTAAGACTAATTAATTGTAAATAATATCCTAAGAGAGTCTTTCTGTAAAGAGACACTTGTGTAAATCTTATGGGTAAAAGGTTTGTTAGTGAACATATGTGATATTTATTTACACATTTTTAAGAACAATTTAATTCTTTTTTAATGGAGACAAGATGTCTTTTTTAAAAAGCAAAATTTTTTACTGTTGTTGTAGTTGGACACAACGCCTTTATTTTATTTATTTTTATGTGGTGCTGAGGATCGAACCCAGGGCCTTGCACGTTCTGGGTGAACGCTCTACCGCTGAGCCACAACCCCGGCAACCCCCCACCCTACACCCCTCTACAAGATGTCTTCTACAGGTCCAATTTTGATTGTTATTCTGCCCCTCTCAAATTTGGTGATGTTTTGTCCATCCTGTCACTTCCCACTCTATTCCAGGCTCATTACAATGGGAATAATTATTCTTAGACAATTTGTGGAGCTTGCAAACAGTAAATAAATAAGCAAGAAGTTGCATATTAAAATATATATTTTACAAATTAAGTCAGGTGAATGGGGCCGACATAGACTCAAATGCTATTTTTAAATAGTGCTTTCAGGGAAGTCCTCCAAAGAGATTTGAACAAAAACAGATTAAGGAATCAAATGACAATAAGCAAAATGTCCCAGAGAGAGGGTGCAGGAAGTGCAAAGACCCTGATATTGAGGCTGGTTGGTGTGTTGGAAGAACAGATAGAAGGCCCAGGGAGTACAGTGTGGGAGCAGGAAGGACCTAGAGCTGAGCAAGAGCTTGACCCAGATTATGTAAAACCAATGGCAACACTGAATGTATGAATACTGAAAATTACATGCCGTGGCAGTGTGAGAGTTTTATTTACAAAGTTATCAAGGATTCTCAGAACTTGTGTTTATCCAAAGTTATTCTATCTTAAATTTCAAATGCCCTTGATTTACGGCAGGTCTCCATAGAGAGAACGTGAGACAAGAAGTAAGGGCACCCAGTTAGCAATCTTAACATAATTAGTAAGTAACTTGATTTTGTGGACTATGGGAATATCAATTCACCTTTGTAACCCAAATCCAAATCTTCCTGTGTGTAAAATAATGACTTCTTAGACCCATTCTAGTGCTGATATTCTGATCCCTGTGATAGGTGTTGCTCTATGTTCAGAAGTCAGCTCTACTGCAGTTACCAAGTTCTCTTCAGGGTGTGACCTATCAAACACTTTCCTTTCTTTCTTTCTTTTCATGAGTTAAATATTTTAGGCAACCCAGAACTTAGGCTAGAAAAAAAAAATTGAAAAAGGAAAAAGAAAACATGGGAAACCAATTTTGATTTTTAAATAAAGGTGAAAATTGTGGAATAGATTAGCTTACCATGAAGTCTGTGTGTGGCACTATAGGGGTGAGGGTTCAGAGAGAGCTGAGCAGAGGTGGCTGAACTGAATTTTTAAAGAGTAGTAGTAATTTGCAAGCGCCTTACTAAAGATGATGCTAAAGATATTTCTTCTCTGGGGAGCCAGTTAGAAATGTAGACTTTCAGCCCCACACTCCAGAATGACTGGATCAGACTTGCATATTAACATGACAGATGATTCATAGACATAATAAAGTTTGAAAAGCCTTGAGAAAAGGTGAAAGGAAGAAGAAGTTGTTTTCTATACGTTTTTGGGACAATGCAGCACATTTAGGAAACTACAGGTAGGTTGTCAGGGACCAGATCCTGAAAGGCTACACTTTCCTAAGAATTCTGAGATCTCCTGAATGTGTTGGGAGCTCCAGGATGATTCTGAATAGCAGAATATTATGAACAAGACTTAGTTTTAGACATATGACAGATGTAAATATCACTGAATTTTCTGGGACAAAAAAGTTGCTAACTTTGAAGAAGAGTTAAAATAATATTTTTTTTTTGTAGATACTCCCTAAAACCTCCCAAAAAATCAACCAACAAAAGAAATAATAAAGCCAATAACAGAATTTGGTTAAGAAGCCATTTTACTACAAACATGAAACAACTAAAAGCTTTGCTAAATCTTTTACATATAAAATGAAACAAAAGATTCTAAATAAGTTTTTAGCAAATAAGATTGAATAAAACATTTCAAATCACAATAACAACAAAAACTAGGGACTAGAATTAAATTTTACCGAGAAACACAAAACATTAATAAATGGAGACATAAACCATACCCCTGGATGGGAAGTCTCAATATTATAAAAATATATACATTTCTAAGGTTGGAACTGTAAGATTAGTGGATACTTTTGGAAAATGAAGAAAGCAGTTTTGAATGTCTCTAGAAGAAAAAAAATGAATGAACATAATTCAGTCATAGGAAGGAAGACAATAAACTGTCAGAAATTAAAGTGTATTTTTAACCATCTTTGGGAGGTGGGGAAATACAATTACATACTATGGCAGTGTGAGAGTTTTATTTACAAAGTTATCAAGGATTCTCAGAACTAGTGTTTATCCAAAGTTATTCTATCTTAAATTTCAAATGCCTTGATTTAACCTCTGGTTGATTTATGGGAATGGGAACAGACCCAGAATTTGTTTATGCTATGCACATTCTGTACACTGAGGTACACCTCAAACTCTTTAGCCATTATTTTTAAGTGAATAGGTGTTCTTGTTTTGTTTGGTTTGGTTTGGTACAGAGTCTATGATCCCCAGGCTGGGCTCAAACTTGTGATCCTTCCATCTCCACCTCCTAAATAGTTAGGTTTGTAGGTGTGTATCACTGTGACTGGCTTAAAATGTATTTTTACAATCTACATGTAATTCTTATATAGTGTAATCATGAACAGAAGTAGGCATATTAGTAAAATAAGAAATTTCCCCAAAGTCCTATAATAGAGTAACTCAACACAGAGAATGTAGATTGATTAATAAACAGTATTGGAACAAGTGACTAACTTGTCAAAATGACTAGTTTCCTTATTTCAAAATACTACATGAAAATAAATCCATAGCTAGTAAATACTTTACTTTAGAAATTAAGCCATAAAATGTAGATAAACTAGGTAATCATTTCATCTTAAGGTAAGAAAACCATCTTAAGCACACATGCAATTACAGAATCTATAAAAGAGATGCATGATTATATAAACAGTTTTAAATCTGCAAGTTAAAAATCACATGAAACGAAATTTAAAATTAAGCTTCCAAATAAAATTGTTCATGGGATCTGCTAAAGGTTAACATCATTAATAATTGTAACAATAAATATGTAAGCAAGGCTGTGGACTAATTTATAAAAGAATAGATATGAACAGCAGATTAACAAAAGTTTAAACCACTAGCAAGGAAATAAAACCCCAAACATTGAAATCTTATTTTTCAATTTATAAAACTGAAAAATTGGTAGAGGTTTCAAAGCTGTGGTAAGCTCAATTGCCATTCTTTGTTCGAATGCCTTTATTTAGTATGCTTTTATTTAGTACATCATCTCCAGGAACCCATTTTAACTATATAAAAATAAGGGGAAAGATGCATGCAAGAAGTATTCTTCATAGATTTGTTTTTATATAAAAATGACATATAAAGTAAAAATAATTTATTAGTAGATTTGGTCTTACATTCTTGAATATAGTAGCAAAAAAATCTTGAAATTGTGAGTAGGAGACAGGAATTTAAAACATTTATACTTTTTTCATTTTGAATGTATAATATTGTATTTAACTAATTCCTATTTTTTAAACTTTTTTTATTTATATATGACAGAAGAATGCATTACAATTCTTATTACATATATAGAGCACAGTTTTTCATTCTTTGGTTGTATACATAGTATATTCACACCAATTTGTGTCTTCATACATGTACTTTGGGTAATAATGATGATCACATTCAATCATCATTAATTACTCCATGCCCCACTCCTTCCCTTCCAACCCCTCTGCCCTATCTAGAGTTCCTCTATTCTTCCCATGCTCCCTCTCCCTACCCCGCTATGAGTCAACCTCCTTATATCAGAGAAAACATACAGCATTTGGTTTTTTGGGATTGGCTAACTTCACTTAACATTATCTTCTCTAATTCCATCCATTTACCTGCAAATGCCATGATTTTATTCTCTTTGATTGCTGGATAATATTCCATTGTGTATATATGCCACATTTTTTTATCCATTCATCTGTTGAAGGGCATCTAAGGTGGTTCCACAGTTTAGCTATTGTGAATTGTGATGCTATAAACATTGATGTGGTTGTGTCCCTGTAGTATGCTGTTTTTACGTCTTTTGTATATAGACCAAGGGGAGGGATAGCTGGGTCAAACAGTGGTTCTATTCCCAATTTTCCAATTTTGGAATGTACTGAAATCTCCATACTGCTTTCCATATTGGCTGCACCAATTTTCAGTCCCACCAGCAGTGTATGTATGAGTGTACCTTTTTCCCCACATCCTTACCAGCACTTATTGTTGTAAAACATTTATACTTTCTAATCTTGCACTGGAGTCAATAGATATTTTTTATTGTTTGATTCATGATATTTCAAGAAAATAAAAATAATGTATGATTACAAGGCTACAAATCAAAAATCTGGGTAAAGATTTTTTTAAAGTATATTAAATGAAGGTAGAAGGAAGAAAGTAATGAAAGAAGAAACAAAAGTTAATCAGTTATAAATGTCAGAAAAACAGAATTCAAAACCATTGCTTTGAAAAATCTAATTTTAAAAAGTAATTTTCAACATAAAATACAAAAAAGAGACAGTTAATAGATGTTGCCCAAATTTGGTAGATCAAGAAAGTGATATGAAAGTGACCATCAGAAAGATCAACAAACCAAACTGGACAGAAGTGAGGTCGCGAAGACTGTTACTTCTCATTTAAAAAATTTTATATCATTTAACTTTTATTTAACCATGTTTATGCTTTAAGATGCTAAAATTTCCTAGTGTAGATAAACAGAATTGACTGTTAGAGGAGTTATTGAAGACTAGTGATTTAGGACATAAAAGCACAGCATGACTATGAGTCTTATAAACCTTAGTTTAAATTGTGGCTCCACCAATTGCTAGAACTTGTTGGCTTTGGACAAACTATGAAAACTCTCTAAGCCTCAGTTTCTTCCTCTGAAATTATCAGTAACAATACATAGCACAGGAAATTATTGTGATCTTTGAAAGTGAGAACATCTAAAGCACTCGGCACAGAGAATTCTTCATATTGTATTTAATAGCTGTTTTAAAATTATAAAAACAATAAATATTCTCAAGTACATGTTACAGTCAATTTATTCCTTAAAAAGCTGCCTATGTATGAGTATAGGTATATGATATTTAGGTGGAAATTCCTTCAATGCAAATGGTTACAAAAGTTCTTCCAACAATTTTTTGAGGTTTTGAAATGTTTGTTTTGAATGCTGGATTTTTAAATTTTTTGTACCGGGAATTGAACTCAGGGGCACTCGACCACTAAGCCACTATTTTGTATCCTCAGCCCTATTTTGTATTTTATTTAGAGACAGAATCTCACTGACTCAGTGAGTTGCTTACTGCCTTGCTTTTGCTGAGGCTGGCTTTGAACTTGCAATTCTCCTGACTCAGCATCCCAAGCTGCTGGGATTACAGGCTTGCGCCACGGCACCCAGCCGAATGCCTGCTTTTGAGATGTCCTGATGTAATGAAAGAACCAGCATTAGTCTGCCTGCTTCTACCTTGCTCAGGTCATTTAATCTAATCTAAGTCACACCATCTGGCAGGTAGACTTGCTAGAGTCTACTTGCCTAAAGGTTAGAGGTAATCAGATGTCAATTTTAAGTGCTTGTCACCTCTAGGAGCCATGAGTATAGAAGAGAATAAAGTGGCCCATTGACCATGTAACAATTGTGGGATCCCACACATCAATCAAGACCTTGCCTATGATGTTTGGCCCTGAGACTAAGGGAAGTGTTTTGATCTCTGAAATGGGGTTTGGTTTGTTTTTAAAACAAACAAAAAAAAATTAATCATGTGCTTTCTGGGACATAAAAAGTCTGCTTACTTCTGTCAGATGAGTTTATTTATCTAAAATCTCAGGGTTGCTTTTAGTCCATTCAATTCCCTATTAAATGATGCTCTCAGATGCCGTGCAGCTGAGTTCTGTACACATAATTCCACTGTGAATGAATGGTCATACGTAAAAACACACTTCCTTTTAATTGGCATTCAGTCCTTTATGAAAGAGACCATCCTTTCATCATCCTCTAGGCTGATTTGTATTTTTCAAGTTATTGGAGAGTAAACTGGAAAGGATTCTGTTTAGCAATTTACTTGCAAAGGAGTTATTTTTCAGGATATTGCTACAAAAAGCTTTGAAAAATAAAGAGGATGTGGGAGACAGGATGAGAATTTGAATTTGAATTTGAATTACATCTCTACAAAGAAAACCCTTGATGAGTGCACTCACTCACCCATTCAGTAAATATTTGTTATGGGTAAGACTTACAGACAAAAAGGATTCCTGCTCGGCTGGCAGACAGCAGCAGGTCTGAAGCAGGCCTGCTGGAAACAAAACATCGGTGTTCATTTTCAAAAACAACAAAATAATGCAATAATCAAGAATTCAAACAAAATGACAAAGTTAATAAATACATTCAAGGGACATTTTCTCTCTTGTACAGTCTCAAACTTTCCCTTCCCATTCATATTGGCAGAATTGGTATATAAAGGGAAAATTAAAAGATTGCAAACAATTTAGTTTGTATTATTTAGTTGCTGTACTGCATTAAGTATAGGTACCGAATTTTTCATCTGGGCCTTCTTGCCAGGCTTAGGTTCCAAGAAACACCTCACACAGTGGATTAACTGGGAGTATCCTGTTTATGTTTGTTTGTTCTAAAGGCTACTAAGAATGCATTGCATTCAGAGTCTTCACAGTTCCAAAGGATCATCCTTCATTATATGACTTAAGTTAATGGCATGTTTTGGGTTTATCTATTTTTAAAAAGCAAAGCATTTCAAACTTTAAAACAACAGCATTTGAAGAAAAGAATATGCTATGTAAATTATTTCTGTGGTTTATATTGATCATTGATTTTCTTCAAGATGTTGAATTATGCACATGAAGATGGCTACCCAAGCAGACTGAATTAAGTAATGTAGAGACATTAAGAATAATAAAAACAGTTTATTTAGTATCACATTATTGGGTCAAGTTGTTATAATGGGAAGACAACTTTAGATTTAGACCTGGATTTGATTCTGGCAGTGTATCTCCAAGGCTAAGCAGTTTATCTAATTTTGCTTAACTCAGTTGCATCAGCTATACAATGGGGATTCTCATGCCAAAATGCTGTAAAGATAAAGATTAAGTAGTACAGTTCCTAGAATGGCTGGTATAATATCTAGTTAAGGATTCCAAGTTTGACTTTGAAAATCTCCTTGGGAAGTAAAGGTCCTCCTCCTATGCATCTGAGGCACCCTGTGGTCTTACTCAAATTTGAATACCCTTCAGTCTTACATTCTTAACCCAACTTTTCCTTCCACTTGGTCTTCTCCAGATTGTGCAGGACTAACAGAACGTGGACAGTATTGGATTGGTGAGCTGGCTGAACAGGGTAGGTACCACGCTAGAGCAGGGTGGGTGTCTCTATCCTAAATTGTCTTTTTTTTTTAAGAATCCTCTTTCAAGCTATATTGGAGAAAGAAAAATTATACAGAGTAGAGTTAAATATACTAAGATAAATCTACTAAGTCTCGTCAGAGGAGCACCAAAAAGCCAGGAAAGAGGCAATGGGTGTGATGTATTTTCCAGTTGTGGAGAAATGGTTACCTGGCAGGCTATGCAGCTTCCTCCCAGGAATGACTAGGCTCTGTGATGGGAGACAGGTGATACCAAAAGGCCCCGCAGCCAGCCTACTGTCACTCAATCCATTACTCTGTTTCTCTGTTATAATATCTAAGATTATCATAGATTTTCAGAAATTCAATTTCCAAATACATTTTAGGAATACATCATACATCTACTCTCTCTCAAGTAGAGAGTTGCCTGTAAACATTAAAACATAGACAATATTTACTTAATATTTTCAACCCATTGAATTCATAGGACACTAATACATGTTAACATTAATTTTTATTAATTTATAAACACAGTTACTTACAGTCACACAAAAAACACATGCAAATAATTAGTAGAAGAATGAATGATCCAAAATTCCAATCTCTCAAGATCACTTTGCCAAACACATTTCTGTATCCATTGTTGTATTTCAAAGGAAAGAGGAGCTTAAAAATGAATCTCCTTCTCCATGTGGAGTCCATCCTAACATCATTGTTAAGAAAACACTTGAAGGAGCCTAAGTTATGACTTAACTTTCTAAAAATATTACCTGGCTTTTGAAAAGTAAGTAAGTTTAGAAATTATTTTACAGAAAACAATCATACAGTAGAGACAATAGTTCTTTAGGAATATAGCTAACATATCAATGGGCATTAGGCAAGATAAAGCAGAATCCGTAAATAATGCAAGGAGTCTGTATATAAATTAAAAGATAGAATGCTAGTTTTGTCATCTGCATCTTTTGTTCTGCTTAATGATATTGATTATGGGAATATTATCTAGGTCCTAGGGTCAAAAGCAAAGTAGAATTTTTTTTTTCTTTTTGCATGAAGAAAGAAATTACACATTCAAAACCTTTTGATTAAACTTTTATTTGTTTGCTGAATTTCCACACATTAGAGAACACACCTTTGAGTTGTCACTTTTCTAGAGTCGTGTTTCCTTGCCGGGCCAGTAGTTGGACTGTAGCAAATGATCACTTGGAGAACAATTTTCCCTCCTAAATCTTGGAGACACCATTGTTTTTTCTCTCTTGGTTATGAAGCTTCTATGTTTTGAAACATAATTTTTCTTTAAAACAAACAGTACTGCAATACTTAGGAAAATGGATACTATGCCCAGTATCATAGTTAGTCCCAGATATATGTGTCTGGAAGAGGAGAGAATTTCAGTCAGAATTATTGCAACTACCTAACTTGAAATAAAATGTACAAGGAAGGTAATGACATCATCTTGATGGTTTTCTTTAAGAATGCAGCTTTAGAGTAGAATGGTGGCTATAAAATGCCTTTCTATGAACACTGGAAGCCAGCCAATCAAAGGCAATATGCTAATATAAAGAAATTTCTCAGCAGTACTATCATTTTTAGTTACTACAAACCATGTAATCAGCTCTATGCTCTCTGAAAATGAGTCCCTTAGACCAGATAACCACATCCTTGTTTGCCCAGAGCAGTCCCAGTATATGTTAGCATTGTTTCAATGATAATACTATTTTTGCAATTTTTTTTCTTTTTTCTTTTTTTACCCTGTGGTGCTGGGGATTGAATCCAGGGCCTTGAGCATACCAGATATATGCACTGACACTAAGCTATAGCCCCAGCCACAAGTGTAATTTTAATAATGCCCCCTTTCACTCTCAACAGTGTCCAATTTGCATGAGAAACTGTGTGGTTACCCCATCCTCAGATCTTTCCCAAATTCATTTCTATGAAACAATGCTAAGGGGAATTGGATCCCTCAATAAAGCTGAATGACTTAAGAATAAACCAGAGGTTTAAATCAATTTCTTCCATGAGAAGTCTGAGGTTCCATACTCTGACAGAAAATACGGAGGTAGGGAAAGGCAGGGTAAATGTTGCATTAGGGTCACCTTTTAAACATACGTTCAGTCTCTGGATTATATTGTCTCCACACTAAAGTGAATACAGCCTTAGCAAATGAGCAAAGCCCAAATTATACTCACAGATCAGGTCCCTTTCAAAGACCAAAATAAATTTCACACATAACATCAAAGCCTATTAAATCAAACATGGTTATTTGAGATGGTCTGCCCAATTCACATCCGACTTAGATGGTTCAGCACCAAGTTTATTTCTCTAAGAAATGCTCAGTTTGTAAGTCTTTTAGAAAATCCTCTTGCTTTTAAGCTATTGAAGCATTGCTTTAAGAAACAAGAGGACTAAATGTTTGATGAACTGAACTGAATGATACTATAGTGAAAATAACAAGCCCTCCACCCCATACACACTCACCCACACAGCGGAAACCTTTTACTTTTATGCATTTCAAGTACTGAAATAATTGAACATCAGTTTGGCAATAAGAGCAGGATAGATTCAGAGCCAAATTCAACTCTTGCCCAAGGGGATTATAACTGACGTAAATGGTACAGTTTGGCTCAGTATGAAAAAGAATAGAATTAAATCCAAAATGTGACCCAAATTTAAATGCTTCTGAGTTTCAGGGAGTTACTTACCCATTTATGTGTATGAACTTCTAAAATGCTACTATATTCTGGAATCTTTAACATATTTTTTAAATGATTATTCATTTAAAGTGAAAATCTATGTAAGGAATGGGGAAAATGAAATACCTAGCATAGAACCAAATAATAAAATTATTTATAAAACAGACTTTTGCGTTAGACTGTTCTTCACTTTGCAAGCAGTGAAACTACATGAGGACTTATTAGTGGCAGTCACATTGGTGTTGTAGAAGCAATATCCCAGTTGGAACATATGGTACCTGAAAGCATTTGAATCGTATAATCTGCAGGATCCTCTACTTCCACATCTTTTAAATCCCCACTTGAGACATGAAGTGTCGATCAAAACTCCAAAATATACTGGAGCTGGGATTCCTGCTGTGAGGAAGACAAATAATGACTCCTAAAAGCATATGCATACGTTTGGTTATAAGTGTTATCTGAAACCATTGACTTTTAGTACAATAATTAATGTGTGGGAGATGAAAGGCTATCAGTTACATGCTGAAATCGACAAACTTCTTTCTCTAGCTCTGTCTTTTCTCATAAGCTCCAAACTCATGCAATAGCTGCCATTTGTTTACCTCCAGAAGACTGTCTCCCATTATGTCAAACTCAATACAGGACAGCTTCTTTCTCCAAAGAACTGTCTCTTTTTTTAGTAGCCACCCTGGCAACTAAAACTAAAGTTACAAGTTTGGAAGTCACCTTTGATTCCACCATCTCCTTTCTGTGTTCATCACGACATTTAATCTATCCTAAATCATGCCAATGTCACCTCCTAGATACAACACATTCTCTTGTCTCTATTCTTTCTGACATGACTTATAACATAATGTAAAACAATAGAGGATTGATGATTCTGCCTCTTTTTTAACCTTCTGCAATCCATTAACCACAAAGATGTTGGGTCATTCAATTAGGCAGATAATTGCTTAAGACAAGCATTACCAACTGGACACTGGGTCTCATGTATATTTCTAGCCTCATTTTGGTAATATTCACTATCTTATATTTCAAACTTTAATTTTACTGAATTTCTTTCACTGCTTCCCACCTGCTTGAATGCCTTTTATAATTTTCTTTATCTGAAACACTTTCCACTTTATTCCTTCCCTTCTTAATGCACTCACCCTGTGAATTTCACTTTAAGTGTTTTCCCCCAGGAAAGGCTATTCTGATGACCTAAATGGTATTAAATCATTTTGTTCTACATCACACAGCATTTGTACTCCTTTCGAAACCTTTAATTCTCCTGTAATGGCTTGTTTAATTGCATTTCCTGGTACAATGAAAGCTATATGGGAGCAGGAAACATGTCTCTCTTACGCATGCTATAAATTAAAATAGATTCTCAATCAGTTTATTGAGAACTTAACTCATCTTTCTAGAGAAAAGACAATCTGTCACATACAAATCTTAACAAAAGTATTAGGAGATAATTACAATGTGTTCACCACTCAATTTAGTTTTTTCTTGTTTTGAACTGGTAGTCCATGAATTTCTATTATTTAATCTGCATAAGTTTGTGTTTTTAATAAGTAGCTAATATTTAAGAGTCAGGAGATTTCATGTGAAATTGTAGATTTCTAAATTCTCTTAAAAGCTGCATTATCTGGCAGTCCATGGTAACAGCTGGCTGGAGTTGAATAGCAGCTGTTTCCACCCTGACTCTCCACCCGTTATGTCCATGTGGACTTCATTCTCCAGATCCAAATCTGCTCTCTTGCTGCCGTCTTTACTTATTTCCATCAACTGCCTGGACATTTTTGGCACTGGAGTTTTTAATCTCTTTTATATGTTTTCTTCTGTTATAAATTACTTTGTGTACTTATACAGAATACTATACTCTCACTAAAACTTTTAAGTCACATAAGCACATTAATGACAATTCCAAAAGAGATTATCAATTTGTTCCTTGATAACACATAGGAAATATTTTAAAAATATTTTTGATTGGAAAGTCTGCCTATGTTTTACAAATACTCATGTAATAATTGATTCAATTCAGTATCATCAAAAGTTGCTTAAACTTTAGGTGAAAGATTTTGGGGTAACAGAATATTCACATAATCTCAAGATGTCGTACAATTTATTAATTACAAAAGATTTATAATGGACAAAATTGGTGGACACTACTTTCATCAAGAGGACAACCTAAATGTCAAGTGATAATATAAATTGAAATCATGTGCTTCCCACTGGGATGTACCAAGCAGCATATAATAGCACCTGCATAGCATTCTTACCAAATATATTTGATCTACTTTTTATCAAAAACAGATAGATATTCATCATATTTGGCCACCATCCAAATATGATGCCCCTCTGGTCATCTTCTGTCATCATCCTTTCATTTCCATACTGCTCTGTGCTAACTCCTCCCCACAAATCCCTACTGTAAGCAGCTCCCTCCCAGACCTTTAGGCAATCCCCTTTAGGAAATTCTCATTCAGAGACAAATTCCCTTCCAAGAAAACTCTCCCACTTTCTCTCTTAAATGAAAACATTCTTTTCCCTCAAGATACCACTTACTCTGTGTCTCCCTTAGGTGGGGAATGTTCTTTATGTATTTTCTACATTTCACAGGACCATATCCGAAGTGGGGTTTGGCACACTGCTACTACGTTGTCACTATCTCCAAGCTCTAACTCTTTCAACATTGCTTCTTTGAGGTTCATGCCAAACAGCTTCTCTTTATTGAAGCTATTTAACTGTCACTGAATATATTGCTATCTGTCTCACAGTATTCCTCTGTACTCAATTGTCCATCAGTCTGGATGACTTCTGTATTTTTATCAATAAGAATACATCTTGGGGGTTTTTCAAGATGACAGAATAAAGGAGGTCACCTTCCTGGCCACTCTGTAGAGTGAAGCCAAGAAAGCAGACAGGCAGATACTCAGCAAGGGGGGTGAACAAAAAAAAAAAAAAGCGGGGCGGGGGAGTTTTACTGAGATGTAAAACTGGACACTCAAAGCAGATCAGGGACACAGGAGGTTGGATATAATAAAATAAGGAGGAAATCTCCAACAGCACAGCCACTGCCATGGCTGGGCTGGAAGTACCAGCCACAGCAATCCCTCTATGAGCATAGTGGAGGGATAAGGGAATTAAAGAAACCCACAGTTTTGGGAGACCCAAGGCATATACAGGTACAGGGCGTTTAGAGATCAAGGACATTGCCTGGCAAATCTGAAAGATGCATTGCACAGTATCTATGTACAGGGAAAGAAGCCTCCATCTCTCCAGGTGGTGTGCAGAGGACAAAGGAAGGAAATATTTTGCAGCTTCTGCGCAGGGGCTGGCAGCTGAGGGGGACGATTCCTGACAAACGCAAGTTTGACCTGAAATACAGGCCCAGTAGATACACACTGAATGACATGCAGTGTGATTAAGTGACCAGGAGAAAAATCAAATGGGGAAAGAGGCTTTCACAGAGGACAACTGGTCATGGAAACCCACCAGGCTCTACCCTTCCTCCTCCAATCTGAACGCTTGCAGAACCACCTGGGAGAGGCACGCCTGGCCAGGAATTTGGAAGAGCAGGGGATGGAGTTTGGAGATGGAACCCAAGATCAGGAAACATGGGGCCGCAGGTGACTGGAAACTAAGAATTGGCTCCTCCACCACATGAGTGGAACCCAGGTGAGTCTTTCAGGGTGGACTGGCAATTACTGGGCCCTGGAGGTGCACTGATTTAAAATCTCCAGAACAACTGGCATTCAGTGAAGAGCCTGGAGCTGACCTAAGCCTGCCTCCAGGAATTCTGTCTACAGGATTACCTCTCTCACTCCAGCAACCCAAAGGGTGGAACATCACTCTCTAGATGATTCCACCTAAAAATGCTGAGAAGAAAGCTGAGAATATTTTGAACTCCAATGGGAAGAATTCTTTAACTTTCATCAAGATATTTTTTCTTTTTTCTCTGTTTAATTATAACCTTAATGCTACATGTACATTTATACATATTCATATTTTTTTCCTCATTTCTGACATTTTTAAAGCCAGTTATTTTTCATGGATTAGTTTTTTTTTTGTGAACTATGATGCTTGATTAGAATATTTTAGTTTGTATTCTCTTACTTTATTTTTAATGTTTTTATTTTTTACTGTATGTATGTATATATTTCCCCTACTGTTTCCCTTGATCCTCTCTTTCCTTCTGCTAACAGCCAATCTCTATTGTTCTCTCTTTTACTCTTCCTTTAATTTTTTTACCACTTCTTTCCTGCTCCCTCATAATCATCATACCCTATATCACTTCTTTTTTCTCCCCATCCACTATTTGAAATTATAAACTCTTTTGCAAACTTGATATTTTTACTATAGGCAATAACTGATTATTATTTCTGTTTATTGTGATAATTAACATTGTAGGCATCATAATAGGAACTATTTGGCTTAATGCTGTATATTGCTTGCATTGGTGGTGGTTATTATTTTTCTCCTCCTAAATAGTGAAGTACTAGAAACATTCAGGGAAACTATTAGTCCACAAGGTAGAAACTCTATTGCCTCAGATCCATACTACTAGATGGGTAGACACATAAATAACATGAAAAACAAGGGAACAAATTGCCCCAAACAAACCAAAATATTCCAATAACAGAATCCATCAACACCACATTGGAAGTGGAAGATATGTCAAAATACAAGAAGTAAAAGATCACTTCAATAAAGAGGCAGAGATTCTGAGGGAGGGGGATCTAAGCAGAAATTCTTGAAATGAAGGAAACAATAAAACAACTTAAAAATTCAATAGAAAGCATCAGCAACAGACTAATTCACTGGAAGACAGAACCTCAGGCAATGAAGACAAAATATACAGTCTTGAAGGTATTTGACCATAGAGAGAAGATGTGGTGAAATCATGAACAGAACTTTCAAGAACTATGGGATAACAGGTAAAGACCAAATTTAAGAGTTTTGGGGACAGAGGAAGGCTGGAGATACAAACCAAAGGAATGCACAATCTTTTCAATGAAATAATATCAGAAAAAAATCTCAAACCTAAAGAATGAAATGGAAAATCAAATAGAAGAGGCTTATAGGACCCCAAATGAACAAAATTACAACAGACCCACACCAAGGCACATTATAATGAAAATGCCTAACATACAGAATAATGAGAATTTTAAAGGCTCTGAGAGAAAAAATATCAGATTATGTATAGGGGGAAACCAATTCAGATCTCAGCTGATTTCTTAACTCAGACCCTCAAAGCTAGGAGGTCCTGGAATGACATATACCATGCTCTGAAAGAAAATGGATGCCAACCAAGAATCCTATACCAGCAAAATTAAGCTTCAGATTTGAAGATGAAACAAAAATCTTATATGATAAACAAAAGTTAGAAAAATTCATAACTGGAAAGCCTACACTATAGAACATTCTCAACAAAATATTCCATGAAGATGAAATGAAAAAAAAAAGTGAAAACCAGCAAAGGGAGGAATTACACTAAAGAAATAGTCAAAGGAGAAACTAATTCAAATTAAAAACTAGAAATAAACCCAAATAACTGGGAATATAAATGATATTTCAATAATAACCTCGAATATTAATGGCCTAACTCATCAATCAACAGACACAAACTGGCAGACTGGATTAAAAATAGGACCCAACAATATATATTGTCTCCAAAAGACTCATCTCATAGGCAAAGACATCCACAGACTGAAGGTGAAAGGATGGGAAAACACATATCACTCATGTGGATTTCGAAAACAAGAAGGGGTTTCCATCCTCATATCAGATAAAGTGGACTTTAAGCCAAAGTTAATCAGAACAGACAAAGAAGTACATTTCATACTCTTACGGTAATTATACTTCAACAAGACATAACAATCATAAATAATTATGCCCCAAACAATGGAGCATCTACATATATCAAACAAAACCTTCTCAATTTCAAGAATCAAATAGACCACAATACAATATTACTGGGTGACTTTAACATGCTTCTGTCACCATTGGATAGATCCTCCAAACAAAAACTAAATAAAGAAGCTATAGAAATAAAAAATGCAATTGATACTTTAGACTTAACAGACATATATAGAATATTTCATCCATCAATGACTGAATTCACCTTCTCAGCAGCACACAGATCCATCTGCAATATAGACCATGCTATGTAAGCTATCAGATATGCTGACATACAATTGTACTATTACCTTAATATTGCCTTTTAACGTCTGTAGGGTTATTTTGATAGCTCCCTTTCCATGGATATTAATTTTTGTGTTCTTGCTTTTTTCTTGATTAGACTTATTCATTTTTTAATCAAATTTTAGCTGTATTATTTCTTCTCTATTTCATAATATTTCTTCTCCCTTATTTTTTTCCTTTTTACTACATAATTTGAAAATACTTTGTTATTCTAGCTTCTTTTTGATACAAGTACTTTAAGTTATAAATGTTCATATGAGTACTGTTTCATCCAAGAGATCTTGATATTTTAAGCCTTTAATATCACTTAGTTCAAAGCACTTATTTACTTTTCTTGTGTTTTCTTCCTTGACCTGTGAGATATTTATAAGTGTGCCATTTAATTTTGAAATAGTTGATGTGGGGGTGGGACTCTATATATCTTAAGGTGATTGATTTCTAATGTGATAAGTCATGAAGGAATCACAGTCGGCATGATTTCAAATTTTTTAGAAAAGGAATGGAAATTCTTTTAATATTGATCATGTTGGTTACATACATGTCAAACCGATCAAACTGCATACTTTAAATATGTGCATTTTATTGTACTTCAATTTTTACCTAAATAAAGCTATGGGGGGAAAAAAGCAAACTGATAATTCCAAATGATGGAATATTCTACAAAACAACTGGCTTTGCCTCTTTTTTAAAAATGAAGGATTTTTAGAGACAAAAAGGTAACTAAATACAAGATGTGGCCCTTGATAAACTCTCAATCAAAAGCGGGAAAGTATTATAGATGTTATTACTGTTACAGCAAAAGAAATTTGAATGTGAAATATATCATAGGCAAAGTATCATATCAATGTTGGGTTTCTTACTTGCCAGAATGGTACCAGGGGTATATAAGACCATGTTTGCTCTCATAGGAGAATACAGACTGAGGTCCTCAGCGGTGATGTGTCAGAATGTCCACTACATATTTACAAATGATTCAGCAAAATATACATATGATGAAAGAAAGAGAGTTTAGTGTCTTTTTGACACATATGATGAATCCAAATGAAGGCTATATAGGAATTCATTATAATTTTTTAAAAAATCTTCTTTAGAAGAGTTTTTCACAATAAATGATTGGGAAAAAAAAGGATAGAAGGAAGTAAAACCTATAGATTAAAAGAGATTTAAGAGATATATCAGCTAAGTTCAATGTGTGAACTTTGTTGATTCAAATAGGCATGTATAAGGAAACATAATTTTTAAAAACTGAACATTAAGTGTATATTCACTGATACAAAAAAAAGTTATTTTTAAGCTATGATAATCATTAGACCAAAGGAAACCATTGTGTTCATAATTAGAAGCACACACTGAAACTTTTTTTGGAAGAAATGAAGTTAGGTGGGACTTCTATCCCCCCTCACCTTTGGTATCAAGGATTGAACCCAGAGGTGCTTACCACTGAGTCACATCCCCATCCCTCGGTTTCACTGAGTTGTTTAGGCCTCACTAATTTGCTGCACCTGGCTTTTAATTTGTGATCTTCCTGCCTCAGCCTCCTGAGCTGCTGGAATTACAGGCACATACTACCACGCGAGACTTAGCCATTTTTCTATTTGGTTGTTTGGTGGTCTTTTTCTTAAAATTTAAATCTCTTTATAATGGAGATATTATATTATATATTTGTTATATAAATTACAAAACTTTCACAGATTATCATTTGTTTCTTAACTCTGTTTACTTTTTGGCATTTTCAAATTTTATTATTATCACATCAATTTTATAAATCATTTCCTTTAGTTAGAATTGTTTTTACTTTGTAGGTTACATCTATAATCCTAAAGACAGATAAGTTCCAGCCAGGGATGTACCTCAGGCTCAACATCTGATCTCTTCTAGAGAATCTCTGTTTTTATATTGTAGAACTGCAGTGAGCCATGAGGGCACTACCTTAATTTGTTTCTTTCCCAGTTTCACTAGGATTACATGGTATCTTCTTCATACTAAACTATTTGATATCAAGATCTATGTAAACCAAATTTCAATTTTTAAAAAGCTTCAGGTTTTTCTTCCTATATAGTTCTCTTTTGTCAAATTTCAGAGGAATGTTTACAATTATTTTATTTTCTTCTTTAGACTATGAACTCTTTAAGGACAGAAATCTGATCAATTTCATTCACTGTTTTATTTGGGTTTTAACCAATGCATATTAAAAATTTGCATAGTCAGAAAAACATTCAATTATATTTTAAAGCATTGTCTACTTAAATCCCCTTGTTTTCTTTAAATGATCTTGCTAACTAATGTCATATCCTAGGGATGAGCATTGAGAGCAGTTCAATAGGATTCTTTCCATTTTAATAATTGAAATAATTTTAATAATTTAATAATTTTAATAATTTTTTAGTCTTCAGCCTTTCTTATGGAGTAATATTTGGCTTTCTCTCTGAAGGCTCTCTCATAAGGGCAATGGATTTTATGACGACAGAAAAGAGTTGGAAGAGTGTTAAACAAAAACTGTGATTCCTTTCACAAAATCTGTTTTATCTCTAGGATAGCACAGTACCCAGTAAATATTTCTGGAACACAGAAAGAAAGGGGTCAAAGAAATGAAGGAAAGAAAAAGAATATAGCCTTAGCCACTTGTATTATTTAGCTATGCACGGTAATTCTCTAAAAATATTCAGAAAAGTCTTCAAAATATACTTATGATGGCCACCCTAAATTAGAGCATAGATTATACTTACCAAGAACTCTTATTGCTAAGGTGTAAATACCCAGGGCAAAAGACTTAAGTTGTGGCTTGATGCACCTGAAATCAACAAAAGCACTCTTACAAATGAATAAATAAGACCCATGAAAACAAGTAGTGACAATCACCTTAACACAGGCAAAATCATGATCGAGTTCAAGCAGCATTTGTAGAGAACCCACTAGGTGCCCGCATGGAGAGGATGAAATGTGTAAAAGCTGTGTTCCGTCATATGCACTGCTTCAGTGAGTTTAGAGTTACTATTTCTAGAAGGTAAATTACCCCTAGATGACATACTCAAATGGTATTGGAAAAAGTACAATCATAAGCTTAATTAGCAACACAGCAAAGCTCAGAAAAAAAGAAATTTTCCCTAAGAAATTGCAAGAATTTGAAGGAATAATAAAAGATCAATAAGCTGTCACTAGGTTTTAGGACTTTTGTTCTAAGAGCACAGGGCCAAATTGATCAAATTTGATAAGTCACTAGTCATGCCAAACATTTTTGCTAAATAATGGGGATCTGAACTTATCAGAAAAGTACAAGAATACATAAAACAACAAGAACATCATTAATATGACGTTATGACTTTATTAGACCTGTGGATTTTAATAGTAGTAATCATAATGATGTATAACCACTATGTCACTAAATACTTCCAATAAATCACACCAATTAGTTTCTGCTTTAAAAGAGGAAAACATCATGATTGTTCTCCTTCAGTCCAAGAGAGTCCTTCTAACATTGCCATTCACCATGGTTCATTCAAGTGACTCCTTTCTACAGGAAGCAATCTGATTTTCACTTGGCCCAGGTAACGACCTGGCACAGTATTAGGTGTTAAAGAAGTAGCCACACGGGTATGAAAACGGAAGGGCAAAGCTTGTCCATTTCTCAAACTCATGCTCCCAATTTTCAACACAGATATCTCTTAAACCATTGAGAACTGCAAATTTGTAGATGGTAAGCTCTATTTCCTATTTTTCTTTCTTAATTGATTTCCATAATAAAAACTGAAAAATTAAAAACTGCACACAATACTTTTGAAAAGTTTCAGCCTAGAAAAACTTAGTAATCATCTTTGGATATGAGAATTAATTTGAAGACCACTCAAGTCATGTCACAAAAGATTGATTTCCAGTAAATTTGGACTTTTCAACTTATTGTATATGTCCTTTTACATTTCAATTTAAAACATGCAAGGGAATGCATCATTATAAAAATCCGGGTTTTATATGCAAAAATGTTTAGACATTGATACGATATGCATAGATTGGGAATCTCAATGGATTCAAAGCCATGAAATCACCATGATAATTCCAATAAAATTCAAGAATATGCAGAAAAACAATAATCTATAGATCAAAATAATAAACACAAACATTGTGGTATTAGATGAACTTTTGAATTATCTTATAAATCATATCTCCCATAACTTGGTAAAAGTGTATTTAATCTAAAACACAATTTATCTATGCTAGTTGATACTATCACCAACATTAGAAACAACCTACAGTATTTGCTGAATAACTACAGTGACAAAGGCACTAACACTGCTCTAGACCAACAGTTTCCAAACAGTTTTTTCTAAAAAATTCTGTTCATCTACATTTTGTATAAAAACCTAAAGTGGAAGCCACATAAAAGTGGAACAAGGGTGTGGGGCAAATTCCCTGAAAAGGTTATGAGGAATCATGATGATTCCACAGAAAAATAATTTATATCTTACATCAAGTTGGTGAGGAGAGAATCAGTACTCACCTCAGAAGTAATATATATCCAGGTATGCCACCTAGGGATAAAGTATAGGAGGTGATGACAGAAATTACAAGGAAATACAGAAACATTCTGGGACATCCATTATCTTTTTGACATCTGCCCACCATGCCTGAAGAATTTCCTGATTTAAAGGTTGCCATTCCCACACAGGTACAGTTATAAAATATCTGCAATACAATACAGGAAACTCCAATTATTGGGGAAATAATGAAATAAAATCAAAGATATTTATTTTAAAAGATTCTACGGTGTAGTATAAATTCATTATATAAAAATGGAAAAAATAGTCTTGTTTTTTTTTATGTGTTAAAGTATATTGCACAAGGGGAAATCCCTAGAGATATGATATTCCAATATCAAAGAGCAGATGGTTGATCTAAAAAGTACAATCAAGAAAATTCTATTAGATCTAACCGCACCTGACCTCCTTTACTACCACTTCCAGGTCTAAGTCACATTATTTCTTGCTCTGATTATTGCAGTGGTCTCTTTGTGGTCAACCTGTTTCTACTCTTATTTAGCTATAGTCTGTTTTCCACATACTAACCAAAGAAAATCTTTTAAAAAGTGTCACTTAGGTTGCATCAATACTTCAACCTTTCAGTGGTTGCTCATTATACATTTACATGAAATCGCAAATCTTTATAGTTGTTTACACATTCTCCATCATGTCGATCAATGACCTTCCTGCTCTCCTGTTTTGACCACACATATGGCCCTTGCCCCTGACACCCCCTGCCCCCCAACATGGAAAGTTCCCTATTGCCTCATGGTCTTGCTATTTCCTCTGTCAACATATCTCCTCTCCTAGAAAACTATGTGCATGGTACCCTTATTTCAGGTTTCTGTTCAGATACTTAACTAGTGAGCATTTCTACTCATTCAAAATAGCACCCCTCATCACTCCATCTTCTCAGCCTAACTTATTTTTTTCACAATGCCTATCGGATATCACCTACTTGTTTTTCTATTGTTAAACATTATTTCCCCATTAGAATACAATCTTGATACAGGCAGACACTGCTTTGTTATCAATAGACACCCAATTGACCCTTTGTTTTAGGTATTTGATAAAAATTGTTAAGTAAATGTGCATATTGGGGGAGTTTATGTTGGTTGTTAGGAAAAAACTCATGATACATAAAATTTCAACTGAAGTCTGACTGAAGAGAGACAACTTTTAAAATCCTTCAATAATTTATTTCTGTAAAAATCATTTGTAAAATTTCATTTCATTGTATGTATATGTTCTTAAATATATATTTTTATATATATTTATAATTAGTTGTCATTTTATCACAGAAGAGTTTGTGAATTGTGATTTTTTGATGATTAATTAAAATAAAGCTGACATTTCCTTTTCTAGGAAGAGTAGCAATACAGTTTTTGTTGTTGTTAAGTTGAAAATGTTTGAGAAACTGGGTGTCGTGATGCACACCTATAATCCCAGAGGCTCTACGTGAGTCTGAGGCAGGAGGATGGTGAGTTCAAAGCCAGCCTCAGCAATGGAGAGGCATTAAGCAACTCAGTGAGACCCTGTCTCTAAATAAAATATAAAATAGGGCTGAGGATGTGGCTCAGTGGGCAAATGTCCCTGAGTTCAATACCCAGTACCAAAAAAAAAAAAGGGTGGGGAGGAAGAAAATGTTTAAATTATGACTCCTAACCCTCGTTAGATGTGTGATATTAGTTCCTTGTATCTCAGTGTCTCAATTCTCACATGAAGAATATATATAAAATACCCAATTACTTGAAGATCACAAGATTTAAATGTAATTTTGTTTTTAAAGCATCTATCTTATGCTGTAGCGGCAGTGGGTACTCAAGTTAAGAAAAACTTTTATGCAATTCTGGGCAAAAGAGTAGTAGCTGGAAGGAACAAATGGAAAGGAAATAAAAGAGATGATGGTAAAAACTCAAATTTCAGACAGGTTAAAGTCTTATTCACTGTTGCTAGAGGCCAATCCTTTCTGATTTGAATAAAATGCCAAAACAACAGAAAAATAATCTGAGAAAAACATCAACAAACTTTATCTGCATGTGCATTTATCTAAGCATTTCTATTCAGCTGATAGCATATACATGTGGTCCACCCTTTAGCCCTTTAACACTGCCAAAGAAAGGCAGATTTCATCAGTCACTAGTGGTCTGACACAGTGAGTGTAAGGAAGATCCCATGTTTGGGCAGGAATGTAAACGTGTTTACAAGGGTCACTTAAGATTAAAGAGCATAATATCCTTCACAGTTGGTTTTCATTATGAACCAAATGCTTGTCCTAAATTCTTATATTGAAATATTAATGCCCAATGTGATGGTATTTAGATGGAAGGCCTTTGGGAGGGAATTGGGTCAGGAGGTCATAGCCCTCGTAAGAGACACCTTGCCTCCCTCTCTGCCAGCTGAGGGAAGAAGGAGAAGATAACCAGGAAGCTAACCCTCTTAAGGCACCTGATCTGCTGGCACCTTCATTTTGAACTTCCCAGGCTCTAGAACTATGAGAAATGTTTGTTGTTTCAGCCACCCAGTCTATGGTGTATTTGTTATAGCAGTCTGCACTAACTGAGACAGCTTCTTACTGAGATTTCCAGCTCGTATCTCTCTTCTATAATGTAGAAACCCTCCATTCTATCCCACCTATCCTTTTCATTACCACACAGATTTCCTTATCTCAGAACTTTCCCCAACTATCAACCTTCTCAAATAATCAGCTCCTGGACTCCTGGGTCAACACCTCTTGACATAGACTGCCTACTACAGGCTTCTATTTGTCATGCCCCTAAAATCTCCAAGGACTATTGGTCTTTGGGTAAGGAAACATGGATCCCAAAGCAAACTTGGTATAATCATAGGATGGGGCCTTCATTATTCATGACTAATATTCCGTCTAAGCAAAATGAGAGAAATAGACTACTCTCTGTTTACTTTAGATCTACTAGGAATGGTGACGAATTTCCTATTTTCACACGAAAGAGAAAGGGAAGGGTAAGAGCCAGAGCTCCTATCAGTGTGATCTGCTGCTGGGTCCCTGAAGGTAGGATAGTTCTACAGAATAACAGGCTTTGGGGCATATACTGTGGGGGAGAAGGTTCTTACAACACTCTTTCCAGTCCTGTTGGAGGCTTGACAACCAGCAAGACAAGCTGATACATATGTGATTCCATTTTCACCACACATAGGTTCCCATTTTGTCTCTGAACATTTGCATCTTGAGTTGCAATCTGAAAAGAGAGCTCGTTCATGATAAGAGACAGGTTTGGTTCTGAAAAGAAATGCAACAGCGTAAGTCATTACCTCTTAGCAGGCAGCACACTAATATTTTCAAAAGTCAATGTTCTTGAGAGACATGCATGATAGTGCTAACAAAGTTGCCTTTTGGAAACACAGTTGTCATCAGAAATGCTAGTGTCTGAAACTTAAATGAGTTGACTACTACCCAGCTTCCTCTTGAAAGTTATCTTAACACCTTACAAATTCACACAATGCCCACTTCTTAGCTCAAAGCTTTTCCTACAGTCTCCTACCTCTGGGATTCTCTAATGGGTTTATATGCAAAGGTGCAGGAACATGACTACAAGGGAGGAAAGTAAACTTCTAGAACCATTTATGAACCAATTTCATTGCACTTCAGGTGCATGTGGGTGAGGGGTTGTTTCTTTCATGATTTTCTGAATATCAATAGAATGAACAGTGCTAATGGTAAGACATCAGAAAAAAATAGCCAAACAGTTAGCATCCAGCACACTTTCAATGTTTGTAGGAGCTACCCATCTACTTGTTGATGTCTTTACCAACAATGCATTTTAAGGTCACCTCTCCTTCCTCCTGTATATTCTCCACAGAATGGATCTCTTCCATGTCTTATATCATTCTTGCTTACTGATTGCATATGTTATATCTTTATGTTACCTGATCATTTAGTCCTAAAATTTTATTTGAAACCTCCTAAGTTTTAGCTTTCAGAAGATGGAAGATGGCTATAAGTACAAATAAAACAATATTTGCCTTCAAGGTGCTGGCTCTTTTTTATGGTTATTTTGCATATTGATTGGTTTCTCTCTTTTCTTTCCCTTCCTTTTGTTCTACTCTATTCTCTCATATTCTCCCTTCATCTCTATCAGAATTCCCCCTCCCTCAATTTTCCTCATGCCAGATGGCCTAACACTTTAACTCTTAGTCTTTTCACTATTTGTACCCTCTATTCTTCTCAAAGGGCTCTATAACAATGTCATATCTGCTATATCTGCTCCCTATGTTACACCCATTGGCTCTTCATAATTCACCTTTTCCTCTTCCACTTTGAATTTATTTATGTATTTACTCATCCCTACCCCTGTTTTTTTTTAACAAAGAGATTTGAGGGACTTATATAAATAAATAACATACTGAAATGTTTATTCAATGAGGGTAAGATCTATTTGTTTTAGTCACTCCTTCGTCTCTAGCATCAAGAATTCCTTGCACATGGTAGGCTAAGAAATAAGAATTATAGGAAGTCAATCATCATAGAAAAGCTGTATTTTATTTTGGAGAAGGTATCAGTCATTTGGCCTCAATTCCATGGCCCTCAAACTGCTATGGATTTGATCATCTAAAAATCACTTCAAAGAGTGAAAGGATATTCAGGACCCCTGGAAAGTCCTACAGGAATATTCAATCCTATTTTCTTCCATAAAGTATTAACTATTAGCTGAGGCTGTTAGTATCTGAAACTATGAAAATTAGTCTTTGAAAGTCAAAAATCAGGCCACTATAAATACTATGGGGCTGAGATTGTGGAAGGTTGGAACTGGAAAGAAATTTAAAGTAATTTAGGCCAGCCTCTCACTTGACAGATGGAAGGTCTGGTCCAAAGTGTGTAGGTAACTTGCTCAAAATCACATCCTTTTTTGGTGACAAACCTGGAAGTAGAACATTTCCAGGCTCCTTGGTTCTAGGTTTTTATCTCACATCAGGGTTACTTTCATTACTGCAGAAGAAAGGCTTCTGTCATTCCCACATCTAAAGCTTGTCTACAGTGTTTTTTCAAGTGTCCAGAATCAAAATCTTCTTTTGGAACAAAGCATTGTGGGGCAATTCATGGGAAGCATAATTTTACATTACTGAAAGTAAGTTTAAATTTACACCTAAGGAAGAAATTAATCACATACAAATTTCATGAAAAAAGGGTTGACAGTGGAGTTGTAGTTCAATATTTTAATTATAAGAAGACTTTTAACAAATATGTCAGAATGTTTAAATCCCAATGAAATTTTTCTTTCAAAACATTTATGCTGAAAGGTAAAAGATTTTCCCAGTGATATTGCCATTTCTTTTGGCTGCTTCCAGTAGCAAAACAATTCTCAAAAGTTAAGTATTTTCCATTATTGTGGATATTGTAAAACAAGTGGAAAGCAATTTCAAAAGAGAAGTTTCAAAATGTTTTCAATAATTGCCTTATTGCATGCAATGCTATTATGGTCTTTCAAAGTGACTGCTTTGAAAAGGCTAATTCTCAAAGAATATACTACCTTTAATTTCTTTAAAAATATTTAATCTTTTCCAAGCACAGGGGTGAACATTTGTTATCCCAGCAATCTGGAAGGCTGAGGCAGATGATCACAAGTTCAAAGCCAGCCTCGGCAAGTTAGCCAGGCTCCAAGCAACTTAGCAAGACCTTGTCTCAAAAAACAAACAAAAACAAACAAACAAAAATCTAAAAAGGCTAGGGATACAGCTCAGTCGTTAAGCACTCCTGAGTTCAATCCCAGATACCAAAATCGCCATCATTGGCAGCAACAGCATAATCATCTTTGATTATGTAAATATGATTTCAATGTAAAACTCAACAGCTATTGAGGTTGCTATCTGTTTATGTGTTTGCTTATGATTTAGAAAAATATGTTCTTGTAGAAACTACACTAGACTTTGAGTCATGCATGTATTCAGATTCAAGATTTACCATTGACAGACTTTAATTTGGGGAAAATAGTTACAAAGATAAAAAACTAAGCTTATAAAGATGTTTGGAGGATACAAGTGAGAAAATAAAAGTTAGCATGTTTTGTAAAGTAAAAAATATGAATTTCTCTCCCACTGTCCATCTACCATAAGGATCATAGGGACTTTAAAGATGACACAGGGTTTCTACTCTTTCCAGAATCTTCTTGCAATTTAATATGTACAACTAACATTCTGAATCTATGTTGCTGATTACCAAGGTGACAATTTACCCAGTTGAGTCTAATGACACTATTGTAAGAACTCCCAGAAGACATAATTTATGGACTTCACACTGTTTTTCCTGAATATTTTAAATGGTAAAAAGTAAAACTTGTGCTCAGTCAACAGAAGAAACTAGTTCAATGAAGGCAACAGAAGTCAGAGCATAAAGACAAGACAGATAAGCATGGAAGAAGGAGTAGGAAAGGAGCTGGAGAGCAAGAAGCAAGAAGCCCAAACAGACAGGTTTAGAATAGTGCCCAGAGTGCTTGCCTTGGGCCCCTGGCAGAGGTCCCGGTAGTCAGGCAGATATAATCAAGGAGGTCAGCCTGGTCCATCAAAGGGGCCCAATAATATTTTTAAACAAATAATGTAAAGATGGGTGAAAGAATGAAGTCACCTCTGGGAACTTGTGTTAAGAGGCAGAGAGTTGTAACTTTGTGGATTAGTCTCTGTGTCCTCTATTCTGTACCATTGGTCCACCCGCCTGTACAACTATCTTATATTTGATAAAGGGGCTAAAAGCATGCAATGGAGGAAGGATAGCATCTTCAACAAATGGTGCTGGGAAAACTGGAAATCCATATGCAACAAAATGAAACTGAATCCCCTTCTCTCGGCATGCGCAAAAGTTAACTCAAAATGGATCAAGGAGCTTGATATCAAATCAGAGACTCTGCACCTGATAGAAGAAAAAGTTGGCTCTGATCTACATATTGTGGGGTCGGGCTCCAAATTCCTTAATAGGACACCCATAGCAAAGAGTTAATAACAAGAATCAACAAATGGGACTTACTTAAACTAAAAAGTTTTTTCTCATCAAGAGAAACAATAAGAGAGGTAAATAGGGAACCTACATCAGGAAACAAATTTTTACTCCTCACACTTCAGATAGAGCCCTAATATCCAAAGTATACAAAGAACTCAAAAAATTAAACAATAAGATAACAAATAACCCATTCAACAAATGGGCCAAGGACCTGAACAGACACTTCTCAGAGGAGGACATATAATCAATCAACAAGTACATGAAAAAATGCTCACCATCTCTAGCAGTCAGAGAAATGCAAATCAAAACCACCCTAAGATACCATCTCATTCCAGTAAGATTGGCAGCCATTATGAAGTCAAACAACAACAAGTGCTGACGAGGATGTGGGGAAAACGGTACTCTTGTACATTGCTGGTGGGACTGCAAATTGGTGTGGCCAATTTGGAAAGCAGTATGGAGATTCCTGGGAAAGCTGGGAATGGAACCACCATTTGACCCAGCTATTGCCCTTCTCAGACTATTCCCTGAAGAACTTAAAAGAACGTACTACAGGGATACTGCCACATCGATGTTCACAGCAGCACAATTCACAATAGCAAGACTGTGGAACCAACCCAGATGCCCTTCAATAGATGAATGGATAAAAAAAATGTGGCATTTATACACAATGGAGTATTACTCTGTACTAAAAAATGACAAAATCATGGAATTTGCAGGGAAATGGATGGCATTAGAGCAGATTATGCTAAGTGAAGCTAGCCAATCCCTAAAAAACAAATGCCAAATGTCTTCTTTGATATAACGAGAGCAACTAAGAACAGAGCAGGGAGGAAGAGCAGGAGGAAAAGATTAACATTAAACAGAGACATGAGGTGGGAGGGAAAGGGAGAGAAAAGGGAAATTGCATGGAAATAGAAGGAGACCCTCATTGTTATACAAAATTACATATAAGAGGTTGTGAGGGGAATGGGAAAAAAAACAAGGAGAGAAATGAATTACAGTAGATGGGGTAGAGAGAGAAGATAGGAGGGGAGGGGAGGGGGGATAGTAGAGGATAGGAAAGGTAGCAGAATACAACAATTAGTAATATGGCATTATGTAAAAATGTGGATGTGTAACTGATGTGATTCTGCAATCTGTATTTGGGGTAAAAATGGGAGTTCATAACCCACTTGAATCTAATGTATGAAATATGATATGTCAAGAGCTTTGTAATGTTTTGAACAACCAATAAAAAAGGAAAAAAAAAAAGAGGCAGAGAGATGGGAAGGACCCATAAAGAAAATGGTGAAATAGGAACCACAAGATCTAGCCTTGTATTAAGAGAGACAGACTCCGGAGACTAAGCAATCTATTCATGGATGACAGTGATACAATAAATATAAATAGTAAATATTCTTCTGATCCACTGTAAGACACCTAGATGTTGTGGGAATCACTACAATAGGGACAGCCATTCTCTCCTGAAATTCCCCGCGATTTGAGTTCAACAGAGACCATAGAGGACAGCAGAGAGACCAGTCTAGTTACCCAAAGTCCCTAAGGGAGGAAAAACAATTGCTTCCAATGGACACTTACTTTGTGTCAGACGAGTCTAATCACTTTGGTCTACAAGATCTTACTAGGCCTTAGAAATCTTAACAGGAAATTATTATTTTTATTTTAAAACCGGGGAAATGGAAGCTGGACTGGTTTAAATAACCCATAAAACATCACTTCACTAAGAACAGGCAGAGGCAAGATTCAATGTCTGTATTTCCACTATCAAACTGTGTCATTTATCAGGCTGATTTTCTAATGTAAGGTGTGGATTTGACATCTTTTATGTTTTCATAAGATATTCAAATATAAGAGAAATGACAAATTTTGGTGACAGCAACCAAACAAAAACAAAAGTTTTAAAGTGTCACGAGTTATTCCATGATAAAGCAATAATTCCTTTTCCATAGTTATGATACTTAAAAGTAAAATTACCTTATTTTACAACTCTAATAAACAAATCAATCTCCTCAAATTATATGATGAAGAAACATACCCTTGGTAGGAGATGGTCAGTCCAGCCACATCAGAATTTTCACAGCCCAGAGCAAAGAGGGAAAGGAAGAAAAGGTAACCAAAGACAGATGATCCCAAGTAGAGTTTTGCAGCTCCACATACACTGATTCTGAACTTTTTCATGACTATTCCCCCAGAGAATATTCCAAGGGCCACTGCAGGTATGTTGATGAGCCCTGAGGAATAAGGAAAATATGTTATTCTGTGAATCTCCAAGAAATATAAGTGTACTCACATAGATCTCCAAAAAAAAAAATTATACCAAAAAAAGGAAATATTTCCTGATGTAGTATTAGACTGTTTTGTCAGTTTAACTTATAGAAATATTCAGTCACTATTATTTACTAACATGTATCAAGAGTTTTTCATGAAAGTCATGGAGTCAGAGTCTAGGAACTCTGGTATAATGTTTAACATGGAGTATTAAATGAATAAGTACTGAAATCAATAAATTGATTAATCAATAAATCAATGAATTCATGTCTTTCTGGTCTAATCCCAGAGTTAGCAGTTAAAGTCAGGTGGCAAGTATGTGACCATTAATGTTCCTTAAGGTTGTACATAAAAAAATAATAGACACACGGAAAGTAGGGAATTGAAAAAAACAGAAGTATTGGTTTCCATTTTCTGGCCCAACAAAATTTATTTATTTATTTTTGGTCCAGTTTCTTAGCCCCTTGGTCTGGTCTCCTTTCCAGTAACAACAAGAACACCATATATGTATTTACTTATAATGTATAGTCCACTTGGCTAAGCATTTACTCTTCACTACAAGAGTAGGCATACTATCATCTTCACTCAGAAAGCAGTTTGTTCACTGTCATAGTTTAGCAACTGATAAAGACAGCTTTGGAAGCAGGGAGTCCAAAGTCAAGGCCCAGGCTTTCTATGACTAGGATATACCACCTAAACTTCAAGGGATTTGGGAGATAGTGTCCTTGATAAATAGTGAGTTATCAAATAAATGTGGGTTGAAATCAACTCTAGGTCCCACAGAGTGGTGGAGAGCTTGAACCCTGGGAGCCTCAATGCTTGGGTTTGGACCTCATTCTGCCACTTCATAGCTGTGCAACTGCAGGTCATTTTCTGAATGTCTCTAAACATGTCTCCTCACCTGTAATGTGGAGTTACTACTTAAGCATCCATTATTTGAATGGGACTGAAGTAGTTTAGATTTTTTTATTTTTATTTTTTCAGATTTTGGAATATCTGCCAATACATAATGATACATCTTAGCCATGGGACTCAATTCTAAACAAGGAATTCATTTATGTTTCATATACACCTTATACACATAGTCTGGAGGTCATTTTATATAATACTTTAGATGTGCCTGAACTTGTAACTGTGACAGATGCTTGGAATTTTTCACTTGTGGCTTCATGTCAGCATTTTGAATTTGGAATGCTCAACCTTTACGTGTTGTTAAGGTAATGGATTGAAATTATTCATGAAAGGTTCTTAACACAATATCTGGCACAATTAAAATTAATTTCTATCATATTTACAAAGAGTATTGGGAGTGGAATAAAGAATGGAATCTCTGTGCTGGGAAAGACTTGGGAAAAGAGGCTCTTTGGTACCCTGTTGGTTAGACTATAAAAGGTATAACAACAGAGAACAATTTGGCACTCAACAGTAAACAACTTCTCTGCTAATTAGAATTCATTTCTCATACTGTGTATCAGTCAACCCTGATGCCCACATTATTTTCAGGTTCTGAGACAATAATTTTTTTTCAAAATACTAAGAAAAGCTGAAACTTGTATAAATTCTAGCCATCAGACAGGTACAACTACAAACTCAGCATTTGCTGTGATAAACAATCATCTCTAATTCTCAAGCCTCTGACTCACAACCCAGGATGAAATAGTTAAGTGAAAATAAAACACTGACACCTAGTGTTTTATTTTTAATGAGCAATGAGCAAATTTCCTTTCTTCCTTCCTTCCACCTACTTTCTTTTGTTCTTTCTTTCTAAATTTGTATGTTCAGCCTCTTAACTAAGTTTTATAGAACCCAAAATATCAAACATATAATTATTTTTAGCTTACTATTATATGACTTTATTTTAAAAATGCATTCATCACATGTGGATAGATATTAACACAAGGGTAATTTGTTCCATCCCTTTTGAGATGAGTACGGGCTATGTGAATTAACATTAAAATGATCACATTAGAAAGCCGCCAAGCTTGAAGGGGGCATGATCACGCAGTTGGAGAAATGCTTCTCCAGCTGAACTGATATTTGTGGGTGTGGCAAATGAGAGTACTCCAGAACCCCAAAGTGACAAAAGTCAGCTAAAAGGCACTTGATTAGTATCTTAAAAACAAAACAGATAATAGAAAATAATTAAACAGAAGCAGTTATTCTTGAGCCAAGTTAATTAACACTATTATTTTCTTCTAATTTTTAAAATGTGCAGATAGAAACAGCTAGCTCTCCCTCTGTTCCAGGTTCCATTTCCTCTGGAGCTAAGTGATATACAATGATTTGAAAATAAAAAGCTTATTCATCATTATGCACTCGCTAAGGTGTATCCTGCCACTGAAATCCCTGGAGAGAAGATGGTCTTCTTCATTTTCCTTTTTCTTTTTCATGGTTGACTTAGATGGGGTTTGGGAAAAATAATTCTAAAATGTTTCTTCAGGTAAAATGGTCAATAATAATATGAAACAATAATGTTTAAAGCAAAAAAATAGTTTAGTAATCAAGCCTTTTATCATCTAGAATTTTGGAGAGTAATCAAAATTTGAAGGGTCAATTAATTTAGTGTCTGCTAAGTACCCATTATCAGAGATCATTACAGGAAAATTATATCTCTAAAAGTACAAAATATGCTTTCCTCTCTCAGAGATAGATATATGAAGAGGTTTTTTTGTTTCATTTTTTTTTCTTTTAATATTAGAGATTGAACCCTGGGGCACTCAACTACTGAGTCATATCCTCAGCCCTTTTTAATTTTTTTTTTTTAATTTAGAGACAGGGTCTCACTAAGTTGCTTAGGGCCTCACTTAGTTTCTGAGGCTGGCTTTGAACTTGTGATTCTCTGGCCTCAGCCTCCTACATTGCTGGGATTACAGGCATGTGCCACGGTGCCAGCCATGAAAAGATCTTTTAAATTTTTTTATGAAAAATAAATTATTTTTAATTATTGAGTAAAATAAAAGAACATGTCATAAGAAATAGATTATATTTTGTGCCTTGAAGCAGTAAGATTAAATGATATATTCATGAACTAAAGGAATAATCTAGGTTTTAAAGGTATGTAATTACTTCCAGTTGCTCATGTATATGAAGACTCTGGCTCTTCATTCATTTCTTCAAGCTTTTCTTAGTCCTTAAATTTCTTTCTCATTACTGATTATACTGAAGTGCCAGAATTCAAACCCTTTAAATAACTGTAATGGCAGGAGTCAGAAAAATCCTTTGACTCTGAGCAAATATTAGCATTGGTTTTTGGTGAATACTCTTTAACCTAATGTAAATACCCATTTTATATAATCCTAGAAACTGTACATGCAAAATGGCCAGAAGTGTGATGTCTCAGCTAAACTTGAAACACAAATATCCAGCATTAACAATGTCTTAATAAAGTACATAATAGGTCTATGTGATACTATTTCTTCAAAAACTGCAAGCAGTTCTTTCTGGGTCACACACTCACAGTTACAAATAATTCTTGCTACACAGTTTTGCCACAGACTAAGTATTTTACTCTACTGGATTTTTTATACTTATTTTTAAAGTTCATCTAAAATACCTTAAGTTACCTTCAGTCTAAATATTGATACAATGTATGATTACTAAAGTTAGCAAGATGCATGAAGAAAGTAACCATGGGAAATTATGAAGGTCAGCACACCAATAACAAAGTTGGCTTTGGAGGAAGACTGTCCATACTGCTGCTCAATGTACTTTGGTTTATATGTTACCATGCCAAAGAGAGAATTGAACTGAATGGTGCTTGCACACAAATATAAGAAGTACACTGGGTTTCCAAAAAGAGTCTTCAGCGATGGAAGGAAATCTGTAAGACAAATAACATAAAATAATTAAAAACAGTGTTGCCATTGGTAGAAGACAGAAATGTGGCAGCAGGATGTAGACAGCTGGGTCCCTGTGACATAGTGTTCAGGAGCGTTCAGTGTGGCGTACAAATACATCATATGTACACATCTGGACTCCAATCTGGCCAGGTTCGACCCAGACATAGACAGTTGCTTCTGCAAACATGCAAGACAGACTATTAGAGCTGTACATCAGCTAGGAACCCTGATGAGGGTTAAAGCCTAGGGGAATGAGAATAACCTCTCATTGTCCAAATAAAAGTCACAGGTGTTTTTTGGTCTTTAGTCTTCAAACTGGGATCACAATCACAAGGAAAGATATATGGATGTTACCTTCACTTTACACATCCTTCACTTTACACATTCTTCCTATTACGCAGCCAACCAGTTGGAAACTGAAGAATTTCTATAGTGTGAATACAATATTGCCTAAGGGAAATGAGGAAGGGGAGGTTTTGTTGGCCACTCATTTCCACAAAGGGAATTCACTAGGCCTTTTTGCCTGCTCCACACTGATTCCTTTGATGGCTAGTGGAAGACATGCATTGGTACACATTTATCAAATGGATGGCTCTTGGCTGCTAATGGCTTGCAAACCCTGAAGATTCACCCTTCCTTTCTGCCCACTCAGACTGACAGAACGCAGCAACCCCAGGTGGAGACAAGAGCAGGACTAAACTGGAGGGGTGTGAGAGCATCGGTGTAAGCAAGAAAGGCTGTCCAGCCTTCTAATCATGTGGGCCAATCAATTTTCCTGTAATACAAAGCTCATGTTTTGAACTCCATTTCCACTTCCTGAAAGTTTCCCTCTCTCTTTTATATTTTTATATTTAACACAGGAGGGGAAGAAAATGGTATTTTTTCAAGTGCCCCAAAGTCCTAATAGGAAAACTAAAAGTACTTCAAATTCAAGGAGAATCCACCTTACCTCTTGCCATCTCCATTACTTTTACTTTTTCTCCATGAGGTGTTTGATAGTTTATGTGATCATCAATAATAAATTTGGATTTCTCAGAGGAGGAATTGGAGTCCTCCGCACTTTGGGGTCTTGGCAGACTCCTAGGTAAACACCAGAAAGGAGCAGCTGCAAGAAGACTGAGGGTTCCTGCTATGAGATAACCAAGCCACCAGGCACCAACCCACTGGGGATCCTTCGGGGTGATGGTTACATGGTCTGAAAGAGAAGATGGCTAAGTAGCACGTGCAGCAAAACCAATGCATTGAACTTAGTTACTTAAAAAAAAAATCAAATCCTAGCATCATCTCTATCACATCGTAAAATACCTAAAAATTCATAGGTGATATTTTTCCCTTATTCTGAACATTATGATTATCTCACTCCTTGAAGGAAATAGGGTGTTAGTGAAGGATGAACTTCCTTTTGTTAACAGTATAGAATCTAAATTGGGGAAAGGGTCTTATGATTCTCACACTGTATCTTGTGGGTTGGCAGTGAAAATCCTGGCAGGAAGAGGCCAATCAAAACCTCATGTGCCAGCTGCCTCATAGCAGTACCACCTTCATTTGATTTACCTATGGAATATCTGCCTTATTTTTCTCAGAGTTATGCCATGCACCCTCCAGCCCATATCTAGTGCAAATCTCTCATTACACAGATGACTAATTTAAGACTTATTAAGGTTAAATCATCAGAATGTTATTTATTAAATGATAATAATTTGGTTAATATGGTTAATAATATCTCAGAGCTATTCTAGGTCTGAAGCCAGATTTTTATATGCAAATAAAACTTCAATCTTCTGTATCATTAAAAGCTTTACTTTTGCACATCATCTCTCATGGTACTAAAAAGTAAACATTGGAATTTTTGAATCAAACTAAGTGTTTTTTTTTTTTTTCTGTGTAGGAACCTATAAAATATATCATTATACATCTCCCACACTCAACGGACAACAAAATAAACACATGTCTTTTGACAAGTAGACTCAGTTGCCATTGCATTCTACCTAGTAAATATTATTAAGAGCTTATCACTGCACACTAACTGCTCCACTTAACAATTCTCCTCTATAGTCTTCATCACATCTATTCTTTCTCCTATATGAGTCTCTACAACTGGATTTTAAAACTTCACAAAGACTAAGAATTCAACTCTTGTGTTCACTGCTGTAGAATAACATGGGATACAGTAAATGTAAAATCATATTGAGGGGCTGGGGATGTGGCTCAAGCGGTAGCACGCTCGCCTGGCATGCGTGCAGCCCGGGTTGGATCCTCAGCACCACATACAAAACAAAGATGTTGTGTCCGCCGATAACTAAAAAATAAATATGAAAATTCTCTCTCTCTCTCTCTCTCTCTCTCTCTCTCTCTCTCCTTCTCTCTCTCTCTCTCTCTCTCTCTCTCTCTCTCCCCCTCTCTCACTCTCTCTTTGAAAAAAAATCATATTGAAGGGGTAAATGAATAAATAAACCACATTTTGGGGACATGTTTTAGAGTTTATTGTATTTAAAAAGTGTAAGAATTTTATACTTAAGTTTAATACATGATTTCAATATGCAATTCCAGATATTTTTTCCTAGTGACTCATTTTCTTGTTTCAAAGTAATTTTGGGACTTATTTTTAAAAAGAAAACAACAGATAAATGCCATCTGTTTCTTGGGGTTACATCTCACAGGGCTGGAAACAAAGAAGTAGCTATGGGAATGTATTTCTTTTCTAAATGAGCAATCTTCTGGATGGAATACCAGTCTTGTTATGATGCTGTTTGGTAAGAAAAAAGAGAGAAATTTGGTTGCCAGAGACTTTCAATCATAGGTGTTTCTGGCAAGCCCTGTACTATATTATCAATTCATGGAGCTGCAATAAATGTTGACACACCTGAAACCAACTAGAGCCAACAAGGAACCATGTGTTCAGTCTTCACTATGCTGAGATGCACTGAGTCTGGCAAACCAGAAGTGAGAAAGGGAACTGAATAACAAACCAGGGCTCATCCCTTTCTGATCACTGCTCATTTTTCTTATTTCACATATGTGATGATCATATCAATATATTTACATGGAGTTATATTCATTTTATGAAAGATTACAACCTTGTCATGTTATTAATAAAAGCAATTTGATATTTTCCACACTGTCCCCATTTAAAAAGTTACAGTAACTAAGATAAATAAATAAGCAAAAGTAAACCCCTTACCTAGATTTACAAAGCCAATGTCAACATATAGTTTGGCGCATAATGAGCCTAATAGGAAGCCAAAGATTGGTCCTATAATTGCAACCGTCTGCACACACCCTGTAGCAGAAAATTAAAAAAAAAAAAGAAAAAGAAAAACACTTCCATTTTTTTCTTTGATATATTAATAAAATTTTAAACAAGAAATGTGAGATCCAGTTAGCTATAAATGTTTCAATTTCTCATTTGTTTGTGTTTAATTCATCAAATTTTCATCTGTACTGAATCAGGAAACAAATATTTCTCTGCTTTTGGAGAATAAACACTTTTTAAAAATTAATTATTTACTTTTTTGTGTGCCAGGGATTGAACCCATGAGTGCTTAACCCCTGAGCTGCATCCCCAGCCAGTTTTTATATGTTATTTAGAGATAAGGTCTTATTGAGTTGCTTCGGGCCTGATTAAGTTGCTGAGGCTGGCTTTGAATTCCCAATCCTTCTCCCTTAGCCTCCTGAGTTGTGGGTAATACAAGTGTGTGCCACCATACTCAGCTAATTATTTACTCTAATTTGTGAATTATAATTGTACATAATAGTGGGATTCATTATGCTATATTCAAATGTGCACATAAATGAACACTGTTAATGCATTAACTATCCCTTATTTAAAAAATAACCCCAAGACTCTGAAGTAGTTAATTTCCTAAAATGGGCAAACTTTATTTCCCAGTTAGATTCTCCATGGCTAAAAATTTGAATTAGTCTCATTTTGATAGTCTTTCAAAAATGTTTATGGTCAGTTAAGCATAACATCTATCTTGACATTAAAATTGATTTCTTCTACCTTAGTGAGAAAGTGTGTCCATTTACTATGAGGTTCTGCAGTATCCACACAGATTAATAGAAGCAGCTGGCAAAGAAGCTAGACCATAGAGCAGGGAAAGTACTCTCCAGAACACTCATGACCAGCAAGGGTGGCCTTAGAAGGTAAGTGGAACAGACTGAACAGATTTTGGTTTCCAATAAACAGAAAGGTAGCTCTTGCCTGCCAAATATCTACCATCTACCTTTCATTTCATACACATATTCTTGGGTGGTAAAATTACCTGAAGGGGAAACTAACATGACCAGGCCCTTTTTAGAATAGAAGCAAGGGTAAAAAGAGTGAACAGACTCCGAGTTCTTGGAGTGGAAGAGGACACTTAGGCACCTGCATGCTTTTTTGGCTGCAACCTTTCCTCTAGTTCCCAGAGTAATTGCCTAGTGCATATATCACTGAGCTTTTTCTCTGTTCCAGTTCCTGATTTACACTACAGCTTTCCTTTAGAGCAAGAACCTGTTCTTAATTATAACCTGCTTGGCTAGAAGCAGAATACCTGGAGTTCTGCAATGCACAGGCAGGGCAAGCTTATACAGTGAACCTAGGCGTGGTTCCTTTTCCGCTTAAATCTTGCCCTCTGTCCCTGAAGGCTAGGCCTTCAAAAGATCAGAACTCTAAGAAATAAAGACTGATGCATAAAAGAGAGAACAAGTGTTAGCCGTGTATCTCTAGATTCTAGCTTAGTTCCAGGATATGAGGCATCCAGTAAACGTTGCTTAGACGTATCTTAAGAGTTTGCCTTTGCTGTATTATTTTGGTTTTTGTGATTTTAGTTGCTCATCTATTCTCTGGGACCTCTCCAGAGATTGGTTAGCCTTGGGCCTTGCCCTTATCCTTTATACTTTCCTTTGTCCAACCCTGCCTACTGCCGAGACCCCAGAATTCCTTGTTGCTTATCACTCAGGAAAAGAAGACTCTTTAAATAATCAGAGCTCATAGACTGGAAAGCAGTTTTTAGGGACGTGGAAAAAAATTAATTTTTTAAAAGCCTCAGTGGTATACTTATCCTATTTTAAAAATCTATGAAATCTGAAGGCCATCAATATATTTTCACAAGGCCATATGTCATTGCAGTTGAGCTCACAGCTATTTTTTTTTTTTTTTGGTATTTCTTTCTTTAATGCAATAGGTCCTTCTAATTTATGAGGTTATCATCCTAACCCTCTGGGTGTGCTTAAAAGTGTGCTTGATGACTAAAGAAATGGGGAATGAAGTATAAAACCTTTCACACCCAATTTAGCAGAGAATGGAATGAGCAGACTGGGCATTCGCATTCCCTAGGTGACTGAGATGGCATTACCAATATAGAAAGCAGCATTGTCTTCAGTGGCGAAGTCATCCAAATAGGCAATACCCAGAGGCTGGATGGGAGTTTCTCCTAATCCTCGGAGAAGATTTCCCAGGAACACATACACCCACATGGATGAGCTGGCATCCCCTTCACATTCTTGAAAGAAAAACAAACAAGAGAATTAAAACTGGATCACTGGGCTGGGGATATAGCTCAGTTGGTAGAGTGCTTGCCTTGCATGCATGAGGGTTTAGTCCCCAGCATCACAAAAAAACAAAACAAAACAAAACAAAAACCTGGATCACTATCAAATTTATTTACTGTGCATTTCTACAATTGGTTCTAAACTTAGAATGCAAAAGTGAAATTTGCAACAGTCCTAATTTGATAGGAGTTTGAGTAGGTTTGAAAAATATTTTGCAGTTTCAATCTTAGGCAGTTAAATCCCCCAGACTAAGCAAGTCTATTATTGTTTTTGTTCCCTTTCTTCTTTTTTTCTTACAGGTGGGGGGAGGGTTTACTGGGTATTGAACTCAGAGGCATTCAACCACTGAGCCACATCCCCAGCCCTATTTTGTATTTTATTTAGAGACAGGATCTCATTGTCTTGCTTAGTGCCTCATTTTTGCTGAGGCTGGTTTTGAACTTGAGATCCTCCTGCCTCAGCCTCCCAAGCTGCTGGGATTACAGGGCGCACCACTGTGCCTGGCCCCCACTTACTTTTTATTTTCTGTCTTTATTTTACACCTATGTTGAGTTATTTGAATCCCTACATTCTAATAACACTGAATATTCTATTTGGAGCAAACAAATTTTTAACAAAGATGTTCTCGTTTTAATTTTTAGACAACTTTCCTATTTTTCAGCAGAAATCACAAAGAATTACATTGTTGACCAGGTTCTATCTGAAATTCAAAATTTTATATGGTTCATACTGCAACACTGGGCTGAATTGCCTACAATGGCGTTTGTTTGTTAGTGATTAACCAGTTTTAGGTCTCTGGAAGCAAACTCATTAATATTACAAACCCTAGCCTGGGTGTGGTGACATGCAACTATAATCCCAGCAGTTTGAGAGGCTGAGGCAGGAAGATCACAAGCCAGCCTCAACAACTTAGTTTGGCCCTAAGCAACTTAATGGGACCCTGTCTCAAAATGAAAAATGTTTAAAAAGAGCTGGATGTATCTCAGTTGTTAAGTACCCCTGGGTTAAAGCCCTGATACCAAAAGCAAAACAAAATAAAACAAACCCCTACAAATCCCATAGGCTTGAGCAGTATAAATATTCCAACAAAAAGAATATTTTGGGTAGAGTTTTCATAGTAAAATTCAAATCTAACAATTTTTAGATGCTTTCATTCAAGTCACGTCATAATATGACCATATGAGGTTAGGATAATTAATTACCTCTTATCATAAATGAAGTATAGCTTTTAACAGTTTAGCCATTTAATACAATTGATAATATTAACTGTCTTCAGTAATCACCCATCTGAATGGCTCCTCTCTGCCACAAGCTAGGCTAAGTGGTTTGCAGGCATATTAAAATTGAATCCTTCTCTAATGAGCTGGGAGTTACTTTCACCTATTAATAACCTTTAAAGTAATTTTGATTGTGATGATAGTTCATGAAGAATTGAAGTGGACATCCTTCAAACTCTGGATAAGGCAGGGCAATGGGAGACTGCACCCTCACAGAGATTTTATCCTCATTCTGCCTTTTCTAGAAAAGTAGCAAGGTGATCATGGAATGTTCACTTATCTTCTCTCAATTTCTTCTGTATCTCAAAATGTGATGTGAATTCCTTTTCTAAAAATTAAATCTAATGTTGATTCTGGCCCTACCATTTGTTTAATTTATAGAAATGTGGTGATAATTTTTAGTAGTTAAGCATGGACACCTTAGATCAGTGCCTCCCAGCACAGTGTCCAAGGGTCATGAATAGCTATTAAAATGCAAATTGCTAAAAATTAAATTAAAAATTCAGTTCCTTGCTCACACTGGCAACATTCAAGTACCCACTAGTTACTTGCAGCTAATGCCTAGAGTGTTGTGGGAGGAAAGACTATGTGAGCTGAGCAGTGTCAGGACATGCTGAGCTACTGTGCAGAAACCTCATATCCTGTATGTAACCCCACTATCATGTTTGGGGTGAACCTTGTGTCCACTGTGTCTAAGGGAAAGATGTTAAGAGACTGGAACCTCCACTACAGAAAAAGAGCTATGTACCTACCTGGTAACTTGTCCCTTTACATTAAAAATATTCTAATTCCTGGACTCTAAACTTGGATGTTTTACATTCTTCCATCAAAGTCTTCCATTTTTTCCAAAATAGCTGCCTTGTCATTTTTATCATGTTTCTTTCCTGATTGTCCAAAGCAAACAACAACTAAGTCATTACTGACTGCATTGCATGTAGATGGAGCTCAACTCTTCAGTCAGCTACTTATCTTTTTATGAGGACCCAATTGAATTGACCATCTATTGTATTCCATCAACAAGTCCTCCACTCTCATCCACTGGCTTGAAAATGTACTGAATGTCTGTCCCCATTTTTACATGTTCTTCTTCTAGAAGTTTTTCCTTTCCCATAGCAGGAGAAGGTAAAGTTATTACAATTTATATCCACTCTTTCTTCCCAAAGCCATGTTCTTTGTAGTTCTTTGGTCCTTCTTTTTATTTGGACAGCCAGACTTTAAGTGTCTATTGCCCAGGGAAAAGACATCTTAACAGACAGGAGGATATTAGAGGAACCAAAAGGCTTTACAGAATACATAGAAGATTTGACATGAAAGAAGGGCTTCTATACTGGCTGCATAGAAACCAATTCCCCAGGATAGGAGAAGGGAGCAAGTTGGGGGTGGGGTGGAGGGGAAGGAGTGTGCAGCACTGAGATATCACCTTTATGAGACATTGAAGACAGGAGTGGGAATTCATTCTTTCTGTTCATAGTAAGTCCTAGAGACATGGCAAAAACCTGCAGATAAGCACCAGGTGTGGTGGCACACACCTGTAATCCCAGCAGCTTGGGATGGCTGAGGCAGGAGGATTACAAGTTCAAAGCCAGTCTCAGCAACTTAGTGAGGCCCTAAGCGACTCAGCAAGACCCTGTTTCTAAATAAAACACAGAAAAGGGCTGGGGATGTGACTCAGTGGTTAAGCACCTCTGGGTTTAATTCCCAGTACCAAACAAACAAACAAATAAACAACAACAACGACAAAAAAGAAACAACCTGTGGATAAGTGTGTAGATTCTGGGAGGGAGGCTCCTCACAGGGCTTCCATGTCTAGGGTGATACAGAAGAAATGATTGCCCTGTTCCCAGTGTGACTCAGAAGTAGCACCACTGAGCCTTGTGCAGCCATAATGGAATGGAAGACATGCTGACAAAATTCCCTGCCCCCTAGTTCATGTGCAAAGTGAATTATTTCCCTGTGTCCAAAACTGTCACTTGTGTGCCAAAGGGACCTGCTGTGCTCAGAAAGGCAGAAACATAATATGACCCCACCATGATACCTGGAATGATCCAACACTGACCTGAGGGATTTTAGATATATAAACTGACAGGCGACTGAGCACATCAAGAGTGCCCCTGCTACAACTGCACCCCTATTGTGTAAGTAACCCCTGAGAAAAAGGGAGCAGGTTTTAGGAACAAATGAAAACTAAGGTTTTGACATTCTGATGGAAAGAGAATGAATGAGAAATTAAGTGTACTTATGAGGAAAATCTGTATTTCTTTCACTCTGAGCAGTGATCTGAGATATGTATGGGTTGGAGGCATTTTACCCAGATTTCCAGGTCCATCTAACTTAGAATCACTGGAAGATTTTCCTAGTCACCAGCAACAAAGGCTCCCTTCTATAACATTTGATCACCTGTATATTTTCTTAGGATCTCATCATATACTGTTTTATATTCTAGGAATTTTTATGGCACTATGGTATCTCAATTTAAGAGTAAAGTTTTTTGAGAAGGAAAAAAATATACAGTAATTTTTTGGTCCATACCAAAGCATATATAAAAGCTAAAGTAAATCATCATCATCAATCATCAACTTACCATTACTTATTTTGGATTTTTCCATAACTGAGATTGGTAATTGACTGCTTGACTCTAGGAGACATGGAGAGATGCTCAGAGTTGCATTGGAAAAAGAAGAAGACTTCTCATATCGGTACCTGAATAAAAAGAATGTTTTCCTCAGGAAAGACTCATGAACACCAGGCTAGTCTATAGTAGCCTTCTAAATGGTCCTGTTTCTAAGCCTGACCCACCAGAGTCAATTTTCCAAGTAGTAGTCAGTATGAGCCTTTAAAAAATGTAAGTCAGATCATCTCATTCTCCAGTGGCTTCCCATCTTCTTCAGAAGAGAAGTTAAAGTGCTTCAATTGCGAATTACAGTATAGGGGGTAGAGAGAGAAGATGGGAGGGGAGGGGAGGGGGGATAGTAGAGGATAGGAAAGGTAGCAGAATACAACAGTTACTATTATGGTATTATGTAAAAATGTGGATGTGTAACCCATGTGATTCTGCAATCTGTACTTGGGGTAAAAAAGGGAGTTCATAACTCACTTGAAGCTAATGTATGCTAATGTATGAAATATGATATGTCAAGAGCTTTGTAGGGTTTTGAACAACCAATAAAAAAAAAAAAAAAAAAAAAGTGCTTCAATTGCTCCTAACTTTACTACCCTAAGGATGATCTGTAGACCAGCAGGGGCAGGGGAATCTCAGCCCTGATTCCAGGATTACTGAATAACAATCTGTACTTTGGTGGCTCAAATAGTCATCAAAGTTTGAGAAACAAACTAGATATATTCTCCCATTCCCGTTTACTTCTCAGATTGCATATTTGATGCACTCCCTCTGCCATACCATGAGGCACACAGGCCCCTGTGTTCATCTACACCACGCTCCCTCCTACTGAAGGAGCATCACATTCCCTGTTCATTTAGGATGGAAGTCTTTTTTCCCATTGTTATGGTTTAGGTATTAGGTGTCCCCCAAAATCTCATGTGTGAAATAATGCAAGAAAGTTTAGAGGTGAAATGATTGGTGCATTAATTCCCTGATAGGTATTAGCTGGGTGGCAACTATAGAAGGTAGAGTGTGGCTGAAGGAGGTGAGTCACTGGGGTATGTATGCCCTTGAGTATGTATGTGGTCCTTATGGAGAAGAGCGCTCTCTCTCTCTCTCTCTCTCTCTGCTTCTTGGTAGCATGTCCTAAACTGCTTTCCTCTACTACACACTCTTCTGTCATGATGTCCTGCCTCATCTTGGGCCCAGGCCCAAAGCAAAAGAGCCAGTCATCTATGGACTTCTGAAACTATGAGGTTCAAATACATTTTTCCTTCTCTAAAATTGTTCTGGTCAGGTCTGTTGGTCACAGCATTGAAAAAGCTGACTAAAACGCCCAGATGCCTGTGTGGCTCACCCTTCACCTCTTCAGGTCCTCAGATATCACTCCCTCTCTCTGTGAGCTGTTTCTTGGACACCCTACTATCAATTGCAAACCACATTCCTGACTGCATACTTTTTACTAGGTTACCTTTCTTAACTAGGTTATTTTTCTCTGTAGTTTTTAACATTATCAAACATACTGTATTACTATTTATTTTTAAATTTTCTGTCTCTTCTTCATAAGATCCATGACGACAGAGATTAGTTTTCATTACCGTGTCTCCACTGCCTTTACCATGATCAATATGGACTTGATAAATTCATGAGCTGCTTGAGCTAACACACATAAAACTAAACTCATCTGTTGGGACAGGTCCTTACTCATTGGTATGCATGATTTGTATGTTTTATTAGACATCAAGGATATTTCACCTAGGCAGATAGTCTTTTTAGAGAACAAGAAATCACACTGAATAAGTACCCAGCTTGTGACCAATGCTATGAAAAGTCGAAAAGAAGTTATCATAATAATCCTGAGTAGATAGCAAGTGCCGCAGGAGAAGAGATTGTGCATATTTTTATTTATTTATTTATTTATTTTTTGTTTCTTCACTGAAATAGCCCCATTACCTGGCATAGCACCTGGCAAGTGGCAAACACTAAATCATAAATAACCAATGCATCTCTAATTTATAAAAGATGGTGGACAAGAATCTAAGTCTGTCCTGTTGGCATCCTCTGTCAGCCCTAGCCTGCCTATCCCACCTCTCATATACACTCCGATTTTCTTGTACTGCTATCCTATATTTGTAATTAACTTGAAGTTGAAAAAAGTTCATCTGAATGCAACACCTTTAAGATAAAACCATTGTTGATTACTCGTTGAAATAAGGTAGAATTATCAAAAGATCATTGCTTAAAATATACAACAACAATAACACAGCTACTGCTTATGTCAGGAGTCTTGATAAGGATTTTACCTGTGTCATCTCAGTTAAATTTTGCAGCAGCATTAAGAGCTACTTATTACTTTTAAGATGCATAAACTCAGGCCAAGAAATGTTAAGTAACATGAGATAGCATTTATTGTATATAGTATTCATTCATGACTCATTTGACACCCACTTGACATTTATTGCACATGTTAATTTTTTTATATATATATTTTGCCTCAATAGCTCAATGACAGTATTTAACTCAAAATATACTAATGAAAACTTTTTCTTTAATTGTGTTAACATCAATAATTTTCCTAGATTATCATCACTAATAAAATTATAAAATCATTCTGAAATTTTGTCCAAAGAATATATAATAAGACATAAAATTATATGGCATAAATTCCCTTTTAAATGATTAACTGTAATTATAAAAGGGAGAAAGACAGTTGTTGGGTAAGCTGGGACATGACTGCTTTGGACTTACTGCTCCATGAAGAATTGAGGCACTGCGATGAGCAATGTTCCCACTCCCATGATCAGGCACCCTGCTCCAATTATTTTTGGCCTGTGAAGTTTGGCTCCAAAGTAGCTAACAAAGGTTATAACCAAGAGATTCCCTTTGGGGGAAAGAATAAAGCATTCAAAGTTAGAGAACTCAGACAACAGCTGATAGGCAGCTCAGTACATGAGTGTACACAGCAGGTTCAGCAATGATTTGAGTCCACCAGCTCCCCACCATGGTCCCCAAGGTTTACCTTTTTTTATCTTTAATATGAAATTGGCTCTATATACGCTACTTCAGTCACCTTATCCTTTCATGCAAATACTTTAATTACCATTCCATTCACCCAAGCTACTTACTTATTTGCCCTTTAAAGTATTTTATCAATAAATTAACTTGTAAAAGGATTCCTTGAGTTGCTTGCTTAAATTTTCCTTAGTGATTTTGAAGTAAATTTATTGCTGTTTCTTCCTTCAAGTTTTCTATTAAAACTTCTATTAGTTTTCCACTCTTGAAATATATATATGTATGTTCTCTCTCTAGCTGATATCCCCAACAGAAACAGGAAAACAGATATAATTGTACCTCACTTTAAATTAAATCAAATTATGAAGCTCATATTTACACAAATTATATATATATATATATATATATATATATATATATATATATATATATATATTTAAAGATTCAAAATAGAAATATAATTAGTCCACATAGATAATTTTGGTACACAGTAATTTTATTGGTCTTAATGTACACATGTAACACAAATTTTATGAAATACAAAAATCTCTATAAAACATGTCCATCTCTCTCTTTTTTAAAATAATTAAAGAATGTGTTTTCTTTAGGTAAGAATTAAGCCTTTCTAAATGTCTCCAGTGAAGCATGTGATAAGTTACTTTGTACTTGATTGTGGGGGTCAATGTGATTAAATAGCTTCAGGGAAGATTTCTCAGGCTTTGCTGTGTATGGCAATTACAGGAAGGAGGTGGTGGGAGAAATGGAACTTGTTAAAAATGCACATTCTTGGCGGATCCAAACAGTTTCAGATTCCCTGAAACCAGGAGCTAGCCAAGAAATCTGCATTTCTAAAACAAGCTCAAGAGCATTGACAGGACCATCCTGCAACATGCTTTGATAAATGTTGTTTAGAGTCTTACAAGGGGCTTTAGAGTCCTAGTTATTTTCATCTGGTATATTTATTTTTAAGAACTGCAGAACTAGAGAGAGGAAGAACTTAACATTTCCCCAGCTATTGATGAGGATGACTGATGAGTTCCTTGCTTTGAAGTTCTCCTCGATGTTTTCAATTTTCCAGCAAGAGTGTATCTCTTTACATCTGTAAGCAATCATTTAACTTACTACTGTTTAGTCACCTTGCCAGCTTTAGCCAATTGGAAAAAGAGCAGTAGCTTTTTTAGCCTTGAGGATAATAATAATAATGACAGCAGCTTGTACAGTGGCTTTATGCTTTCTGGCTTCAGGAAGAATTAAGCTTTTTATTTTTGTATTTCATTTTATTTTTCTAAGTAAGCATGAGATTTCCCATTTGGCATTTAAGTATTTGTCAGAAGACACTTTGTATCTCATTATACTGATAATGATGTTTATATGTTTCTTAATGGGCCCCAGTAAATAAACCAAACTAAAGAGAGGGCTGACTTTTAGTTACCCCACCTGCCCTGCACCAACACTTCACAGCAAAGGACTCAGTCACAGGCTATTCCTGATTACATTCGTGGCTATGCCACATACAAGATGATGCCATTTCGGCATTTGTGATATTGTAGACATTTTTGCTTCCTTTACTCAATACCTTTTGTGAGCTCTCAAGACACACTTGGGGGAAAAAATGGTGATAAATAATCTTAAACTAACAAACAACAACAACAACAAAATCAAATTGGTTATCAAAGTTCTTCCACACCTATCATCACTAGCCTCTGAAAAAGACAAATCTAGAGAGTTTTACAAATATGTTTTATCTAACTTTAAAGTAACAGAGTCTCCTTCTTTCATTCCCTGTCTGCAAACACATGCAAAATTTCAAACAGGAGAAAAGAAAGTTACTCAAGTCATGTCATAAGACCCTTGAAACCCAAACTGGACAAGGACACTCAATTAATGGTGATTAGAAAATTGGTTATGATAATATGAACAGATTTCTGTATCACAGTATATAAAAGACAATTAAAGTTCAAGCTTAAGTATGATGATTGATACATGTAAATATCCCAAGCAAAAGTATCAGAGAATTAAACAGTAACCAAAAACAACACTTGCTGACCAAGTACTGTTTATTCCAAGAGTACAAGAGTATGATCAAATAAGAAAAAAAAAATCTATGAATCAAATCATTATGCAGCCAGTGGAAAGATAATTTCATGTTTATCATAATAAATGTAGTAAAAGTACTCAATTCAATTAACCATAACTTAATGAACAAATCAATTTTTGAAATATATGCATAAAAAACATGCAGCAAGGATATTGTTAAATAACATTTGAAAGCATTTGGATTAAGTCAATTATAAGAGAAGGGTATCCACTGCCATTGTCCCTGCTTCTTCTATTTAACACAGTACTGGGGCCAATGTAAAGAAACAAGAACAAGAAAATTACAGATTTAAGAATTTAAAAGGAAGATATATAAAATTGTCTTTGTTTCAGACAATGGGATTGTCTACTCAGAAAATACTAAAGCTTCTTCTATTGTCAGTCAATTAAAATTAACATAAGTTCAGCACACCTATAATCTCAGTGGTAGGGAGGCTAAGGCAGGAGGATCTTGAGTACAAAGCTAGTCTCACAAAACAAGGTGCTAAGCAACTCAGTGAGATCCTGTCTCTAAATAAAATACACACACACAAAAGAAAACTTAACATAAGTTAATAACATAAGTTCAGCAAAGTTGCTGCACATAGTTAACATTTTGAAATCAATATTGTACCCCTATTCTAGGATTATCAAATTTTAAAAAGTAACAAAAATTCTTTTAAACAGCAACAAAAATTTAAATAGATAAGAATAAATCCAACAAAAGAAGGGTAATATGTTTATGAAGAAAATTACAAAAATAAAATTGAACATGATAAGAAAAAGGCCTAATTAAAGGGAGAGTTATTTTACATTCATGGTTAGGAAGATTCATTGTCATACAATGCTAGCTAACAGATCTGACCAATAAGTTCTATACAATTAGGATATTTCAGAAAATTATTATCCAAGTATATCTAAGAAAAATTGAAGAGTAAGATTATTTTCCTGCCTGATAGTGAAGTTAATTATAAAACTATTATCATTAAAATTGTTTTATATTGAGTCAAGGATAAAAACATCTAAATAGATTTAAAAGAAGTGCTAAGTTAATAAGTGATTTAAAAAAAAAAGACAAATCATTGGACCAAAATTGATTGGTACAAATCACTTTACCAAGTATATACTCAATTAATGGTGATTAGAAAATTGGTTATGATAATATGAACAGATTTCTGTATCACAGTATATAAAAATCTATTTCAAGATCATTAAAGTAAAACATTAAAAAGCAAAACAAAAAAAAACTTTAAAAATATTTTTAGTTATTTTATTTTGGGGGGGTGGGGGGAGTGGAAAAATATACTTTTTATTAAAATGTGTTATTTATGTTTTCATGTGGCTTGTTAGATTTAAAGTGCATGCTTTTAAAATTCCTATTTCAATTTCTCATGTAGTAAAAATATGATAGTGAGAATGTTCATATGGCTTTTCACATATTCTGACAATTTATTAACACATTCTTGAATGCTATTTTCCCAGAAGCTCATTTCTTTTATTATTATTATTTTTATTTATATATGACAGTGGAATGCATTATAATTCTTATTACACACATAGAGCACAATTTTTCATATCTCTGGTTGTATACAACCAGAGATTATATACAACCAATTCATATTTACACCAATTCATGTCTTCATACATATACTTTGGATAATAATGTCCATCACATTCCACCATCATCTCTAACCCCATACCCCCTCCCTTCTCTCCCACCCCTCTGCCCTATCTAGAGTTCATCTATCCCTACCCCACTATGAATCAGCCTCCTTATATCAGAGAAAACATTTGGCATTTGGTTTGGGGGGATTGGCTAACATCACCTAACATTATCTTCTCTAACTTCATCCATTTATCTGCAAATGTCATGATTTTATTCTCTTTTATTGCTGAGTATTATTCCATTGTGTATATATGCCACATAACCCAATCAATGAATGGGACAAGAACTTGAACAGATACTTCTCAGAAGGTTATTTACAATCAATCAACAAATATATGAAAAAATGTTCATCATCACTAACAATTAGAGAAAAGCAAATCAAAACTACTCTAAGATTTCATTTCACTCTAGATAGAATGACAGCTATTATGAATACAAACAACAATAAGTGTTGGTGAGGATGTGGGGAAAAAGGTACACTCATATACTGCTGGTGGGACTGCAAATTGGTGCAGCCAATCTGGAAAGCAGTACGGAGATTTCTTGGAAAATTGGGAATGGAACCACCATTTGATCCAGCTATCCCTCTCCTAGGTCTATGCCCAAAGGACTTAAAAACAGCATACTACAGGGACACAGCCACATCAATGTTTATAGCAGCACTATTCACAATAGCTAAACTGTGGAACCAACCTAGATGCCCTTCAATAGATGAATGGATAAAAAATGTGGCATATATAGTTATTTTATTTTTTGATTGAACATATTCTTACCAACCTAAATAAATGCCTGCCAAAGAATGAATGGATAAAGAACACACACACACACACACAGAGAGAGAAAGAGAGAGAGAGAGAGAGACAGGGAATGAAATTCTACTCAGCCAAAAAGAAAAAAATATATACTTAAAGTATAGAGAACAATTTGAAATAAAGAATCAATATCTGGAAATATTAGTAAGTTATGATATGAAAAACCTATAATTGTTTTTGGACAATTCTGTCATTTTTAGAAAAAAATATTTGTTATAAAAAAATACTTCACTTGGGGAGAAATTAGATGGTAATGCCAGGAGATATCCAAGAATAAAGGACATTGTTGTACAAAGTGGAATGATTGAGAGCCGGAGTTTGGGAGTGAGTCCAGAATCCTGGAAGGAAGGAATGTAGAACGAGGCAAGAGAAGCAAATTAGGATTATGGTCAGGAAACTTACTTGTCTGGAAATCCATGGATTGCAAATAACTAGAACAAACCTGTGATATTTGAGATAAAAGTGTTCAATGGAAACAGTAGAACTTTAAGCCATTTTAAAGCACATCAACCAATACAGAAGTTTCACTCTTAGAATAATCTAGAAGAATTAACAGTAATTTGCTTTCCTATAACTCAAAATACCAATCAGTTTCTTACCCTCTTCTCTAGGAAAGTCTTTCAGTTTGACTGGAGACTCTAAATTGTATGAACCATACAATAATGAATACCTAGGGTAGGAAATGCATTGCTAGGTGTTCTGAGAGAGCAAATTGCCTTTATTGTAGCATAAGGATATGGCAAATTCTGTCCAAACAAGATTTTGCAGGTCAGATCACAGCAGACAACAGAATGGAGAGAGGAAAGTCACCTAGCCATAAGAATATCTTGGGCTTAAAGGTAAAGTCAGGCATTTGCAATACCTACCAATTTCAAAGCTACCATCAATTACTCCAACTAGTGAGGAAGGGATATCAAACCTCCTCTCTATCTGAGTGATGGTGCTCTTCAGATAGCCTTCTGCCAATGCTTTGGCAAAGTAAACAAAAGACAAGGCACCCAAGAACACCTGAAAAATAAAACAGATTACAGTCTGACTGTAGCTTGACACAGATTGGAAAATTTACTAAGCAAACATACAAGAACACAAACTAAGAGCAACATATAACATTAGGTTTATTACTAAAGATTTAATTCAACCACTGTTATAGGCTTCATTCAACCTCAAGCTCATGCAGACTTCAAAAAATAAGTTCAAATTTTCTTGGAATTTGAAATGTATGCTGATTTCATTCAAAATAAATACGTTGAATACCATATCTCCCTATCTTTTTCCTTTCTTCAAAGGATGTTTTATAGGAGTCTAGCTTTGAAAAGAAGATCAGTGTATTCTGGAGCAAAGAGAGGAAGGAGTCATTGATGAGTCACAAAAAACAAAAACAAAAATAAAAACAAAAAAAACCTGAAAACCATAAACCAAACAGTTGGCATCTTGTCACAAGTCTAACACTCATAATTCTGTATTTCTCAGTAATTGTGCATATACCAGCAGGGAACACAGTAGACTGAAAAAAAAAGGAACTAACAGCCCTCATGTTTAAGTTCATGTGTGTTAAATTTGTACTCAACAAGATTCTTAATGACAAACGTTTCTTGGTATCTGGTTTATGTATTTTGCTAGACAGGTGTGTGGTGCAGAATCCATCTGCATCTAGGTTAGCATTTATGTGAAAAAATGTAAGTATTTGCTGAGTGAATATTTGGTATAAAGATAAGAGGTTTGGGCTCGTCTGTCATGTGTGAGGCACTGGGTTTGATCTTCAGCATCACATAAAAATAAATAAGTAAATAAAATAAAGGTATCATGTCCATCTACAACTAAAAAAAAAAAATTTAAAAAAAAATGAGAGGTTTGAGTCATACAGAGTGCCATTTAAAAAGCAACACTGTCCCTTACTGGATAGCAATGAAAGTCCAAATTCTTTTATAAAATGGAAATAATATGGGTGATTCATAGATTAAATATCATACCTATGCTTACTTAGTAAAATATCTGGTACATGGTAAAAATTCAATAACTTTCATTTTCAAATATTTTTCCCCTTTTCTGTACATTCAAAAAAATCCCAAGAAACTAATTTAACCTACATGGTTAGGAAATGATTATTCCCATGGCCAGCCAAGGTGTGGTTTTATTAAGCTGCATATAAAATCTTATTTTTAAAAGGAAAGCAATTTTCACTTCTAAATTATTATACAGAAGATAGTTGAATAGAAAGCCAAGAGCGTAACCTCCACCCAATCCTTCATTACTCTACCTTTAGTTCACCACAGCAGGGCTGTTTTCCCTTTGAGGAGGGATATTCCATTTTAAAGGAAGGTCTTCTAACAGGTTGCACTGAATTTTTGCAGAACAACTGGATATTTTCTTTGGATGAAGTGTCCATTATGAAATTGCTTCTCGCCTCTAACCTGTCAAAGTTGATTTTAAAAGTTAAACAAATAATTCAAATCTACACAATTTATTAAATCATATTTTATTTCACTTCTATAGACATCATTTATGGAAGACATCTTTTGTAACCATAGTAAATTGGCAAATTCTTTCAATTAAAATCAAACAGGATATTTGATTAACTAATCCTGCTATTGGGACATTGTTGCCAGTATTCTTTCTCAATCGTACTGGTTTAAGCCTCATTATAGCAAAGAATAAATTTAAATGTTGCCTTTGGAATAAATAAAGAGGCACAGTTTTGCTAACTTTGTGGTCTTGCCAGATTAAACTAGGAGCAAGCAGGAAAGGAAGAAGAGGAATTCAACCATTTGAATGTTGATTCACTTGAACTAATCTTAAAGCCTTCACATCTACCTTCTTATCAGAATGAGTAGAAGAGGTTGATACCCACCTTAGGTCCCTAAAGTACCTTATAATTCCTGGAGAGCCAAATTTAGGCTTAAAGTATTGCAAAAGCAAAGAGGTCAAATTTGTATATCATTTTAGTTTGACAAAGTAGGAAGAAGAATTATCTATGACTGAGGCTTGGATTTGACTCAGAAGAAAGTATAGTCTTGGGTCTGCCTTACAGTAAGAAAGATGGCCTCCCTTCCCATGCTTAATTTTCTTTCTTTTTTTAAAATGAAAATACAATGTTTATTTCTAATTTTACAAAAATATACACCATAGTAAAGACTTTCTATAAATGAACCAAATTTAAAACATACTTTAGTATGATTTTTTAAAAAGTTTATTTTACCAATAAACTTGTAATAACTCATATTGGGGGCTGTGCTTACTTTTCTACACTCCCTTGCTCTTTTGTCCTGATCAAACCCTTGACAGCATCCCATTCTCTGAACCTAGTTCTCTCTCTTCATATCAATATTTGCACATCCCGTGGCCCCACTTCTTTAGGATTCTGCATGACTCAGTGCATGCTTGATAAGCTAATTTATATCAAAGGATTAAAAAAATAAATTACCGCATGGATCTCCCTAAAGATTATTAGGTAACACAATTCCATATTAAGAGATCCTCCACATATGTGTTACACTAACAAAAGAAACGACAATTGGAGTAAAAGTTCATGTATTATGGTGGAAACTGAGGTTTGTTCTGAGTGTTGTATGGGGATCTTGACTTTATGTAATGCTTAGTCTATGTTTATTAAACCTTCATTGTTTGAAAAAAATCAAGTAATAGTATTATCAATAATTTATTTGGAAATATGAAGTTAATATCAGAAAACCTAAGCCATTCAAAAGTTAAGAGGATTTGTCTGGAGAGGGGAAAGAGGGTGAGGCAAGTGTTTGGTTTTCAAAAATTATTGTTATATTTATAGATTACATTATATAAAAACATGTATAACTTTAAATTTCAAAAAATGTACAAGGGGAAGAAAAATGAAACAAAAGTATTGCAAACCCAAAAAACAAAAAACAAAATTCAAACAAACTAAACAGAATTGATATTGATAATGCTAATTGAGATCAAAAGATGACACAAGGATAAAAACACGATGGGTAGGAGCATAAAACAAAAGTTATGTACAGGATACAAAAATAATTGGAAAATGTTGACAAAATGGATAACTTTCTAGCAAATATCAATTATCTATATTGACACAGAGCATAAGAGAAAAATAACCAAGAAAGACATTGACAAAAATAAATTGAAATTATGCCCTAAACAAAGATACCAAGATATATCTTGGTATATATGATACAACATACATAATAGTATATATTGATATAACAGGAGTGCTTTATCAATCACTATCCTTCAAAGGAAGATAGTAGAAAATGGAACCAGAGTATTGTTGTTTCCATTCATTGACAAAACTAAAATTATATTGAAAATTAGATCTCATAAAGACAGCATAAAAAGAAATGCTTCAGGAAAGCCCATGAACTATAAAATCTCAAATACAATGCTAGCAAATATAGGTGAATAAACTAATATTTTACAGCTAGGAATATTCTAAAACCTTAAATAATTGATGAAGACTAGAAAATTTATTCACCTATTAAAATTAAAACAATAAAATATTAGTTGATGCAAAAATATCAGGTGATAAGATTCAAATCCATTCCTGATTTTTAAAAAATAGCAATTTTTTTTCTACCAGTACCTGATATGAGAAGGTACTTCATATACACTGAGTTAGGAAGATTATTTTTCCAGAACAATGTTTTTCCAGAACAATTAAAAGGGGAGACACAGAAAACAAACACAAAGGGGGTGGGAGGTTGCAAAACACTGAGTTATACAATGCTAAATAGGTTCCTTCACTACAAAACTAATGAGTGCCTTCGACTGAATTCCTAGAAAGACCCATTGCTTACAGTGAAAAATTGAATGATCAAATAACCCAAGAATAAGTCCAATAAAGTCCAGTACCTTCATGCAATGAAATGCTTTGAAGCCACTGGAAAATAATATAAAGAAGTAACGATAGGCATGTAGATCTAGGGTAATTCAGAGCAAGTTTTAAAAATACATTGTACAAAACAGTGTATATAAAAATTATTTAGTAAAATAAATAAATGTTCACACATGTATATAAATAGAAACAAAGCTTCAAAACACACTATTTCTGGTTGGTGATATTACAAATAATTTTTAAAAGTGTTTTGTGTATATCTTCTAATTTATCTTCAATAAACATGTACTATTATATGAAAAATATTTTAAGATATTAAAATGTAAAAATATCACCAGGTAAAAAAGACATAATCCAGAAAAATTTTAAATACTAAATTGTAAATCTACAGCTTAAGTTGTAATACTTCTCCAAGAATTATACTATATAATTCATATTGACTTATTATTTTAGGGGTTAATATCTCATATGATTTCCCATCAGCCATAATATTAAAGCCAGTGACAAGAAATTCAAATAACAAATATTTAACACTACAATCTGCTAACACTCAAATTGAATCTATCCTTAAAGATCCAAAGGATTAATTTTAATATGCTAATGCTAATGAGAAGAAAGTTGAAAATAATATGTAAAAACTTGAGACACTAAGTACATTGTCTCTTTTAGATTTGGAGGTATTAATATAAAAATTGTTTTAACTGGAATCTAGAAGTGATAGCAGAAGGGAACTATTTACAGTGATCATAGTTAAGGTAGTAGAGCATAATAATACCTAGCTTAAAATATTGACACTGCATAGTTTTGCTGAAAATGCAATTTTATCTTGATGGCTAATCTGCAAATCACTGCAAATGCAGTATGTTCTAAGGAGGCTACAGTTTGTGAGCATGGAGATTTCCAGCCATTGAAAACAGAAGGAAAGAAGCTCAATGATATGAATGGAACTATCCTCAGCACACAGAATAACTTTCTTCAATTGTTAGAGTCTGTAAACAAAATAGTCTTTGCAGAAAGAGAGTTAGAGGACATAGTTAACAAGCAGGATTTACGTCTGGCAAAAACTTAATTGATCATTTGAATAGATTGTGGGGAAAGACATATGGTAAAGTTTTCATGCAGCATCCTGGGATGTGGAAGCAAAAGTTAAACTAGCCAACCAGTTTTTCTTTCATTTTAGGCTGGAAAAAACCTGAACTCTGTTTCCATGGGCTTATAAATTTAGTCCTCTGGTCTTTAAATTTAGAGGCAGGTGTCTGAGAGATGTTGCAGTTGAATCACACAGATGCACTTGCCCCTGTGCTCTGAAATGATGACTAAGACACTCTCCAGCAGGCAGCCTCCAAGGACTCCAGAGAAAGTCAGAAAGACAGTAACCTCCTTACCATCTTGCATGAGGAAAACCTAGGTACCAGCTTGGCTTCTGGACTTTGGGATCCCACCTTCAAAAGGAGTGAGTGTTGTTTAGAAGGCTCATTGCTGGGGAGTGAGTGTTGTTTAGAAGGCTCATTTTTCCCCCAACCTTACAGATAACTTTATGTCAGATTTAATAAGTACTATTTTTATGCCAGGTGATATATGTACTTTTTGTAATCCTTAGAACAATCCCCCAAAGGTTAGCATTATAAGCCCCATTTAGAAAGTGATATGGATCAGAGTAGTTAAGTGGCTGGTCCAAAGCTACCCAACTATGAGCAGCAGAGTCAAAATTTGAACCCAGATTTGGGCTTATCTGACTTCTTCAACCAGCCTCCTCTCCTATTCCCACCATCAACTCTCATTGAAGAGCGTTAGAACCCATGAGTAATGCAGAATTCAAGGGTTTATGGACTTCTTTCCTGTGAGAATCTGTGGTAAGGTCACAAAATTCAAAAGAGAACCAGATCTTACCTGGAGGTGGAGATGCAAGACAGCCAGTTCCTCCCAGGCGTGGGGCTATACCACACGCCACAGGCTGAAAGAGGAAAGCCAGGTGAATGCCACAGCAACCGTGTGAGCGGTGCTGCCAGGTCAGGAGAGCCTGGGTGGACACAGAACAGATTAAGGGGAATAAAAGATGAAGGATCTGGTCTCACCCCTGAGCAATCTCTTCTCTTTCGTCTTTCCAACTGGCCTCTTTTTTCTGGCAGTCTGCAGAGAATTGGCCACGCTGGCAAGGCCACTGACGTGCATCTCAGCTCCCGGGGCACAGAAAGAGCTGAAGCCTTTGAGCCATTTCTTTGCAATTTGCTGCAAGTTTAAGGCCACACGTGATAAAGCTTTCTTTATGGGAGAGAGTGAAAAAAGAAAAGACCACTTGTGATCTTTCTTGCTGATTCCCAGAAAACACAACACTGCAGGGGGCAGAGGGTAAGGGAACAGAAGCCAGAGGAGGGACGGAAGTTTGTAACAAAGATCCCTCCTTCTCCTTCCAAAAAGTTTTTAGCCAGCCATTCCTTAGGGACATCACTGGGATCCTTGTGTTTTGTTTGTTTGTTGTTTGTTTTGTTTACTTAAAAAAGCTCTTGGGCAAAGTTGCTGCATGGTTTCCTTTCCCATTGGGATTCTAGAATCTGCAGGGACCATATATTAGGTCAGGATCAAAGCTCTCCAGAGCTCTCTCCAGAAAGAGTTAATTCTCAGAGAGACAGGATCAGTTGTTCACATCCACAATTTCTCTGAGTCTTGAAAATAGAAAAAAAAAATTTCTTATAAATTTTTTGGCATTCAATTGCTTATTATATCCAATTCTAAAGAAAGAGAACTCCTTGCACTGAGAGATTCTATAATTCTAATCCATTCCTTTCCAGGAGAACAATTTTAGAGGATTTTGAGCAGTATTAATTGGCATTTGGTTTCTGTCAATAATGAATTTGCTACCCAAATCAACCAAGACTCATTCAGTTCTTAAATGGATATGACTCTGGTCGGTCACTTAATTTTACTGACTTTCAACTTCTTCTTCTGTGAAGCAAAATTTTTGTTCTTTAAAAAAAAAAAAAAAAAAAAAAAAAAAAAAAAAACATTCACAGGGTTGCTTTAAGGATCAAATTACACCATGTATTTAAAAATACATTTCAAATAACTAAGCTCTAAATGACCAGAAGTATCATTATCACATACATAATTTCAGTTCACACAATGTTCTGGATGGCTAATCAATATTAATCATCAGCCAGGAGTGGTGAGCCACACCTGTAGTTCCAGTCACTGGGTACACTGAGTCAGGAGGCTAGCCTTTTACAAGTTCAAGGCTAGCCTTTGTAACCTAGTAAGATCCTGTATCAAAAAATTTTTAAAAGGCAGGACTGGGGATGTAGCTTACTAGTAGAATGCCTCTGAGTTTAATTCACAGAACTAGTATAAAATAGTAAATAAATAAATATGTGTGTTGTGTGTATAAATACATAAATGTGTGTATAAATACATATGTATTTATGTAAATCATTAATATTTTCTATATTTGTTTAACTACGAAAGAATTAAAGAAGAGGCAAAGAAAGTGGGGATTATCTTAAACCTTACAACAAAGCAGTGATATATCCAGACTCTGAAAAACCAAGTATTTTTTAGCAATCAAACCAGATTTTGTCATCAGCAATAGTGAGTAAACATCTTAATAAGTATTAGACTTTTCAGTGTCTATAGGTGTGATAGATTAAAGGAGGTATATAGTAACTACAGGTTGAAAGTGCAAAGAATTTATTTTTACGCACCAAGAAATGTAATTCTTCCCCGTGAAAATAATTTGCTCTATTAGCAATTTGTTCAACTTTACTCTCTAACATGATTTCTTTTCTTCTACAGCCCACAGTGAATGTTACCACACTTGTGTGTACTGAATATTTGTTTTACTCAGAATTCAGGGCTTTTTTTTTTTTTTACTATTTTACAAAATTGGTTCTAATTAATTATGCATGACAGTAGAATGCACTTTGACACATACAAAGAATATAATTTTTTATTCTTTTGGTTGTATATGATATAAAAGTCACACCAGTTATATTATCATATATGCAACTAGGATAATAATGTCTGATTCATTCTATTATTGTTCCTATCCCCATACCCCCTTCCCCTCCTTTCACTCCCCTCTGCCTAATCTAAAGTAACTATTCTTCCCTAGCCCTCCTGCCTATTGTGAATTAACATCCACACATCAGAGAAAATATTTGGCCTTTTTTGGGGGGGGATTGGATTGTTTCACTTAGCCTGATAATCTCCAGCTCCATCTATTTATCGGCAAATGCCATCATTTCATTCTTCTTTAAGGCTGAATAATATTCCATTGGGTATATATACCACATTTTCTTTATCCATTTATCTGTTGCAGTACACTACATTTAAGTTGGTTCCATAGTTTAGTCATTGTGAGTTGAGCTGCTATAAACATTGATGTTGTTGCATCACCATAGCATGCTGATTTTAAGTCCTTTGGGTATAAACTGAGTACTGGGATAGCTGGGTCAAATGGTGTTTCCATTCCAAGTTTTCTGAGGAATCTTCATACTGCTTTCTATAATGGTTGCACCAATTTGCTATCCTACCAGCAACATATAATTGTACCTTTTCCCCCACAGCCTTACCAACATTGTTGCTTGTTTTCTTGATAATTGCTATTCGACTGGAGAGATGCTTCACAGAAGAAATGCAATCAATCAACAAATACATGAAAAAATGTTCAACATCCCTAGCAATTAGAGAAATGCTAAGATTAAGATTTCATCTCACTTCAGTCAGAGCTTCTTATATGGAGCCTTGCATTAGACTATATCCTACCTCAGCCTCTCATTCCCACTTTCATGGTTTGGACCAGGGACAAGGGATCTTTTTCTCTTTTACAGACTTGTTCTATAAATCTCTATCACAGCCACTCAGCTCTGCCATACATAAGTGAGTTTCCTAGAGACCTAATGACAAAGTACCACCAAATAGGTGGCTTACAACAACAGAACTATGCTGTGTCACACTTCTGGAGGCCAAAATCAAGGTATGGGTAGAGGCCATGCTCCCTCTAAAACCTGGATGGAAGAATCCTTCCTTGCCTCTTCTTTTTGGTGTTGATACCTGTGGCACTGTTTGGTTGAAAGATGCATCACTCAAATTTCTGCTTCCATAAACACATAGTCACCTTCTCCCGTGAGTTTATACATTTAGTTCTTAACAGGATGCTGCTAAGACCTGTTGGACTATAAGAATGACCTCTTATTAACTTGATTACATCTGCAGAGACTCCACTTCCACATAAGGCTGCATTCACAGATACAAGGAACTACAACTTACGGGGTTTGGGGTGTCACAATTTAACCCATAACACTCACTTTCTCATTTTGATTCATACCTGAGTTGTTTCTAACAATCAATCATTTTAATCACTGTCCTTAATTCCTGGTTCCTTTTTCTGTTTGTTGTTCTTTCTTGGCAAACCTCCCTGAGGTTGAATCCAACTTTCTATCTATTCCATGTTTGTATCTACACTGTTAAATGGTTGGAGACCAATTCACTAATGTGCCCTTGCTTATTTTATAATTTAATATAAAATAAATATATTACTGGACAGTAGAGGCATCATAGGCAGAATACCTTTTAATGACCTTTTCTCCCTCTTTCTTGAAAAAGTTTTTCAAAGCTTCAACCCTTTCCCTCCATCCATTATTATCGGATGGACTTGTTTAGGGAATTCTCGCACGAGTCCCGTGTGGGTGAGGGAAAGCATTCCCCTTCAGAGGAATGGGCTGGCTGAGAAATAAAAGCTAAGAAAAGAGTACTATGAAATAACCACAGAACACAGAAATATAGTTTCAGAGCGGGGGCAGCAATGGGCCAAGCTAACCAGATGGGTACATCTTCTAACAAAGATGGAGCCAGTGCTTGCTTTATTTATAGTGCTACAGATCAAAGGGGATTGGTAGGTATAAGGTCTCAGTGTGGGAGGAGTCTTGTTTCTGTGCTTGCTGCTTCATGAAAAACAAGATATAGGTGGGGGTAGGCAGGGTATTTGGCTCTTAATGGGTCACTCCCATCTCTGGTGTTATGTGGGACCTTCTGGCAGAGCTTGTGGGAGTTCACATGTATCAGGCCATCTCCCCAGCAGGAGAGCTGCTGTGAGTTCCCAGATATCAGATCTTCCCACTCAATGGCTTCAGTGCTGATCTGGTCCACGCACATTTCATGGGTGGCTTTCCACAGGGAATTAATTTACAAAATAGAAAAACAAAACAAACAAACAAACAAACAAAAAACAGGAGAAATAACATAATATGCCATGGCCACATCTACTCTCTGCCTTACATGTGTATGCATAATCTGTTTTTCTCTCTGCTTCTTGAACAAAGTCTATGCTTCTAAGTCCAAGCTGGTGTCTATACTCAGATCTCAAATTCCTCTCCTCCATTTCTTTCTCCAACAACTCCCTCACTCTACCACAACTCTTTCATCAGTAACACCAAAGACATTCACATTGATAAATCCAGTGATCAATTCCCAAACATTTTCAAATGATCTACTTGAAAAATTATACACTACTGACTGTGCTCTTCTCTTCTATCCATTTTGTTTACCTGGGTTTCAGGGTACCACACTCCCCTGATCTTTTTCTTCTACTTCAGTGGTCATTTTGGTCTTCATTGCTTGGAATATTGCACAATTCAACCCTTGGGATATCTTCTTTGCTCTATCAACACTTATTCCCTTACAACCTTGTTCAGTCTTGTGGCTTTAAATATCAACTATAGAAGTAGATCAGTGAGGTTAAGGAAAACTTTGCAGTCCCAAATTTGAATTAAGCAGTTTTTAGTCTGAAAAACAAACTCACATATGTATATGTGCAAACACTTTCACACACACACACACACACACACACACACACACACAAGTGTGCCCATGCCTCCATCTCTCTCCATTGAAAATATCTAGAAACAGTGACTAACTAACTAGCATTTAATTGAGAATTGAGGTCTATAAAAAAAAAAAAAAAAACACAAAGAAACCATAGCTCCTTGACATTGACTGATCCCAGGTCTAGGGTTATAAGATGAGTCTGGATCATCTTGTCCTAAAAGATCCTGAAGACTAGATTGTGCCAATAGAACTTAGGATCCACTTGAACAAGGTTCTGCTAGCCAAACAAAGGAAAACCTGAGAATGAAAAAAGAATAATAATTGCAATGGTTGAAACACATAAAATTTTTAAATTCATGAATTTGGAATAGCGCCTTAAAAACATTATATGTTCACCTTTGTGTGACTCTAAATAACATTTAATACATTTAAAATTGGTGGTACACAGGGGAAAAGTGTGCATTTGTACAGCCTTTCCTATTCCATGTGTTTATTAGTTATTAAAATGGAAAAATTCGTATGTAAGTAATTCAAAAATAAAAAGGGATGAAGAAATTAGAATATCACACATTTCAAACCTAATGAATTCCTAACAATTTAATGAATCTAGACAATGGTCATCATCAACCAATAATATCACACACACATGAAGAAACAGCCATTTTGAACATCTGGATGGAACTTACAAGCTTGAATCATCACCCTTGAAAGAGTCTTCTTTCTTATTCCCAAACACAAATCTTATCCAGCCACAGACTGGGTGTAAATAAGAAGAGGAGGAAGAAAAATATGAAAAAAACACAATCAGCAAAATCTAAAGCGGGGGATGTCATTGGGACAGCCAATCTAGTTTTATTTTGTTTTGTTTTTTTCCCAACCAAGAAGTGCAAGGCAGGGGTTAGGGGGACGTGGGGGATAAATTGTATATTACTATTTAAGAAATAAATCAACTAATTATAATGTAAGTTTGTACCCCTATTCAAAAGTAAATACTCTATTTACTTTTGATTTAAACAAATCATTTATAAGTAAAAAGGTATGTTGCATAGGATATCTTTGAATTTGGGGGAGAAGAGCTAAATGTTTAGGGTTATAGATAGAACAGATTATTCAAATATCAATTGTTGGAGCTGAGTAACAGGTACCTAGTGGTCACTATACTATTTACTACTTTGAATATATATGAAAATTCTCATAATTGAGTTTTAAATAAGTAGTAGAAAGGTAGGTAGATACATAAAAATTTTCAAGGATGAATTTTCAATCCATTTCTATAATTGGCTAAAAATTAAAAGTGATAGAACTTCTGTTTTCCATATTTTCTTTGTCCTCAGTACATCACTTGGTTGAGGTTTTTTTTTTTTTTTTTTTTTTTTTTTTTTTTAAACTGGTGCAATGATCCAAAATCTCATCCTTCAGGTCAATTCCTTAGTGTTCCTGTTTGTATTGGGTGGATTTAGTTTCTCATTTACTATTCAATGTCGAAGGCTCCACAGAGAATTCTCTCTGTTACAAACACAGTCTTTCTGGCCAAGATTTTATATCAGAAATCATATTTCAGCTTGATAAATTGGGATCAATCATTTTTTTTTCTCCTGATGGTTCATTAATATGAGAGGACACAATGACCCAAGAGGTTTCAATTCCAGGGCAATGGGACCAGTGTGTACTATGGTAAAATCACCTCTCACTTGGCAACGATTTCCTCTAAACAAGCAAAGCCGAGTTTCAGAGATAGGGAACAAAATAAGTTGGTTAGTAGCTAAAATAGTGAGAGGAATCATTCCTATTCCCACCCCTTAATCCCATTACCCATATATTCTGGCCATGGGACAAATAGTAACCTATGTTGGTGGATGGTGAAGAGCCTATATTGTATCAGATCAGATCAGGCCCCAGTTTCACAGGGGTTATGGTGAGTATACAGACTCAATTTTCAAAGGCTTGTTACAAACTCTTTAAATGGAGTCCTCTGCTTTTCCCATTGCCAGTGCTGGCTTTTGTACTTGGACTGCTACCTTCATGCTGGGCATGAGGAAATGATTATGTGGCCCTTATTCTTTCTATATCTTTATTGTATTCTCCATTTTTTTTTTATTTGTGGAAGATAAAATCATAGCTTCCAAGGATATTCATATCCTAGTTCATGGGAACTATAAATAAATTGATTTATATTTCTAGACAGATTTTCATATGTTAATTCAGGTTACAAACCTAAGGAGAACGTCCCAGATTATTAGGGCCCCCAAATAATCACATGAACCCTTCAAAGCATCAGGAAGCAGAAAGGATACCTTGGAAGAGAAAGTCTGAAAAGGAAAGGACACCTGGGCTTTGCTGGTGTGATGGTGAGAGGAGAAATGTCAGAGGGAAGGCTGGTGGCTTTAAGGAGTTGTGCGAGGTTCCCAGTGACAGCCAGCCAGTGACAGCCAGCCAGAACAAAGGACCTCAGCTCTATAGCTGCAAGGAATGGTTTTGCAAGAACCTGAATGAGCTTGGTAGTGGATTCCTGCCCTGCATCCTTGAAGAACCTAGGCTGGCAAACACCTTGCTCTTGTTCTTGTGAGAATCCCAATGCAGAGAACTCAACCAAAGTACATCTGGGTTTCTGATGCACAAAGCTGATAAATTTGCATTAAGTCTGCAAATTTGTTGCAACTTATTATGGCAGACATAGAAAGTGAAACTATCATCTTTGTCTACATCAATATCCACAAAGACTAGAGACTAAGCCTTCAATGAATTCATCTCTGACATCTGACAGGGAAAACTACCCAAACTGACAGCTATTCCACCCTACGTGCTAACAGAAGTGTGAAGCAAACCATCTCTACCCACAACCACAACCCAGCTCTGTCTCATTCCAGTTGCCCAGAAGACTCCAGAGAGCCCGGGAAGGACAACAGGACTTTGAATCTGACGGATTTGAGTAGACGTGGGCCTGGAGTTCCTCTTTAAGCCAGCGATGATGCCAGAAAGAAGGTCAAGGACATGAAATAGCTCCAGACAAAAATAAGCAACTGTTGCTTACATTCCTTCCAACAAGCAGAAGGTTTTCTAGTTATTTAAAACAACATTTCTAATCTTTTCATTGGTCAGGTTTTCATCCCCATATTCCAACCTCCTCCTCACATGGTGAGCAGGTGTGGGATGATCTGCTGAGTTGCATCAAGTGTGAGTTGGTGTGACCAGGACACACGAATCTGATCTCTGAGGCTTCTTATTTCAGGTAGTGGCTGGAGTCATTGTTTTCCTTGGCCGAGGATCTCAGGATCCATCAGACTTACCCAGTGTCGCTCCATCTCATTCCACATAACTTGTCTTCTTATTAAATATCTTGTTCCTTTGGAACGGAGGGTAGTTTCAGGTGAGAGTTAAGGGAAATTTAAAAAGAACAGGCTTAGAGCTTGGAGTTTTATTTTTCTAGTTATGGGAAAATCAATGTGTAGATTAAAGAATGAATTCCTTGGGTAGAAATCATGGTTTGCATTTTGTTTGAGATCTACACATAAGTTCATTGAAGTAGTCTTGAGTGTTTTGAATCATTAAACTATTCGATTTTCAAAAATGCAGAACAAAAATAACTGAGTCTGTGTAATTCAAATGTTCCATGTATTGGCATCCATACTATTTACAGAATTATAGAATTTGTAGGATAAATGGCAGCACTATTTTACAGGATTCTGAAACTGAATGCCAGAAATGTGGGTATCTTGGTTTGAGGCTATTTAAATAAAGAAAAGGTAACGCATGTAGCAGAAAGTTAGATTTTAATTAATGTGGCTAAGAATTTATAAGTGATAGGGAGAAGAGGTTACTAAAGGAATACAAGGTTCTTGAGGGTCCTTAGAGTCTATAGGAAGGCCAATGGATGTCTCACTAGGGAGTGGATTGGGTGCTAAGCCTGGTACTTGACATGAGAGGACAACATACTTACAGAAGACCAGAGACTACAGGTTGCAAAAATAACTACATCAAACATGGTACCACAGAATTATTTTTATATTATACATTACCTTCACATTGTAACAACCACATTGATCATTTATGACACAATTTCAATAATTTTGAATATATATGCACTGTATATATATATGTATATAAAACCATGAGGCACTTCCAGTAATTCTGGCAAAAAGAGAGCATCAGTATAGTGTTTAAGCTAAAAAGTAATAAAAATAAATACAATTTATCTAAGTTTTTTTCTGTACAGATTCTACTTTTTTTTTTTTTTTTTTTTTTTTTTACAAAACACTTATCAGCCATAAACTATGTCACTTAACAAATACTTGTAACTGGGTGACACTAAGTATTGCTACATATATTAAGTGCAAAGTACAGATGAAAGAACAAAATTTATTTCAATTGCAAAATGATCAAGTTCTAATGTCTCACTCTTGTGTTTCTAAAAGAAGTTAATAAATTTGGCAAAGTTATTAACTAATGAACAAATTCAGGTTTGTTGAAAGTGGTAAGAATCACCTTGTTAAAAATTGTCTTGTACAAATGATATCCCTTACGGTGTCACTTTGGTTGGTGGTCCTTTGAAAATATTGCTCTTAGGAACACTAAATTATTTTAACCCTATACTCTCGGGCTTAAAAAATATTCTAAAAGGTCAAATATTTGAGATATACTAATAAGAACTATCAATAACAGTTTTTTTATTGGAAAGAGGTAATGATTGATCAGAACAACTGCTCTGTCAGGAATCAGAAGAGATTTTCACACCAAAAACCAAATCAATCAGACCAATCAAAACCAAAAACATTAGATTCAGATTAAAGTTCTTCTAGTTACATATCCTAATATCATCATAGAAAGCTTGGTTTCTGCTTTTAGAAATTCAGAATATTTATAAAAGCACCGATTTTCATTCTATGATTCGCATTATAAAAATCTCTAGAAAGAAATGTCGGGGTGTGTGAGGGTTCAATAATATTTATTTCCAGTGCTTGTCAACTAGCAAATTGTCCTTGTTAAAGTAAAAATGGTATGCATTCTTATGTGAGAATATATTAGGATATAAATTGACACTCATACATGAAAACTAAAACAGTTAAGCAAACATAATATGCCAAAAATGCCATGCAAATATTTTAGGGTATACAAATTAGTGATTTTTAATCTAACAAATATATATTAAAAGTCAAGCCATTAAAACCCCCACTAACAAGTAATGTATAGATATTATTAGGGTTATTACTGAAGAATACCAATGCTTTTAAATAGCTTAAATGAAATATGTGGCGTAATATATGGTTTTTAAGTCATAGAAATAATCAGTTGAAAAAATTTTAAAGTGAGGTGACTAGGGAAGTTCTACCAACCAACAAGTTATATGTACAAAGAGAACATCTTTAAACAATTATTTTAAATTTCACATTAAACATCTGACTAGTTTGCTACTATTCAAGGTGTAAAACTAATAGACTAAAATTTCTTCTCTTTAAGAGATATTTAAGCAGCAGTTTCTAAGCTCTAAGGGCTAATTCACATTCAGCATTCAGAAACATGTATGTGTGAGCATTGTAACAAATGAAATCAGGGCTGGAATATGGATCCATTATGTGATAGCTAAATTGGTTTGTAATGATGACGGAAGGGTGCTTGGAATGTGCTTTGAATTTTATGTGATGTTCACATACAATCCTCAACTCTTTTTTTTTTTTTTTTTTTGCTACTAAGTATCATGGACTTTACAATGAAACCTGGTGGGGTGACTTAGAACATAACATAAAAAGCATTCTTTATTATGGCACAGGAGAATTTCTGATCATTTTTCTTTACTAATATTGAGCTAAGAGAACTAAAAGTGACACAAAGTCATACTTTTTCTCTATAAATTTAACTAGCTTTTTTTTTTTTTACTTGTTTTGTTGTTGCTCATTTGTTTTTGCCTTTTTTAAGAAGGAAGAATTCCCTGCTGTGTTTGGTTTCATTTGAAAGAGATACTCTGATTGACACTGAAAATGTAAAGCTTTAAAAAACTTTTTTTATTATTTTTCTATTAATGGATTTCCAATTCCAACCTCCCATGCTTGGCAGATGAATGTAGTAGGTATGGATAATCTACAAGTCAATGCTTCATCTGTTGACAGTCAAAATAAATAACGTTTAATCTTTCCTAGTAGTTAAGTATTTGGGTTTTGTTTTGTTTTGGTTTGGTTTTGGTTTTGGTACCAGGAATTGAACTCAGGGGCACTCGACCACTGAGCCCACAAATCTAGTGCCTCACTGTTGCTAAGGCTTTGAACTTGTGATTCTCCTGTCTTAGCCTCCTGAGCCACTGGGATTACAGGAGTGTGCCACTGTGCCTGGCAGTATTTAGGATTTTAACTATGTTAGAATTTACTCTAAAAACTATAGTAATAGGCCACTTATTTTATAGCAAACTAAGCCATGATAAATTACTGGGTAAGACATTCTTTCATTTTGGAATATCTCAGAAGAGTTCAGACTATACTTTGAATACTTAAATTTCTGGGGGAAATACATTTTAATCTACCTTATGTATTCATGGTAACTTCATCTTTCTTCATGAAGCATGAGGACACTGAAAATATAATTGAATCTTTTCAAGATTGCTCATTTCTAGTTCTGGTTATGTTAAAATATTCAGCATCCCATTACCATGGAACATCACTTAGTAAATTTAATAAAAACATTTAACATAGTTTTGATTCAAGAAAACAAATTTAAATATTCTTGATAGTATTTACATATGAAGATTTGATATTACTCTTTTTGAAGCAATTTATTTTGATTGAATTACTTTCATGATTAAAGAACCACTTCTTGAAGTGAAGCAATAAGAAAAGATGTTCAAACATGGACCTGACCAACATTTCTAGAAGGAAAAGGTTTGGCTTTTCTTGTCTGCTCCCCTCTTCAAGGAAGCAGAAATCCAGAGAGAACAATGTACATCAAGGTAATCAACCTTAAACATGATATGGAGAAGAACTGGCTATCTTTAGATAGGAAGTTTGGATTCTTTTTGGATCTTTAAGCATGAGTTAAAGACAATTTTGTTTTCCTTCTATACATGGTTCCGTATATTTTTTGGTCTTATGTACATTAAGATAAGTTATATTGTATCAATATTCTTGAATAAGCATATTGAGTTTCACCAAGTCAATAAAGCTGCAATCTTCATTTTTATGTCTTCAAACATACTTAGCACAGAAGCACACATACAAAAGCTCCCATGTTTTATATCACCATTGTTATCATGCTATAGAATTTTTCTAGTGTGAACATAAAGATCAATTCAGGTAAGGCAAAAAGCACCATAAGGTAAAAGTAAATAGTGTTTAAACAGATACAATATGTTAGGTAATAGCACAAATTGCCCAACATCCATGGTGCACAATATAGAGAAAAAAGATATTCTCTTTTTCTGATAATGGTTCATTGGTAAAAAACATACTAATACTTACACAAAACTTGATTTAAGTTATATAAGTCATAATTAGCAATTTAGTTAACTTGATTTTTCATGTAAACATTCCTTTCTGACTTCAGGAAAAGTTAAAAGTAGAAATCACAATCAAGGTTTTCTTGGAAGCTGAGATTGTTAGGTGACAATAGTTTCGCTTATTCCCAACTGAATTTCCTATAAGAATTTGAATATTTTCTAGAAGAACAAATTTACATAATTTGAATATACAACCCCAAACTAGTATTTCCCCTCGATTAGAAATTCTAAGAAAAATTAATTTTGGAATGCTCGTCACCTAAAATGGTTAATGGGTTTCCTAATTTTAATTTGAATTTGCTTCGTTTTTTTTTTTTTTTTTAATGAAATGATCACATCAGCAAATTCATCATTTTACTTCATGGGGAAATCATGAGAGAAATCATGACTCCAGTGGTCTTAAAATATTTCATTGCTTATTAGCAGAGATGATAAAAGTTCACTTTGGCTTCAAAATACATAGATATATTTGGCTTTTAATAATCTGGATTTGAGCTATTTGCAAATTTGGATTTTTTTCTATACATATTAGCTGATAGATCTGTAGAATAATGAAAATCTTGATTTACTCTAGACTATGAAAGTTTGCAGACCCTATCTTATTGGAAACTTCTGCCAGTTTGAAAACGCAGTTTATTTAAAACTGGCATAGAAACTGGGGAAGGCATTAAATGGGAATCAGGGTTAGGAAGGAAGAGAAGGACAATAAGACTTTTATTATAGTTTTCAATATTATTCTAGAAATATCATAAATAATGAGGATAGAAGTGATCCCTTGGAAGCACCAAGAATACCTCCCGAAATAGAATATGAGGATTTCTGGATTATTAATTTCTCATTAGTTGGAACTTGTTTATCAAACAAATACTTCATTTTAGAAAGCAGTCATTTCAAACTTTAGACTTTATTTACAATGATAATTTTCATATTTTATTACTTAGAAAATAATTTATACTTTTCCATCATTTAAACAAAGAATAGGCCTGAGTCTCATGCCTTTTGCACAGTTTTTACCTTCAAGAAAGTTCTCTGGGGAAAGAAAGGCAAGGGACATGGGGAAGTCACAAATTAATAGTCTACATACATCTAATGAACATCTGCATGATACTCAATTCCTTTTCTTATACTGGGATTGCAATGGTTAGGTTTTGTTCTGGAATCCAACTAAAATGGAACAGACAAAATTCACTATGTTTTTTAGAAAGTGGATACTTTTTAAAATATGAGGAAATTCCTTCACATGTCAGATGAAGACCAATATAGACATATTCCTGTACAGAGCTAATGTCTTCATCCTTTATTGAGAACAAAACCAGGTCTTATAAAATGACCAAAAAAAAAAAAAAAATTACAGATAACGAAGAAAGCAAAAGTGGTGTTTTCACCAAGGAAATAATATTCAAAAGTCTGGCTTAGCTATGTCACTAGAAAGACAGACAATCTATTAGCATGCTTAAAATAACATTGATAACAGAGAGAATATACCTGGACTTTTTCTTGACAGAGAATAACCTGTTCCAATTTTTCCTAATATTGATTTTATGGCTATCTATACAACGATCCTTCTCCCTAAGTGGGCTGGAAGTTCCTTCATTTGAAAGACCTGAGTTTATCTAATATGGCACCTAAAAAGTAGGCTCATATAAAAATGTAGTAAATTGCAACAAAGACATTGGCACCACAGGAAGTAAGCTCTGGATCTGGAAGTGAACACAGTAATATTGCTGTCACCAAGGAGGGGGAAAACATCACAAGCAGAAAATATCTGGTTATGTCTCTAGGTGCATCTTTTAAGATGCACCAGGTATGTGTGAAAGTCACACACCTGGTGGATCTCCATTCCTTTATTTCAATTGACTTCTAGCTTACATATAATGGTAATTTATTTTTTAAGAAAAAGTTACTAAACTGCCTGGATTGATGAGCATGATTCTGGAATAAGAGGTTCCAATTGATTTGGTCATTATTATTCCTATTATATCATGTACCTTAAAACAAAAACAAATCCAGGCAGTTGGCTGAGAACTCCATGGTGCCAGCCAGGCTGGCTTCTAAGCAGAAGGCTTTGCAGAATAACACTGCCTACACACAGAAGGGACTCTCACAGTGGCTCTGCCACCCGACTCATTCCACACCTGGTTTTTCCTCTATTTCTATTCATTTTAGAGATATATAGTCATATGGAGAAAGACAAAAGATTAATTCTAAGTAAACAGATGCAAAGAGTATGTGATTATAAATTCCTTTTTCTTTCTTATTTGTAAGGGTAACTGTTAACTTTATTGGGGAAATGTTTTTGACTCACAGTACATTTTGCAAACATAAACACAGGCAATTCTAAGAAAACGGGAACTCAGCAAATGCTAAATAATGATGACCTGGTGTTAACTCAGAAATACAAATTGAAATATATACTAATTATTTAGGTATTGTTTGCATCCATTTGATCATCTTTACATTATCCTACTTAATAGAAAAATTTGCTTTGTCTTTACCTAATTTGAAAAAATTCCATGAATTATTATAAAGTCATGCTTTGGAAGGAAAGAATACACTATCCAGTCATGAGAAACAAAGGGATTTTTCATGTAAACACTCCTTTCTGACTTCAGGAAAAGTTAAAAGTGGAAATCACAATCTAGGTTTTCTTGGAAGCTGAGATTGTTAGGTGACAAGCAAGTGTGTATACAGAACTAAGAGTTGTAGTCCCAAAAACATTGGAGAGAAATGGACACCAATTACAACAATTTGATATTGGTTTAAAAAGTCTTTCATCTGGGAGGCAAAGACCCAAAATTAGTTAGCATTCAGTTAGCAAGAGTTACTACTGGGAAAAAAAAAAATTCTTTACAGCATCTTCATTTAATTGGCAAAAATAACTATCAGATTATCTTTTAAATTAGAATAGGTAGATGAGCAGTTGTCCACAGACCTCTATGCCAATGAACTACACCCTCTTACTGGACCTGGAGATAGCTACAATGTATAAAAATGGTGATTAAAATATAACTTTATAAAAATGTTTCCCTTTTCCCTTTCTTTTCTTTAAAAAAGTGTTTAGTATCTACAGAAACAAACAAAAAATCTTCATATTTACATCATGATAACTATTCATGACATATATAATAATATGAAATAAAATATTGAAAGTGAGTATCAACTTTTTAAATAGAGGTTTGGCTCACAGCATAAACAAGTGTAGATAAACAAACCAAAAAAAAAAAAAAAGACTTTCAATAACAGCCCAGTCCCTAAACAATCCCTCAGTAATCTTCCCTGCCAAAAAGCATGACAATGTGCCAGACTGAGATGGAAACTACCCCATGGCACAGCGTTAGAAATACCACAACAGGGGGTACAGCCTGACCTTCAACCCCAAGGTCAACCTTTAAAAGTTGCCAAGATCAGGCTTTCTTTATGTCAATGCCCAAACCCTAGGTTGCCATCTTATCCCTCATCTCCTGTTATATAACCCACAGAGGGTTTCCATTTGTCTTTTCATTTTTGACTACACATTTTGCAGCAAATTAAGGAGGTACAGGAGATCATTGTTAAATGTAATTTCCCAGGCCTTCTCTGGCATCCTTTTAGAACTCTCACCTGATGAAACCACCTGATTCCAGTTCCTTTTAGGTGTTTAGGTATAAAGAATGCCATTCCCCTAAATGGTGTTTTGATCTTCTGTGAGTGCACACACTCACAAACGGCTCCTATACATTCATTAGGCTAGTAGACTGGAAAATGCCTCCGTCTTCCAGGTTTGAGGCTGGTGGTACAGCGCCTCCAAGTGGTGTATAGCAGTAGTATCAATCAAATGGCCCATGAATGCCCTCCATCTGCCAAGAGGCCTTTATTAAAGCTAAATTGGAGGAGGGCATTTGGAATGACTGCCTTTCAAAGACACTCCAGAGTGAACTTCCTTCTCTTGTTCACATGTACTGAGACATCTGCTACAGCTATTCTACAAACTACTAAACCCACAAAAGTCTTTTACATATGCACACACATGCATACAAGCACTCTTTCAACTAATACACAATCACTCTCACACACACACACACACACACACACACACACACACACTCTCACGGTGTTGGCAGGATGTATCAGAATCCAAATAATGCTCTGGAACTTTCATCCCTCAGTATGAAGAGCTAAAGCTGCTTAGTTAGTAACCTACATTTGCTGCACCACATCGTTGCTAAGCTGCACCATTTCCCTTGTGATTTGTTTTCCTTTATGATTTATTATATCACAGTGACCACTATATTTCTTAATATGAATGTTACTTAATTGTGGAGCCAGAGATCCTGGCTTTCAGTGTGTTTGTGTGTATACGCACATGTGTGTGAAGGTTTGTACATGTATCTATGTGGGACCTTATATATACACACACACATATATATATATCCTCCTTAAAAAAAAAAAAAATCCGTCGAAGCTGGTGTTGCAAATGTGAAAGCTTCTCTGAGCAAGAGTTTTTCGACAAGGTACCTCACTGTAAAAATAAACACATAAAATGCGAAGAATCCCAAAATGCAATAGCCATTTGCCCATCTTCTCATATTTCTACAGTGTTGTGTCTAAGTGTTGTGCTGGCTTGAAAAAAGTCTGTGACAAATTAGTTTGGAAACACAGCTTGTTCTGTTCATGGTCCCAGGTTCGGCTCTGGGGCCAGGCTCTCCTCTGCTCTTGGTTTCCCTTTCTCCTCCTCTTCTTCCTTGATGGCCTGGATCTGCTCTGGGGAGTACTGCTGAGGAGCCTGGTCCAGGGACTGGTTTTCTGTGCCCACCAACCGCTGCTCATCTTCAATGACTTTCTTCCACATCTTGTGGTTCTGTAGGAGGTGCTGAGTTATTTGGCAGTAGATTTTCTTCCTCTTAAAAGTTTTCTTTCCTAAAAAAGGCCATAAAATTAGATTTATTCATGTGCTAAACACATAGAAGTTATTTCTTTTCATATTATTAATAGGATTTAAGAACCAAATGGATTCATATGGAGCTTTCAAGAATAAGGAAATAAGGGAAAATGATAATAACTAAATAACTATTAAAACATCACTGAGAAATAACTGCACAGTATCCAGTACTGGGTAATGTCCACACAGAGTTCTGCTGATGTCTTGGTATTACTCCTACGGCAGTTAAGACTTTCAAAACTTCTCACCTGGACCACTGGAATTGCTTGTTAGGTCTTCTTTTGTCAAAGAATTCAACTCTCAAATTAGTCTACAAAGCTAATCTCCTTTAAAATGCTTTTGATGTCAGACTTCTGCTTTGTGTGAACTAAAAAACGAATTTCAAACTCCATTCTAAGTTCTTCCACAAGCTGGTACAAACTCAGCTTTATGGTCTTCCTGTTCTACAGCCTGACCTCTGTCTATTCTTGACTGATCTATTTTCTTTACATACCCTGGACTTTTCCACTTGGAAGCTGGTACTGCTCCCCCTTCTGAAATGCTTGTCTTAATCACTAAAAGTTCATATTCACTCATCAAAATAACCTCTAGTCAGATTTCACTGGATTCCACTTCTAAGAAATAATTTCTTTTCTCCTCTTAAAATTTTCATGTTCCTCCATATATACTTTCTAGAGTAGACATTATTTCTTTTTTTCCCTCTTTGTTATTATTATCTCTTTTTCTGGTATCTGCATATTCAAAATTATTAGGGAAGAAGTCACCTCTCTTCCTTCAATTATGCAGTTCTAGAAAAGGTGTCAAAGAATAGTTCCCCAACTACCTCCTGACAGCATGAGCTGTGTCACAGTGATTGGCTAATGGGTTGGCATGTGATCCAAGTCAGGCCAATCAGATTCCTTCCCCAAGAGTTTTTCTAGTGATGCAGAATGAATGTGGAGTTGGAAGATGGGGGTTGGAATCTATTCTCCTCTGTTTCTATATCTGGAATGATATGAACTTAGAGCTGGCTATAGTTTAGAGCTGGCTATAATTTACAGCTGGCTATAGAGCTGGCTTTACTTTATGAAAAAAGTAAAGTTAAAATAACAAATTAATGGGAAGGTGAGGCAGACAGGAGTAAAAGCAAGTAAACACTGCTAGTGGCCTACATTCTACTTACATGAAACCAATATTTTTCCCTTTCAGGATATACTCATTCAATGGGAAATTAGTAATTTATAACAAAAAGAGTCTTGAATAATGTCCCTCCTTAAAGAACATACCTTGTTCTCATATATTTTAGGTATCAGATCATCTTCTAGATTATAGATGCTTTGATGGAGCCTTGCTCAGACCTATACAGACCTTATATGACAAGGCTCAGCATTTAATCAATAAATAATTTACATTTTCTTGTTACCAGGAACAGTTTTCAATTTGAAAGTATTAAAAGACCTTGCTTTACCCCAAGGGTGTCTCTTTTTTGAGATTACCCCATTCACCCTTGAATGTGAACCTACTTCCCTAAATAATTCCATTTATGCCTTTGAAAAGCAAAAGAAAAAAAGTATTAAAGATGAATTTTCAGAATTATAAGCACGTCACAGGTACCAGGTATTGTGCTAGATTCTGGTGACTTACAGACAAAAAAAGACTAATTACAGATGAATATCTGTAATCTAAAAACTCCAAATGCAAAATGTCCCAGAATCCAAAATGTTTTGTGTGTGAACATGATGCCACCAGTGAAAAATTTTACACTAACCTTATGTGATAGATTATAGTCAAAACAGAAATCTACTAAAGATGTAATATAAAATTACTTTCAGGTTGTAAGATATACAATAAATATGAAACACAAAATAATTTCATATTTAGACTTGGGTCCCATCCCCAAATATCTTATTATATACATTCAAATACTGTGAAATCTGAAAAATACCAAATCTGAAGAAGTCTGGACCCAAGTATTTTAGGTAAGGGAGACTTAACCTACACAATATATGTCAGCAAGGAGCCTGCTCCACTGGGAAGATGGGGTGAATGAGTAGGTACATCTTTTTCAAATATTACCAAGTCTCTGAAAGGTGAACCATGTGGGAGGAGACAGCGGGATGATGGTGGCTTGGACCAGGACAGGGTAATGGAAATGATGGTAAGTATTATGATATATATTTCTCAGGTAGAATCAACAGGACTTGGGAACCAATTAAGAGGTAGGGAATGAAGGAGAGAGAGGAGTCAATATAACCTTGAGCTTTCTGGGCTGAGCAGGTAAGAAGATGGTGGTAAGACATACATTAGATGAGGAGCAGGTCTGAGGAGTGTGAATAGGACCTAGAGAACATGAGGTGTCTGGGAGAGCCCAGTGAGAGAGGTAGAGTAGGCAGAGGCTCTGCACTTTAGGAAAGAACAGACCTCCCTTCTAAGCAACTGGAATATAATTCTTGGTACCTTCTTCTGAGTGACATTTTTAGACTTAGGCCAAGAATTTATTATTTAGACAAAGATCCTACCATTAGACTATAAACTTGCCCAGCTTAGCATCTCTTTTCTCCTCTTTTGTGTACAAAGCAAGCCTCAGACTTTACCAAGTATCCAGTAAGATACTTTCTTGCTTACATTCCATAGTTGCAGGTAAATGAGGAAGTGTTGACGAGAGGTAAGAATAACAACAATATGAGTCCACAGGAAATTCTGATCCAATTGAGACCACATTAAACTAGTAATAGTGCATGATCAAAAGGGGTATCTGGGTCTACTTAATAAA